>NC_068926.1:71150909-71453939 GCF_023091745.1 Budorcas taxicolor
TCCTGCACTGTCAGCTTCATAGGCTCCTAAATCTAGGGCGCGTCTCGGTTCTCCACCCAACGACAGGTTCAAGGATGCAAGAGGCTGGAAGGAGCCAGGAAGGAAAACGGTTGCATGAAAGACCCACGTGGAGGAGGCTTGAGCCCGCGACAGAGATGAGCTCTGAGCTCCTCAGGAAGGCGGCAAGAGGTCCCTCGGAAGCTCCGAGATTCACAACAAAGCCTTTGCTGGAGGGAAACTGGTGTCTCCGAGCCGAAGCCAGGCACCTTGTACCACCGTCAAAAGTGGGGTCGTGTTTTTCCGGAGACCTCAGCCCTGCTGGGAGCCGGGCTCTGACACACACACAGGTGATAGTCCAGTAGCCTCAGGACGCGGCGAGGACCACGAGCTGGCACGGCTGCCCCTGCAAAGGGAGCCCGCCGTGTTCCTGTCTCGGGTGCCATCTGGGGGCAGGCAACAGCTACATAGTAACGGTCCCTGGATTTGGCCCCTGGGAGGTGCACCAGGTAAGCTCCTGCCTCTGGACCCAGGGTGGACCCTTGGAACAAAAACCCACCACTCTGCACACACCGCACACCTAAGGCCTCTCCCACCCCTGCCTGAGGCCCCTTGGGTGCCCCAGGGCCCCCAAGCTGTCCCCCAACTCACCACCCAGCTCTGCCAGGTGGGCGCAAAGAGGGGAGGGCTGCTCTCCCAGGTCTGAGGCCCAGGAAGGGGCCTGCCACCTCCCCGGGGCTTGTCCACTGGCCACTTGCTCCCTTACACCATGACGTCAGGACTCACTCCCTCTGTGAGGCCCCCAGGGTCCGCCGGCTCCAGAGGCTCTGACGACGAGGGGTGTGATGAGCCCCAAACAGGCCCTCCATGCTGGGGCCCTGGGCGGTGCCCCCTCCCGCTGCACGTGGGGGCTAGAAAGGCAGGCCGCGGTCAGGGCTCAGGGTGTCCCTCGGCGACTCTGCCCCTTGGCTCTTGCTTTAGTGGCTATAATGAATCACCCAGAGGCTTTAAGCAATCGACACACATTTACTCTTACAGGTCAGGGGGCAGAAGCACAAAACGAGTCCTACAGGAGAAACTCCAGGTCTCTCAGGCTGAGTTCCTTCCGGGGGCCTTTTCCAGCCTCTGCTGTGTGTCGTTCAGTCACTAAGTCGTGTCCGACTCTTTGCGACCCCATGAACTGCAGCAGGACTGGCCCCCTGTCCTTCACCATCTCCTGGAGTTTGATCAAATTAGTGTCCATTGAGTCGGGGATGCCATCTAGCCATCTCATCCTCTGTCGTTCCCTTCTCCTCCTGCCCTCAATCTTCCCCAGAATCAGGGTCTTTTCCAATGAGTCAGTTCTTTGCATCAGGTGGCCAAAGTATTGGAGCTTGAGCATCAGTCCTTCCAATGAATATCCAGGCTTGATTTCCTTTAGGATGGACTGGCTCGATCTCCTTGCAGTCCAACGGACTCTCAAGAGTCTTCCCCAGCACCACAACTTGAAAGCATCAGTTCTTTGGTGCTCAGCCCTCGTTGCGGTCCAGCTCTCGCATCCGTACATGACTGCTGGAGAAACCGTGGCATTGACTACGCTGGTCTCTGTCGCCAAAGTGACGTCTCTGCTTTCTAATACACTGTCTAGGTTTGCTGCAGCTTTCCTTTCTCAGAGCAAGCGTCTTCTAATTTCATGGCTGCAGTCACTGGCCACAGTGATTTTGGAGCCCGCCCTAAAAAAAAATCTATCACTGCTTCCACTGTTTCCCCTTCTATTTGCCATCAAGTGATGGGACTGGATGCCATGATCTTAGATTTTTGAATGGTAAGTTTTAAGCCAGTTTTTTTGCTCTCCTCGTTCACCCTCATGAAGAGGCTCTTTAGTTCCTCTTCACTTTCTGCCATTAAAGTGGTATCATCTGCATATCTCAGGTTATTGATATTTCTCCCAATAATCTTAATTCTAGCTTGTGATTCATTCAACCCAGAATGTCACATGATGTACTCTGCATATAAGTTAAATAAGCAGGGTGACAATATACAGCCTTGACGTACTCCTTTCCCAATTTGGAGCCAGTCCATTGTTTCATGTCTGGTTCTAACTGTTGCTTCTTGACCTGCATACAGGTTTCTCAGAAGGCAGGTGAGATGGCCCAGTACTCCCATCTCTTTAATAAGAATTTTCTACAGTTTGTTGTGACCCACACAGTCAAAGGCCTTGGCATAGTCAGTGAAGCAGAAGTATTAAATTATGTCCTTTGGGAATTCCCTTGCTTTCTCTATGATCCAATGGATGTTGGCAGTTTGATCTCTGGTTCCTCTGCTTTTTCTAAATCCGGCTTGTACATCTGGAAGTTCTCGGTTCATATACTGCTGAAGGCTAGCTTGAAGTAGTAGGGAGCATTACTATGAACAAAGCTAGTGGAGGTGATGGAATCCCAGCTGAGCTATTTAAAATCCTCACAGATGATGCTTTCAAAGTGCTGCACTCAAAAACTGAAAGTCGCTCAGTCGTGTCCAACTCTTTGCAACCCCATGGACTATACAGTCCATGGAATTCTCTAGGCCAGAATGCTGGAGTGGGTAGCCTTTCCCTTCTCCAGGGGATCTTCCCAACCCAGGGGCTGAACCCAGGTCTCCCATGTTGCAGGCGGATTCTTTACCAGCTGAGCCACCAGGGAAGCCCATATTGCTGCACTCAATATGTCAGCAAATTTGAAAAACTCAGCAGGGGCCACAGGACTGGAAATGGTCAGTTTTCGTTGGATTGATCAGTGTCAGCGTCCAATCCCAAAGAAGGGCAATGCCAAAGACCATTCAAACTGTCATACAACTGGGCACGTGCTAGGAAAGCTGCGCTCAGAATCCTGTAGGCTGGGCTTCAGCAATCGTGAACCGAGAACCGAGAGCTTCCAGCGTCCAGATGAGCCCAGTCCTCAGCTCAACCCTTCCCCTCTGCTTCAAAGCCGCAGCAGCTTCTCGCCTCTCTCCTTTCCCCTTTGACCTCTGCCCCCATCTCACCCCTTGAGGAGGTGTTATAGCCATGCATTCCGGGAAACAAACTCACTCAGGACAATGCGGATAGTGGAGCGCAGTTTATGACACTGGCAGCCCGAGGCGGAGTCTCCTCTTAGCCGAGGACCCCGACCAGCATTTGTGAAAATCTTTTATACCCCATGTGTACGTGTCCGAACACACCACCCCAATTTCCTTGAGACTTACATAAAACACAGGAAGGGTGAATACAATCACAATAACCCCATCATTCAAATAGGTGTTCAAACAGTTAATAATCTATAAGCCTGCGGTTTCGCTCCAATAGATACAGAAAGAACTTATGGCCTGTCCGGAGGCAGGGGTGACTACGTGTGTTTTCTCTTAGGCGATGAGTAGCCGGGATGTGACCTGCATGGTGCCCCGGTCCAGAGAGGGGCTCATCCTTCTACTGCAGTTTCTACAGGCACTAAACACGGAGTCCAGAGTCCCCTGGAGAGGCGGCCGAGCATGGGCAGCATGAACAGGCCTCAGGTGGGGTACAGGCCCTAGGAACCCCTTCTTCAGAGGCTCCAGGTCCGTCAGGGCCGCCATTGCCCGCTTCAGGGGCGTCAGCTACAAACTGGCGCTTGCCATGGGACTCGCCATCTGCTTCTACGAGGACTGAACACGCGCTGCAGCAGCTGCCGACCGTCAACACCCGCCGAAAGGAGTTCAGGGCGGAAAGCAGAAAGGAGGCCCTCTGTGCTGGGAGCAGGGTCGGGGAACAGACCGGACAGGTCTGCAGAGAGTTAGACGTTCTCAGGAGCTGATTTTATGAGCCCAGTTCTTGTATGTCCTCATATCTAGAAATGCACCAAAAATACCCACGGTGATGATTGTTCCTTGTGCCTAGCAAAAGCCCCACAAGACTAGTAGAATCTTCTGGAAAGATATGTGCTCGGCTGCACGTCTTTCCCCTTCACCGAAATCACACACAAACTGACCTTTTTCCCCCTGCCTCCTCGGGGCAGTTTCTCAGAGCTATCTGAGGGGCCGTCCCCTGGGCTGCAGTCCTCATATTGTCCCAGATGAAGCTTGCAACTCTCACGCTGTGCTTTTTTTTGGTTTTAAGTTGACAGAGGGCACATCGACCAAGTTCAAACACACCAGGCTTGCCGTGCTCAGCCAAGTGCTGGCACAGCCTCTGTGGACTGAAGGCCCCAGAGTGCTGGGCTGAGCAGTCCCAGCTCGCGGCCCCTGGAGGAAAAGAGAAGATGGTCAGGTCAGAAGAGGGAGCTCGGCCTGGCCCTGCCCTGCCTCGCTGAGCCACACTGGGCAGCACCCTTGGCCCCGGGCTTGCTTGCTGAGACCAAGGCAGGGAGAGGCGATTGAGTTGGGTGGGGGAGGGGGGTTGTGACTTCCTCCACTGCCGAAAAGCAGAGCCTAGAATAGCCTCTGGCTGGGGGTGGGGAAGGGGAGGGGACTGCTGGGGCCCTGGGGGACGTCCAGGAGTTTCTACTGAGCTGAGCTGGGTGACTCTCCCGACTGCCCAACCCCCTGCGAGTCAACAAGAGAGCGCAGCCTGGTGAAACCTGGGCAGGGCACACGTCTCCTTAACCCCACAGTGTTCACCAAGCCCAGCAGCCGTGGGGAGGGGCAAGGTCCCTGTGTCTGGCGGGAAACACAGACCCTCACACCCAGCACAAAGGCCTAAACCCAGGTTTCCAGCCGCTTTGAAATTATAGCAGCTGTGCCCTCTGGGTCAGTGACCAGGACACAGAGAGATGAAGTGCGCATCTCTCAGAGGGCGCCGTCCTCCGCCTGGTCAGGCCCAGGGCCCCCGGCCCGTCTGTGGCTGTGACGGCGCATCGTTAGCCTCCTCCTTGCAGCTCCTGAGCAGGACGCGTGGGAGGAGCTGGCCAGGTCTCCAGAGCCCCTGGCGGCACACACGGGAGCATCACCCGCCAGCACCCGCGGGCCAGGCTGCTCCAACACACTGCCGGGCAGGAGCCTTTGAGAGGCTTCAAGGGGCCGCACCCCCCTGGGGTGGCCAGGGATCCCCTGCTTCTGTGAGGTTACCCAGAGGGATCGCACGTGGGTCTCGGGGACACAAGTACAGTGGTGCGACAGAGGGGAGTGGGTCCCGGCAGGGCCGGTCTTTGGACCCGATTTTCTGAAAAGACAGTTGGTCACCTGGGGTCACAGCAAAGCTAATCCTGTTTGGCCAGGAGTCTCCCAGTGACGGCCTCCCCCAGAACATCGGGCCCAGTGGGGGCTCCAGGGGGTGGACTTGCCTCCTGCATTTCCCCTACAGTCCCAGCTCACGCCTGAGTCTTAACAAGTCCGTGATTTGGTAAATTAATTTCTGTAGATTGACAGTGTTTGTGTGTGTCTCTGCTGAACAGCAAAGTGAATCAGGTACGCATATATGTGTCCAGCTCTCTTAAGACTCTCTTCCCATATAGGTCTCTGCGGAGTATCAAGTAGCGTTTCCTGTGCTGTGCAGAAGGTCCCTGTCCACTTCAGCTCAGTCGTGTCTGACTCTTTGTGACCCCATGGACTGCAGCACGCCAGGCTCCCCTGTCCATCACCAACTCTGGGAGCATATTCAAACTCGTGTCCATCGAGTCGGTGATGCCCATCCCACCATCTCATCCTCTGCCATCCCCTTCTCCTCCTGCCTTCAATCTTTCCCAGCATCCACTAGAGAAGGGAATGGCAAACCACTTCGGTATTCTGGCCTTGAGAACCCCATGGACAGTATGGAGAGCCCTTATTAGTTATCTATTTTATATACAGCAGTGCGCACACGGCAGCCCCACTCTCACAATTTATCACCCCCCCACCCCCGCCACTTGGGAGCCATAAGTTTGTTTTCTACATCTGTGACTCTATTTCTGTTTTGTAAACAAGTTCATTTATGCCACTTTTTTAGAGTCTGCACATAAGCGACAAACCCAGGGCAAACATGCTCAGCAGTGAAAACTTGAAAGCATTTCCTCTGAAATCAGAAACAAGATAAGGATGCCCACTCGCTCCATCTCTACTCAGCACGGCTCTGCAAGTCTTAGCCATGGCAGTCAGAGAAGAGAAAGACATTAACGAACCCAGATTGGAAAAGAGGGAGTAAACCTGTCACTGTGTGCAAATGACGGGGCGCTCACACACAGCAGACCCTAGGGGTGCTCCCGGATAACTATTAGAGCTCATCACCAAGTGTGTTGCAGGATAAAACTAATACACAGAAACCTCCTGCGCTCCTATAGACTGACAACGAAAGGTCTGAAAGAGAAATTAAGGAAACCATCCCATTTACCATCGCATCAGACTTAGGAATAAGTCTACCTAAGGAGGCAAAGACCTGCACTCAGAAAACCGTAAAATAGAAATCAAAGACGACACAGAGAGAGAGAGATAGCACGCTCTTGGATTACAAGAATCAAGACTGTGACAATGCCTATACTACCCAAAGCAACCCGTAGATTCAGTACAACACCTATCAAACTCCCAAAGGCATTCTTCACAGAATTAGAATTAGAACAAACAGTTTTACAAGTTGCAGGGAAACAAGAAAGATCCTAAAGAGCCCAAGCAATCTTGAGAAAGGAAAATGGAGCTGGAAGTCAGGCTCCCTGAGTTCAGTACCAAGCTGGCATGACTTTTAACAGCGGGGGCGCAGGGAGGGCAGGTGGGGTGGGCTTCCCTGGTGGCTCAGCTGGTAAAGAATCCTCCTGCAGTGCAGGAGACCTGGGTTTGATCCCTCAGCTGGGAAGATCCCCTGGAGAAGGGAAAGGCTACCCACTCCAGTATTCTGGCCTTGAAAATTCCAAGGACCGTATAGTCCATGGGGTCGCAGAGTCGGACATGACTGAGCAACTTCCAATCCTGGAAACGTCCCAGTGCGGCCGGTGAACTTGGGTTGTCCAAGCTCGGGGTAACCGTTTGCTGAGTGACTGACTGATACTCCTTCTCATGGGTTAAAATGCGGGGCCCAAGGCCAGCACCAGGCCCCGCGGTCAGCCAGGCAGACCCCGTGCAGCCCCATCGAGTGTGTGGCCGCCGTGGGGTTCCTGGCACCCGTGGGCCTCAACTGGAGCCCCTGGAGTGAGCCCACCCCCTCCCCGCCCGTGAGAGGCCTGGGTGCAGCCCTAATCGTTTCCCACTCAGTGGCAGATCCGCCTGTGTGGAAACCTGCTCTTGTCCCCAGGGAACCTGGCAGGACTCAGGGAGAATGTCTCCAGGCAGCCACAGATCAGGGGCCAGGGGGCAGGGCTGGGTCCAGCAGAGGCCCTGTGCCCACTCCCCGGAAAGGGCAGCTGACAGTCAGCACGGCCCCCCAGGGCACCGACGCCTGCTTCCACACAGGCCGCCCCTCACGGCGGCACTCTTTTCCTGTGGCCACATCACGCCCCCCCAGGTCCCTCCTGCTCCCCAGCTCCTGGCCTGGGGACCTCTTTCCCCCACGGGGACATCAGGGCTGGCGTCCACTGAGCACCCCGTGCCCGGACCGCGCTGATCACCAGCGCTTGCGCCCCCTCTCGGGTCTCACCAGGATGGGCAACTCCTGCCCGCCCAGCACCCGGCCTCCTGGGGACACGTCGAGGGAGGAGGGAGAAGCCTGGGCCAGACTCCCGGTGAGCTCCCTAAGGAGGACAGAAAGGCTGCCGTGGGCCGGCCGAGAGCAGCTCTCTGAGAGACGTGGACCCCAGACCACCTGTGAGCCACCCGCGGCGTCTCTGCTCACACGGGCCACCAGCCCAGCACCAGTGTGGATGAGGGCGCGTGGGTGAGGCCCGGATGAACAGGGCGAGTGGGTGAGGCCCGGACGGACCAGGGCCCATGTGGGTGAGGCCCGGGAGGACAGGGCGAGTGGGTGAGGCCCAGGTGGACCAGGGTGCGTGGGTGAGGCCTGGATGGACCAGGGTGCGTGGGTGAGGCCCGGGTGGACCAGGGCCTGGAGCAAAGCCCTGGCTCAGCAGTGATTTCTTGAGTCCCCACTGCGTCCAGGGACCTTGGCGATGGCAAGGCAGCCCTGTTAGGGGCTCCCGACTGGGGACAGGGGCCAGGGGACAGCCTGCGGAGGGTGAGAGGTGCCCTGGAGAAACAGCCGGGGGATGGCCGGGCGCCCTGCCAGGCTGTCCAGGGGCCACAGCTGAGCCCGGAGGTGGCCAGTGTCCGGGACAGCCCTGATTCTGGGTTGGGAGCTGGGGGCCAGGGTACCCTCTGTGCAGCTGGGCCAGTGACAGTGGAACCTCGCTCCCTGGGGGCCCGAGAGGGACGGTCAGGTGGAAAATGGACGTTTGTGGGCCTCTGGGGTTGACAGTTGTCGCCGTTGGCATTGGGCTGTTTGTGCCCAGTAGCCTCAGGCCAGCACCCCTGGGGCTCCCCACAGGCCCCGCACCCTCACCCCCACGCAGCTGGCCTGGCGAAACCAAGAGGCCCTGACGCCCGAAATAGCCAGGAAACCCCGACCAACCGGCCCAGCCCTGGCAGCAGGTGCCTCCCTCACCCCAGGGTGAGGGGAAGGGTAGCTCCAGTTCTGGAAGCTTCCACCAGCCCAGCTGGAGAAGGGCCTGCAGCCCAGCACCCAGGCAGCCCAGGCCCCTGTGTCCAGGCCTGGCCGCCTGAGACCACATCGGTCAGAAGTGGCAGCTTCTGTCCCACGATCCTGTGTCTGGGATCCTGGAGGTCGTGGCCCCTCTCGGGGCCCCAGGAGCCCGTCTAAGTGCCGGGCTCAGAGCTGAGGGTACCGTGGGACACAGAGGAGCTGGGGCTGGCCTGAGGCACCACGGTCACACTTCCCCTGCTGCCCCTCACTTGGGACTCTCTGTGGGGAGGGACTGAGCCGAGTGTGGGGAAGGGGAGAGAAATGGGGACCCTCACGATCGCTGCCCTCGGAGCCCTGGTGCGTCTGGAGTAACAACGAGGTGACTCAAAGCACAGCTGATGCCCACGGGGCCTCACAGGGTCATTCTCCAGGGCACGGGACCTCAGATGGGCCAGTCACTCATCCATCCATCTGTCCACCCATCCATCCAACCGTCACCTTTCCCTCCATCCATCTGAAAGCCTCCCTGAGGCCTCCCCGGGGGCCCGGCCTGCATGTGGCTCTCAGCTGCTCATCCCAGGCAAGTCAGGCCCGGCACAGTCAAGGCCAAAGTCAGACCTGGAAGAAGCCTGCTTCACCATGGGAGGAGGGGGGCTGAGGACACAGGGCACCCCGTGCCCTGCCCAGCCTGCCCCCCATGCTCGGCCGAGATGCTGAGGACAACGCGGGGGCAGGAGGTGGGACAGACGGGCCAGCTTGGGGAGGCTAGCTGCCCCCCTGGCTGCGGGTGAGCAGACTGCCCATCCCACCCCAGTTACAGGCCTCCCTGATGGCCCCTGCCCTCCTCGCCTCCCCATCTGGCTCCAATCAGAGAGGTCCTGGGACATTCCAGGGCTCCGTGGTCCTCACAGGAGTAAAAGGTGGGGAGCAAGTACCCGGCACGCTCACCTGAGCCCACCCCCAAACACAAACACACAAAAATCCCTCTGCCGGTGGGACTTCACCAGCTCGTTCTCAGGGGAGCTGCCAGGGGGTCCCCCAACCCCGGGAAGCCAGGGGCCAGGCCTGCAAGTCCACAGCCATAACACAACGTCAGCTGACACAGAGAGACACAGCGTCCGGCAGACAGGTGCCCCCGCCTGCAAACCTGGGGAGTGTGGCCCTCGCCCGCCCAGCCGGGGTCGGCCGGCTCATCAACCGCTGCCCACTCCCAGCGCCCTGGCCTCCCCTGTGGGCCCAGCTCAGGTCCTGAGGGTGAAGCTAAGTCACGGAGCCTCATCCCAGCCCAGCCCGGAGCCCACGAGGCTATCAAGAAATGCTTCTTCCCTGCGTCAGGAAGCATCAGTGGGGAAGCCAAGAGCCGGGGGGTTCTGGAGTCCTGGGGGATCAGATGAGGGGGTCCGGGAGCAGCAGCAGCTTCGGGCACCCCAAAACAAGGCCCGGGAGCTGGACTCCCAGGGCTGAGGGGCGGAGGGAAGGAGGGCCTCCTGGGGGCTGGCATGAGCAGAGGCACCAAGGTGGGGGCTGAGCACCCCTCGGCTGGCACACAGGCCCCACTGCAGCACCCTTCCCCCTCGGAGACCCCGGGCTCCCATCTCCCGCCTGGCCTGCCATCCTGCTCACCACCCAGAAATCCCTGCGTGTGGTGCCATGTGGCTGGGCCCTGCCCTGGGGAGGAAGGAGACTCAGACAGACAGGATGCCAGGGCAGAGAGGGGCGAGCAGAGAGTGCTGGGAGGGGGCCGAGGGAGGCCTGGGGGGCGGAGGGGCAGGAGTTCTCCAGGGTGGACGGCGCTATGCTGGGCTCGGTGAGCACAGAGGCCCCGGGTGTCCCAGGCCTGGGAACCCAGCAGAGGGGCAGGGACGGGGCTCAAAGGACCCGAGGGCCGAGCCCTGACCAGACATGTGGGTCCAGAAGGCAGCTGCGCCCTGAGGCCACTGAGCGGCCCCCTGTCCCGAACCACCTCTGAAACGTGGGACACACGCTCCAGGGTGGAGCCACTCACGCCTTCTGGGAGGCTCCCAGCGAGCTCATCACTCCATCTCACAGGGAGGGAAACTGAGGCCCAGATGACGAACATCCCAGCGATCAGGTCAGAGCCAGCCCCTGGGGTACCCCCTCCCGGCCTGGGGCCTCCCCTCTGTGGGGTGGGAAATCAAGGCCACACAGGGGCTCCACGAGAGCTGCCCTCTGCCAGGCCCTGGACACCACGTGGGTGACCTCTGCCTCCATCATCCAGCCCTGGGGGACAGAGGGGAGGCCCAAGGGTGGAGCCCCTGGCCACCCCCTACCCCACAGCTGGGAGGAGTTGGGAGCTTGTGGCCAAGGGCTTGGAGGAGCCCAGACCCCAGGGTGGCAGGGGGGTCCCCCACCCACAGCCCTTCTCAGCCTTGACCTGGGGCCACTGGCCTTCCTCTAAGTTCAGTTCCCTCTCTCCATCTGCACAAGGTTGGGGGGGTGGGCGCGGTTAGTGAGTCTCCCCTGAAGGAGGGCCTGGGGCTTAAAGGCGATGACACCTGTGACGTGCTTGGACCCCAGTGACTCTCACCCACCCCAGTCACTCTGTCCCCTCCTGGGCTCCTTGTCCAGGGCCTGCCTCTGCCGTGCTGTGAGACCCTGGGCAAAACGCTTCCCCTCTCTGGGCCTCAGCCTTCCCCTCTGCTCGGGGAGAAGCGGGTGGGGAGACTTGCAGGCCAGAAGCAGCAGGAAGACCTTGGATTCTTGGATCAGGGAGCTGGGCAGCCAGGCCCTGGGCCTGAAGGGGCAGTGAGGCCGGAGGTGGGAGCAGGGAGGGCGGCGGGCGGGGTGGGGGCTCTGCCTGCAGCTGGCCACCCCTGGGAATCCCCAGGCTAAAGTTAACCCTGCGCTGGCTGAAACCAGAACTCCGGGTGCCAGCAGGGCGCCGCAAGGGGAAGAGAAACCGAGCCGCGGTCGGCGGGGCGTGGGACGGGGACAAACAGCGCCAGGTGCGGCCCGCGCGGCGGGACAGGCCAGTTTCAGGGCTGATGCCGGATGTTTGTGCAGCTCACAGGTGGGGATGTGCAGAAGCCCCCCCACCTCCGCCCAGCCCCCGCCCAGCCTGGTCCGGACCTGATGCCGCCCCCTAGCTGCCTCAACATCCTTGCCATCCTGGGTCCTGGGATCCTGGAGGGCTGGACCCCAGGGGAATCTCAGAACCGGCCGGCAGTGGCCCCCGTGGTCAGCAGGGCCCCAGGGAGGGGGCAGCAGGGTCACCGAGCCCATCAGCACAGCAGGGAGGGGCTCTGGCCCCGGCGTCCCAGCCCCGGGGCCCTCCTGGCTGCAGAGTGAGCCATGGGTGGGCGAGGGGGTGAGCAGAGGCCTCCCCACTGCCCGTGACTCCAAGGGGCCCCAGGGAGACGCAGTCCAGCCCTTCAGCAGGAAATGTATCCCTTGCCCATGGCCTGGGGACGCTCTGCCCTTTGGCCCAGCAGCCCTGCTCCTGGGAGCTCCTCACCGGCCCAGGACCCAGGGACAACGCGGTGCCCAGCCCTGGGTCCCCACCAGCAGCACGTCCGCACAGCCTGACCTCCACAGCCCCAAAGGGCCTTGGAGATGTGCCGTGGGTGGGTTCCGCTGTAGGGGACGGGGACAGGGGACGGGAGGCGGTCGTGTCTGAGCCCACCTTTGGGAAAAGGCCCTGACTGTCACAGAGGAAAGGCTGCCAGCGTGCACACCAACACACTGAGTGCCCCCTGGAAGCAAGACCGGGCGTTTACTTTCTTCTTTATGCGCCCCTGTTCCTTCTCATTTCTCGAAGACCGTGACACTTTCAGCATCAGGAGACAAAGCAGTGAAGTGACTTATGATAACGACCCTCTAAACATGGTGTGGTAGAAGGTTTGAACGGCATCGTGAAAACATCATCCCCAAGAGGTCACAAGACAAGACCCAGCATCTGTGAGCGTGTGTCTCTGTATCCACAAGCCCACCCGTGTCCGCACCTCTTACCTGGGGCTACCCGGGCGGGTGGACGTGCCAGGAACAGTGGTGTTCACTTGGCCCTTGCCACTTTCCTGATTTTTTTCTACAATGATGTTTACTGCGTAGCTATAAAAACACATGTTTTTAAGTGTTTTTGTTTTCACTTGTGTTATTTCAGTTCACTTAACATTCAACAAATATTTATTGCTTACCTGCTACATCTATGACAGGCCGGGTGCAGGTTTGGGACTGACCACGTTGATGATAAGAGAGAGAATCATCTCTCTTGATCAGTGGTCCAGGGTGGTGGGGGTGGCTATTTGGAAAGAGGTCATGACAACGTTAAGATGGAGTCTCACCCCTAAGTCGTAGGTCATGTCCAAACCCACGAAACTCTCTCACAACCCCAGCTCCACACCCAGGCAGAAAGGCTACTGAGCCCCTAAGAACAGACAGAAGGTACGGCAGGGGTGCGGAATGCCTGCCAGCAGGCAGGGAGCAAGGAGGATTGGAGAAAAGCAGCCCCTTTCAGAAGCTCTCTGGTGGTTCAATGGTTAAGACCTTGCCGTCCAGAGCAGGGGGCGTGGGTTGGACCCCTGGTAGGGGAGCTAAGACCCACAGGCCTCATGGCCAGACCACCAGAAAATAAAACAGAAACGATGTTACAAGTTCAATAAAGACTTTAAAAATGGTCCACATCCAACAGGCTTTTAAAACAAAGAAAAGCAACCCGTTTTAATACAGCTAAAAACGTAAGAGAGAGCGATTGCCCACCAGAAGTGTAAGCAATTTCTGCAGAGCTAAAAAAAAAGAAAGACAAAAAAAACATTCCCACAAATAAAGTAGACTGGCCTGGGACAAAGTCCAGGATTGGCAGAACTTATAAAGGAAAGAGGCACTTTTTGAAGCAGACCAGAATAAGCTTCACGAGCGTTTAACCAGTTCTTCGGACAGGAAGAATTACGTGGTAGATGAAAGCACAGTCTGTGTAGGTGGGAAGACCTAGGCTGCCACAGAGGTGACAAGGCATCTCAGCAATTCTCTGTCTCCCTGGGTCTGATCTGGTCGATGTTGGTAATATTAGAGGCCACCTCACAGCTCCATCCTGAGGAATGCAGAAGAGGAGGTAGCTAAGCCTTTTCACACACCTGGCTCAGTG
Source organism: Budorcas taxicolor (assembly GCF_023091745.1). Taxonomy (NCBI): domain Eukaryota; kingdom Metazoa; phylum Chordata; class Mammalia; order Artiodactyla; family Bovidae; genus Budorcas; species Budorcas taxicolor. The sequence goes on from NC_068926.1 coordinate 71,164,511, forward strand.
AAAGAAACGGGTTAGCAGTAATTACTGGCAACTCACTCACACAAGCTTGTTAATTCTGATCGTAGTTACAGGAGCCAAAGGACCCTGTACAGACGTCCTTTCTTTTTCTTAGCCTCCTGGATCCTGTACAGACGTCCTTTCTTTTTCTTAGCCTCCTGGATCCTGTACAGACGTCCTTTCTTTTTCTTAGCCCCCTGGACACTCTATTTAGACCCTCCATTCAAGGGGCCTCCCTGGTGGCCCAGACAAGAAAGAACCTGCCTGCTATGTGGGAGACTCAGGTTTGATTCTTGAGTCAGGAAGATCCCCTGGAGAAGAGAATGGCCACCCACTCCCGTATTCTTGCCTGGAGAATTCCATGGACAGAGGAGCCTGGCGGGTTACAGTCCATGAAGTCATAAAGAGTCAGACACGACTCAGCAACTGACACAGCACACACACAGTCACTGCCAGCCGGCCGTCCTGCGGATGCGCGCACACACCTCAGCTGCCCCTTCCACACGCTCTCCCCAGAAAGAGGTGAGGGATTAACCCAGTTCAGTGAGTCTGGCACTGTGACTGTGAGTCCAAACGGGCAGGAAGTCAGCAGCCATCTCTCCAACCTGCCTGTCTCCGGCCTCAGCTCCCACTCCCCGACCCTCTCCACAAAGGAAGAGGCGCAGTCCCCTCCCTGGGCATCTCACCCCCAGCCCAGGGCCTGACCGCTTCAAGGCTCTCGGTAAAGAGTCTGAATGAGGGTGGGAAGGAAGGAAGGGAGATATGACGGGCAGGTGGATGAGTGGATGGGTTGGTGGGTGCATGGTTGTGTGGGTAGCTGGGTGGGTGAGTGGGTGAATGGGATAGTAGGTGAAGGATTGGTGGATATGTAGGCGGCTGGGTAGGTGTGTGGATGGATGGATGGAGGAAGGATGTGAGGGTGGATGGGTCAGTGGCTGGCTGGCTGGCTGGATGCTTGACGGACATGGGGGTGGATGGGTCAGTGGCTGGATGAGTGGATGGATGGGTAGATGAGTGATTAGACTGGGGGTTCACGAGCAGGCTAGTAGTCAGATGGGTGAACGGATAGTTGGGTATGTGGGCAGGTCCTAATCCTGAAGAACACAGACCCTTAGCACCTGGCTGCTCTGTGGAAAGGGTCTGAACTCAACACCCAGGTTCCAAACACAGCTCTGATCCTGACTTGGTGTGACCTTGGCTATTTCCTCAGTGCCTTGAAGCCTTGTCCCCTGGCAGGCCAAGAGGACCCCAGCCCCTGCCCTGCCCACCTCACAGGCTGGCGGGAAGGACACACACGCGTGGAGATGCTTTGGAAACCCGAGGGACTGTCCAGGCACACTCAGCCCTGCGAGGGCCTTTAAGGGAGTGGAGCCGACACCCCTTACCCGACCCCGGGCTTGGATCATGTCTGCAGTGGGAAGAGCCTGCGCTTGGAGCCCAGACATACCTGGGTTGCAGTCCTGGCTCCACCCTTTTCCAAGTATGTGACCTTGGGCAGAAGACTGTCCTCCTCTGAGAGGTGGACATGATGACCGCTCAGGGCTGTGGGAGATTCAGGGGGATCGTTCGGGAAGGCACTCAGCACAGCACCCACCAAGGGCGCAGCGATGGATCTGGGGTCCCAAAGAAGAGGCCCAGTCCCGCCTCTCGGCAGCAAGGGGCCCTGGAGACCGGGAGGTGTTCCAGGACAGTGACCAGCGGTTTGCGAAACCCCGAAGTGTGTCTGTGAAGATGTGTTTTGTGGGGGGACAGGTCCAGAGCTTCGAGCAGAAAATCGGCCACCGCCTGTGGAGGGCTAAGCACGCTGGACCATTTTAAAGTCTTCACTGAATTTGCTGCAATGTTGCTTCTGGTTTATGTTCTGGTTTTTTTGGCTGCAAGGTTTGTGTGATCTTATCTCCTCAACCAGGGACTGAACCCACAGCCCCTGCACGGGACAGCGAAGTCTTTTTATTAATTTTTATTTTTACTTCATTTTACTTTACAATACTGTATTGGTTTTGCCATACATTGACATGAATCCACCACAGGTGTACATGAGTTCCCAAACATGAACCCCCCTCCCACCTCCCACCCCATATCATCTCTCTGGATCATCCCCGTGCACCAGCCCCAAGCATCCTGTATCCTACATCAAACATAGACTGGCGATTCGTTTCTTACATGATAGTGTACATGTTTCCATGCCATTCTCCCAAATCATCCCACCCTCTCCCTCTCCCTCAGGGTCCAAAAGTCAGTTCTATACATCTGTGTCTCTCTTGCGGACAGCGAAGTCTTAACCACCAGACAGCCAGGGACGTCCCTCCCCTCACTAATCTAATCAAGACCCTCATTAAGGAAAAACAGAGGTTCGGAGCTCCCCCGGGAGGACTCGGTGGGCCAGGAGAGAGCCAAGCACTCAGGCGCTCAGCCCAGCCTGGCGCCCTCCCTGCCCCCCAGGACGAGGGCACGGCAGAAGGACCGCAGGAGACCCGGTCGGATTCAGCCATAGGACTGTGAGGAATCGCAACTTACTTTTTAAATCTGTCTCTCAAGGTTGTTACAAGAGGACTTTACCAGTAACGTAAAAGTTGAAAGGGACTTCCCCGGTGGCACTCGTGGTGAAGAACCCTCCGGCTGGTTTTGGGAGACATAAGAGATGGGGGTTCGATCCCTGGGTCAGGAAGATTCCCCTGGAGAAGGAAATGGCAACCCATTCAGTATTCTTGCCTGCAAAGCCTCATGGACAGAGGAGCCTGGCAGGCTACAGTCCACGGGGTCGCACATAATCGGACACAACAGAATCGACTTAGCTTCACGTTGAGACAGGAAGAAGGGGTGACTGGTGGCAGAACATCTCACCCACGCTCCCAGGGGACCTGCACTGCTCTGCTTCGTGAGCTGTGCTAAAATCAACCCAACGAGAGGCCCAAACGGAGGGAAACTGGGTTTATCAAACACGGGTGTGACGTGGAGGAGATAATCCAGGAAGGGGGCTGCCAAGCCCATCACAGTCCTGTCCTGCTCAGGGCCGTCCTGGCAGAGCGGTGCAGGGCCCTCCAAGCCCCCGAACTCCAGACCCAGCTGGGGGCGACAGGATGTGGCTGAGCTGCAAGGACTCTGGCGTGAGCCCCACGTCAGGGAGAATCACCTTGTTTGTTTTCTGAGTTTTTCTTTAAATAGCCTTTATAAGTCCTGGTCTTTGGTTTTAAAATAACAATTGTTCACCGTAAACAACGTGAAGAGTACAGAGAAACAAACAGGAGGAAACACGCACCCCGGGTATTTCACCCAGAAGAGCCGCCGCTAATGTTTTGATGGGTTGCCGTCTATTTTAATCCTATTTTCATGGTAAACTGTAAACACCACATCATAAATAAATTAAAGGTATCTGTAAAGTTTAAAAAGTAAGAACGCCGGTGGGGATGGTTGCACCACGCTGTGGATGCTCACTTCACGATGGTGGGTTCTAGGGACTCCCCCGGCGCTCCAGAGGCTGAGATGTTGCGTCCATTACAGGAGCCATGGGTTTGACCCCTGGTTGGGGAACTAAGATCCCACATGCCATAGGGAGTGGCCAAAAAGAATGTTTTGTAAATGGTGAGTTTTAGGTGATGTGAATTTCCCGTTAATTAACGTCACAGGCTCAGAATGCAGCCAGGCCCTCAGAAACCCCAAGTTCACTGTTTCTTTGCTTTTCCTTAGAGTTTTATGCCTTCCGTATTTGCCCTTAAACCAACCATGTTTTAACCTCGTCCGATTTTGGACTTTATATAAATTTTAGACTGTGTTTCAGGAAACTTTGCTCAATATTCTGTAATAATCTCAATGGGAAAGAATTTGAAAAAAGGATAGACACCTGTATATGCATAACTGAATCACGTTGCTATACATCTGAAACTTGAGCTCAGTCGCTCAGTTGTGTCCGACTCTGCGACCCCATGGACTGCAGCACACCAGGCCTCCCTGTCCATCACCAACTCCCGGAGCTTAATCAAACCCATGTCTGTTGACTCGGTGATGCCATCTAACCATCTCATCCTCTGCCGTCCCCTTCTCCTCCCGCCTTCAATCTTTCCCAGCATCCGGGTTTTTTCCAATGAGTCAGTTCTTCGCATCAGGTGGCCAAAGCATTGGAGTTTCAGCTTCAGCATCAGCCCTTCCAATGACCCCCCCCAGACCTGAAACTAACACAGTACTAATCCGCTATGCTCCAACATTAAAGAAAAAGTTTTTTAAGTTTAGACTGTGTGTGTCTTCCTTCTCTCAATACTGCGTCTGACACCCACCCACACTGCCCAGTGCTGCATTCACTGTGGACGGGAGGCCCCCTGCCCCAAAGCTGCATAGCCGGCCGGTCACCGCCGAGCAGAGCTGCCCCCCCAGAGCGGGGCCACCGACACGGGGGACAAGCGAGGGGCTTCTCCAGGGCCTCTCACTGCCCATTGTTCCTGCTGGTTTTGTTTTCAAGAATGGAGGCAGCATAATATTTCCCTGACTATAAAAAGAAGTACACAGGTTCTCCACAAATAAAACGGGAAAAGTATACAGGACGGAAGTTCCCAGCACAGCCTGGAGATCCTTCCAGGCTGGACCTCACATTCCACGCGGATATCAGGAGGATGTGAGATCGTGGGTAGATGGGGGATAGGCCGATGACAGACAGTAGACAGAGGGGTACACAGACAGATGGACAGACAGACGCTAAGACACCAAGCGAGGGCACAGACGGATGGGAGACCCCGTCCTTTGTCACTGACCGCACACCCACACACGGGTGTGGTGAGCTGGCCGTCACACTTGTGAACCTGCTGCTCTCTCAACACCAGCCGGGTCCCTCCAGCCCCAGCGTCCCACACAGCAGACGCCCCAGCTCCATCCCCAGGCAGGAATCCCACCACCGAAGGGGGTGGACCCTCCCTGCAGGAAGGTTGTGCTGTCTAAGGCCTTCAGAGCAAGTTACAGGCCTACTTCCGGGAAGACAGTGCACACACCTACCCCGCAGAGCCCAGGAGGACCCCCAGGGTCCTGGGGAAGGGACTGCACGGCCTGTGCAGGGGGCGGCCTGGGACACTGCCCCCAGCCTGTCCCACCTGACTCCTGCTCTCCTCTGAGGCAGGGCACAGAGAGGGGCCCCGAGGCCTCTTCCCAGTTCTTGGGAGCACCCGCCAGGTCTGAACCAGGCTGGAAGCCCCCTCCTCAAGGTGTCCCCAGACCACTCCCCTCCACCTCCACCTCCACCTCCAGTTGCTCTGTCTCCTGGCAGCAGGGAGCCCCGGTGAGAAGAGAAAGCTCCAGGCTGTGATCTTGGCCCCGGCTGCTCTGGGAGTGTGTCGGGGGGTGGGGGTGGGGGTCACTGGGAGGCCATGAGTGCTGGGGGTCGGGGCTGTGAAGGCACCTCGAGGTGAGCGGGCTGTGGGCCGGGCTCTGAGAGGTCCACACAGGCGGAGCTGTGCAGGAGGCCCAGTCAGCGGTCCCGAGTCAGGGCCAAAGGAAGGGGTTCGGGCCCCTTTGGTTCCTCGGCTGCTGAGGCTGGGGACCCCAGTCTGGCCTTGGTAGGGGGGATTGCAGGGGAGGCCCTCAGCCCCAGGACCTCCAGGAGTAGGACCTGGCTCCCCAACCCACCGGGCCCTGATCTCAGAGTCTGGGCTCGGCAGGTCCATCGGTGATCCTGGCTACTCTGGCTGACTCAGAAGTCAGTGGGGGGGTGGGGGTTATCAAGGGACCAGGAAGGGGGGCTTAGAGATCGGGGGCCACCCACCCAGCTTGCACAGGAGAAACGGAGGCCCACAGGGTGCAAGGGACTCGCCAGGGTCACACCGTGAGCCCAGCTGCTGGACTCAAGGCCCAGAGCCGTCCCCCACCCATGGTGGCCACACCCCCTTGGCCCTGAGTGCCCCCTCAACTCGGACAGGGTCAAGCCCCCTGACCTGCACCCCCAAGACTCAGGCTTGGCCATTCTAAGCTGAGGAGCCCTCGGGATCTGCAGTCAAGGCCACAGGGCCCAGCCCCTCACCCCGTGCAGGCCTCTGGCCCGGCTCCTGTCCACTCAGTGGGCCAGGGCCTGGCTGGGGTTCCTGCGGGCATCGCTCCCGTCTTCTTCCTCTGGGCCTGTGGGGTCCCGCCCGCAGCCCCCGTGTGACAGCCCTGTAGCTGAGGCTCCGGCCTCCCAGAGCAGGCCGCTCCCACGGGGGCCATAGGCGCGGTGTCCTGTGCTTACCCACCGAGACTGCGGGGGCATGCGATGCCAGAGAGGAGGGGCCTGCCAGGCCCCCAGGAGCAGAGTGAGCCCCCCAGACCGAGGTCCCCTCTCACAGGCCGGGGCCTGGGGGCCTCGGTCCACACGTGGGGCCTAGAGCTGGGCCTGTCGGGGGCTGCCCCGGGGGCAGGGTGGCGGAGCTCGGCAGCCCAGCCAGGCGGTCACTGTGCACCACGTTGGCGGGGAGGGGGGTCACCCACACAGCGGAGCCAGACCCTCCCCTGACGGTGCTCGTGGCCCACGTGGAGGTGTCCCGGCTGCATTCCTGACCGCAGACCCGTGTCCCCGCACCGTGCGCCCCCACAGACGCACACACATATGCATACACGCTCACAGGCGTGCACACACTCAGGGCCCGGCGGACAGCGCCCTCTAGCGGCCACTGTGGGCACAAAGCTGCAGGCACGTCTGTAAAGACCCGGAAGACTGCTCTCTCCTTTCACAGGGTGGGGGGTGTGACCTCGCCAAGGTCACACAGCAGGTGAGCAGCGCGGCCCTGACCCCTGACCCCGCGTGCGTGCATGGGAAGTCGCTTCACTCGTGTCCGACTCCTTGCCACCCCAAGGACTGTAGCCCACCAGGCTCCTCTGTCCACAGGATTCTTCAGGCAAGAATACTGGAGTGGGTCGCCATGGCCTCTTCCAGGGGATCTCCCCGACCCAGGGATCGAACCCGCGTCTCTTATGCCTCTTGCATGGGCAGGTGGGTTCTTTGCCACCAGGGAAGCCTCCACTGGCCCAGATTCCAGCTCATTCCAGCTCCCGAGGCCCTGCCAGAGCCCAGAGGCTGGGCCCTCTGGGACAGAAAAGCTGGGGGTCTTGTGCCCCCACCCCCCTCACACACGGTGCCTGGCCCCCCCAGGAGGGGGGAGTCACATGCGGAGAGGAATCTCAGGACCAGAGTCCCCAAGCCCAGTCTCCTCTCTGCTGATCGGATGGGGTATCAGGAGGGGAGGGGGCTGGGTTCACAGAAACCTCGAAATGCCAAGATGACGGGCACAGACAGGGTACACCTGCCACGTGGAAGCAAGACACGCTGACCTGTGTCCCTCGCTCGGCTCCTCCCCCGAGGGAGGAAAAGCGGCCACCCCAGGTCCCCTTGCCCCCCGAGCCTAGGTCTCTCTTTCCCCAGAAGAAGTGAGCGCCATCCACTCCACACACGTAGCCCCCGATCAGACTCAAAGCCCAGCACTGCTTTGGGCCCTGGGGACACGGCAGGTGCCTCGGAGACCAAGACCTGCGGCAAAGTCCCAGGAGGTGACGCAGGCAGACAGGCAACACGATGCATTCTAATGGGAGGTGTGATGAGCTCTTCAGGAAAGGAAGCGGTTGGGTGACAACTGCTGGTTTAAACTAAGACCATGGCATCCAGTCCCCTCACTTCACAGCAAATAGAAGGGGAAAAAGTGGAAACAGTGGCAGATTTTATTTTCTTGGGCTCCAAAATCACTGTGGACGGTTACTGCCGCCAGGAAATAAAAAGATGTTTGCTCTTTGGAAGGAAAGCTAAGACAAACCTAGACGGTGTATTAAAAAGGAGGGCCAATGAAGGCCCATCACTTTGCCAATAAAGGTCCATCTAATCAAAGCTACGGGTTTTCCAATAGTCATGTACTGATGTGAGAATTGGGCTACAAAGAAACCTGAGCACTGAAGAATTGATGCTTTCCAACTGTGGTGCTGAAGAAGACTCTTGAGAGTCCACTGGTCAGGAAGGAGATCAAACCAGTCAATCCTAAGGAAAATCAACCCTGAATATTCACTGGAAGGACTGATGCTGAAGCTCCAATACTTTGGCCTCCTGATGCAGAGAGCTGACTCATTGGAAAAGACCCTGATGCTGGGAAAGATTGAGAGCAGGAGGAGAAGTGGGCAGCAGAGGATGAGATGGTTGGATGGCATCGTTGACTCAATGGACATGAGTTTGAGCAAACTCCAGGAGATGGTGAAGGACAGGGAAGCCTGGCGTGCTGCAGTCCATGGGGTCGCAAAGACTGGGCACAGCTGAACCGCTGAACAACAAGAGAGGCCACCCCCGAACGAAGAAGGGGCACCCCAGCAAAAGCCCGGGGAGGGGCAGTCCTGGCAGAAGGGGCAGCAAGCGCAAAGGCCCTGGGGAACAGCAAGGCAGCAAGGAACAGCAAGGCGGCCGGTGGGGCCAAATTCAAGGCAGGGGGCCAGGGAGGGGGCCGGCCCTCGGGGTCTCACAGAACAGGCTGAGCCCCTTAATGTTTGTCCAGGTTCTCAGATGAAGCTGGATGGCATCGTGTCACCACACCGGCCCCTTCTGACGTCCTGCACACTCAGGTCTTGGGTGTATGTCAAGCTAGGGGAGCCAGATGGCTCAGCGTGTGGACACAGGGCGGGTGCCTGCCGGCCTGTGAGGACGGACATGCGGTTCTGGCCCTTCCACCCCAGACGTGGCTGGGGGAGCCCTGTGCCGCCCCGGTGCACAGGTCAGCGCTTCTGGGGGGCACAGGCCCACCTGGAGCCGCAGAGTGGGGCGTCTCTGTGAGGGTCGCTGCGACCTGCTGCCGCCTCTGCCAAGCAGCTGGACTCACGCCCCGGGACAGGCCGAGCCGGGTCCTGCCTGGCGCCCCTGCTCGGACTGCGGCCCCTGGGCGCTGCCCGGCGCACCCCCGGTGTCAAATGAGAACGGAGGGGAGGCCCCCCAACCCCGCCCCGGGCCCCCCGCTGCCCCTGCCTGGGGTGACCCCGGGCTCCGGGGCTCGGAGTCCCAGGGTGTCGCTCGGGGGCCCGAGTCCCTCCGTCTGGGCCCTTCGCCCGGGCCGCGGGGGCACAGCGACGCCTCGCGGCCACGGAGGGCACGAGCGGCCCCGGAGCCGGCGCCCGCGCCCAGGCAGAGGGCGGAGCGCGGCTGAAACGGCGGCGGCCCGCCCGCGGGGCCCTGCCCGCTGCCTCCGGTGCGGCGGGCGGGACGCCCAGCTTCCGAGTCGCCGGGACCGAGAGGGAGAATTCTGAGTGCGCGACGCAGGGAACCAAGTCCTTCTGGTCGTGGCCTCGAAGCCGCCCAGGCCACCGGCAGGGAGAAGGCTGCTCTCCCGCAGGAGGACCTGAGCTGCTCTCCCGCAGGAGGACCTGAGCTGCTCTCAACTAGGATCGGCTCCTTGGCTTCTGTCTCTTAGAAGAAAGGTAAAGGAAATCGTGCGCCTTGAACCAGCTCCGGGGGAATTCACCAGTCAGTTTGGGGGAAACTGGCAGCTTGACCACGTTGAATCTTTCAATCCATGAATACCCTGGCGCTCTCCCCCTTTAATAGGTTTAAAAATTCTCAGTGAAGCTGTGTGTGGAGTTTGCCTCATAAACAAATGTCTTGGCCATCTCTATAGATTCATCCCTAGTAAACTTACACTTTTGAAAGTGAAATTGTTAGTCGCTGGGTCAGGTCCGACTCTTCGCGATGCCCTGGGCTGTAATCCACCAGGCTCCTCTACCCATGGGATCCTCCAGGCAAGAGTATTGGGGTGCACGAGATGGAGTGGGTTGCCATCTCCATCTCCAGGAAACACATATTTCGGCGGGGGGTGGATTTTATTGAAATATCGATGTACAATGTTGTGTTAATTTCTTCTGTACAACAAAGTGACTCAAATACACACACACACACACATATTTATACAGTTTTTGTCGATTATGGTTTCTCACAAGCTATTGAATATAATTCCCGGTGCCATACAGTAGGACCTTGGTGTTTCTCCTTTTTATCCATCCTGTATATAACAGCTTGCTTCTGCTAACCCCAGACTCCCACTTCATCTCTCCCTACCCACCCTCTCCCCTGGAAACAAGTCTGTTCTCTACAAGCTGATGTTTTTTTATGCAATGGTAAAATATATCCTCGTAAATGTTATTCTCTATTCATTTGCTATTATACTGTGCTGTTGGAGAAGACTCTTGAGAGTCCCTTGAACAGCAAGGAGATCCAACCAGTCCATTCTAAAGGAAATCAGTCCCGAATATTCATTGGAAGGACTGATGCTGAAGCGGAAACTTCAATACTTTGGCCACCTGATGCAAAGAACCGACTCACTGGGAAAGACCCTGATGCTGGAAAAGATTGAAGGCAGGAGGAGAAGGGCACGACAGAGGATGAGATGGTTGGATGGCATTGCTGACTCTATGGACATGAGTTTGAGTAAGCTCCAAGAGTTGGTGATGGACAGGGAAGCCTGGTGTGCTGCAGTCCATGGGGTCGCAAAGAGTCGGACACAACTGAGCAACTGAAGTGAACTGAGAGACCCAGTAAGTTTTTATATTTGAAATTGCACCTGGTAAATTTGCTGCACGATTTTTTTAATAGATTATATTAATTTATCTACATTCTGTGGGACTTGCTACATACTTAAACATATCCTCTGTGAAGAATGACAATTTTGTTGCTATCTTTCCAATGCTTATATATTTCATTTCTTTCCCAGTCATTTCAAAAGCCAGTTTGGGAGGGGGAGAGTTCCACTTTTGGAACAGCAGCACGAAGACATCCACAAAAACACCCCCAAGCCAAAGGGGTGACAATTATTTTTTAAATTTATATGTTTATAACAATATTGAAATAGATTTACCATATGTTCCCATTCATAAACTGAATGTGTCTGTAAATATATGTATAATATCTAAGCGATTTATTCATATGTGTCAGTCAGTCTGTCGTATCCAGCTCTTCGTGACCCCATGGACTGTGACCTGCCAGGCGCCTCTGTCCATGGAATTCTCCAGACAAACGTGTTGGAGTGGGTTGGCACTCCCTTCTCCAGCGGATTTTCCCAAACCGGGGATCAAACCCAGGTCTCCTGTACTGCAGGCAGATTCTTTACTGTCTGAGCCACCAGGAAAGCCCAAAGTTACTTCTGTTTATAATTGTGCTTATATAATATATACTTGCTTATAAGTATATTATTAAGTATTATAAATATAATAACACATACTTGCTTATAATTATGCATTTATACTATAAATATATTATATGCTTATAATTGTCTACGTGTATTTGTTTTATATATTAATTTTAAATTTACGTATCAGTTCAGTTCAGTCACTCAGTCATGTCCGACTCTTTGCGACCCCATGAACCGTAGTACACCAGGCCTCCCTGTCCATCACCAACTCCCAGAGTTCACTCATACTCATGTCCATTGAGTCGATGATGCCATCCAGCCATCTCATCCTCTGTCATCCCCTTCTCCTCCCACCTTCAATCTTTCCCAGCATCAGGGTCTTTTCCAGTGAGTCAACCCTTCGCATTAGGTAACCAAAGTATTGGAGTTTCAGCTTCAACATCAGTCCTTCCAATGAACACCCAGGACTGATCTCCTTTAGGATGGACTGGTTGGATCTCCTTGCAGTCCAAGGGACTCTCAAGAGTCTTCTCCAACACCACAGTTCAAAAGCATCAATTCTTCGGTGCTCAGCTTTCTTTATAGTCCAACTCTCACAGCCATACATGACCACCGGAAAAACCATAGCCTTGACTAGACGGACCTTTGTTGGCAAAATAATGTCTCTGCTTTTTAATATGCTGTCTAGGTTGATCATAACTTTCCTTCTAAGAAGTGAGCGTCTTTTAATTTCATGGCTGCAGTCACCATCTGCAGTGATTTTGGAGCCCAGAAAAATAAAGTCAGCCACTGTTTCCACTGTTTGCCATCTATTTGCCATGAGGTGATGGGACCAGATGCCATGATCTTCGTTTTCTGAATGTTGAGCTTTAAGCCAGCTTTTTCACTCTCCTCTTTCACTTTCATCAAGAGGCTTTTTAGTTCTTTTTCACTTTCTGCCGTAAGGGTGGTGTCATCTGCATATCTGAGGTTATTGATATTTTTCCCTGCAATCTTGATTCCAGCTTGTGCTTCCTCCAGCCCAGCGTTTCTCATGATGTACTCTGCATAGAAGTTCAATAAGCAGGGTGACAATATACAGCCTTGACGTACTCCTTTTCCTATTTGGAACCAGTCTGTTGTTCCATGTCCAGTTCTAACTGTTGCTTTGTATACATTCTATGAAATAATATTTTTCTATAAATATTGAAAGTCTTTCAATATATTTAAAGTGTCTGGAAATAGACCTAAGGGCATACAAAAAATGAAATATTAATTAAAGAAAATCTACTGAAATTTGGCAAGAGCAGGGACAGTCTGCCTAGAGCATCTCAATCATGACCTGTTTCCTTCCTCCCGTTCCCAGCCCAGCATGAGGAACCTCCACTCCAAGCAGTTGCGGAAAGAACACAGGGCACCCTCTCCTCCGAGCTCCGGGTCAAGGTCGCATCTTCCCGACATGCTCCCCAGGGGAACTGCTGAGAGGTGAGATCTGGACCCGAGGTTTGGCCAGCGGGTGCAATGCCGCGGTCCGCCGGCAGACGGTGCTCGAGGAACGCGAAACACAAAAGCGGCCATAAAGCGCCTTTGCTTTCCCGGTTTCCCTCCCTTCTGTCGAGCACAGGAGCCAGTGATGATGGGAGGACGGCCGCGTGTCTGCTCAGCAGCACTGACGGACCAGTTCAGCAGGCGCTCAGGCCCCACTCTGGCCACCAGGTGACTCCTTCGGCAGTAGACCAGCCCTGGGCTCCCACACCTTCTGGCCAGTTGGGGGCTACGTCTGTGCACCAGCCCGGGCCACGCCCTCCACGCTGTCCAGCCCGCGGCCAGGTAGGTTTTTCCTGCATCCTAGGACCTGGAATCGGCCCTCTGTCCCAAGACTTCACCTGATTTTATGTGTCACCCCAGATCAGCACCGATGCCCCCCCTTTTGGCAGGATAGGTGGGAGTGAGGGCGGCCCCTGAGATGGTGACACTGCGGGTCGTGATCAGTCAAATCCATTCCGCTGCCCGCACTACTCAAGGGCGTTTTAAGACTTGAACGTCCTCCAATCACGAAGCCAGAACCATAAAATACCTGCCCGGGTTGCTGTCTAGAAAGCCGGACTCAGCGGCGTCTCGTTGGAGCTGAGCTTAGGACCGGAGGGACCGCTGACCCTCCCACTGGGCGTGGCCGCGTGTCCCTGGAAGCTCCGCCCCCAGAGCGCAGAGGCGGAGCTTGGGTCCACCTCGCGGGCCGCGGGCCGCGCACCTTGTCCATCGCTTTCCCCAGGCTCCCCAGGCCCCGCGCCACCTGCTGCTTGGTCTTCATCCGTGAGCGCCCAGACCAGTGCCCGCAGGGAGGCAGATTCCAGAGCGGGCTCTGGTCTCCTTGCCTGGTTGCCTTGTGGATGAACCCGCTCTTTGCTGCAAACCTGGCATCTCAGTATTTTGGCCCGCTGTTTGTAGGGGGGACAAAAGGTTCCCTAACAATAGTAAAACCATTACCTGTGGCATTCGGAGTCCCCTCACCGCCGAATCTCCCTCACCAACGAATCCCCCACAGATTGCTGACCACCACAGGTTTGTCTTTGACTCCCTGCAATGGTGAATCTTCTAGAAAACTTTGGTCTGGCCCAGGCCTCCATTTCCCAGATCCCTGAAGGGACCCCAAACAGCCCCTCTTCCGTGTCACGTCACTGCTGACCAGCAAGCCTGGGCGGAGGACGGCGCTGAGATGCCTCAATACATCCTTTAGGGTCGCCTCTACATCTGCTGAGACCGCTGCACAAGTCCACAACCAGGAGGGCAACGCTGGACACTGACCTGGGAGGGACACTGGGCCAGAGGCTCGGGGAAGCCCGTGCCTGGACAGCCCACAGCTGACCCAGCCCAGGGGGACGCGATGCCTGTGGGCGTGATGCAGGCTAATAGCTCGGCCCCTGAGCCGACACGCCGCAAACGTGCCTCCTGGTAAAGGACCATCATCGTCACTAATAAAATATGGCCCAATCACTCAGAACACCAGGCTGAGATCTTTCCACACTAGAGGGCGCCAGAGACCGCGGGGGTCGCACCCGGGCTCCCGCGGCTGCCGTAGTCTGTCCGCCAGGAGGCGCGAGCGCTGGCCATGCGCTGGCCCTTCCGGTCAGCTGTGATGGGCATAGAAGGGTCTAGTCCCAAGGGAGCAGTGGGCTCTCGAGGTTAGGGGTGCGCCTCACCCCAGAGGACTCAGAAAGTTAGGAGTCAAGAAACAAAGGCTTTGGGCATGAACTAATGAGTGACCAGCAAAAAAAAGAAATTTAAAAAATAAGGTAGATTAGATTTGAAGGTTAGGCAGTATCTGGGCCATACTTAGACTAAAAGCTTATTCGCTGGGCATTCTGTGTTTTATCTGCCATCCTGCTCATGAAAGATGAACAAAAGAGAACCGCGAGGACTTTGGTCTGCTTTCTTTGCTCCTTATTGTGTATGCGTTTGTATTTATCAACCACGTTCTTTTCTTCTCAGTATTGCCTTATGTAGGAGCTGTCAGAGGTTAGCAGAATGTTCCGTGGAACTGTGAGTGGATCTGAGGACGAATTAACACAATTGGCTGTGATTATAATGACTCTTGGGAGCAGGTGTTTTTCATTTTGGACGGAGGGTGCTATCTCGGGGTCAAGGACGGGGCACCCAAACGGACACCGAGGTTTCTGTGCTGCGGGTGTCATGCCAGGCTCTGCCAGCAGATGGTGATGGAGGAACGCGCAAGGCCAGCGCGGCCAGAAAGCGCTTTTCCCGCTTTCCTTCCTTTTATTGAGCACAGGGGCCAGTGACGGTGTGAGGATGGCCCCGGGTCCGGTCAGCAGCAGCGCTGACCGACTGTCTAGGACACGTGCGGCCCCGATCTCAGCACCCAGGCCCCCGCTTTGGCAGGGTAGGTGGGGGTGAGGGCGGCCCCTGAGATGGTGACACTGCGGGTCGTGATCGGTCAAATCCATTCCGCCTGCCCGCACTAATCAAGGGCCTCGATTAGATTTAATCAAGTCTTAAAAAAGACTCGAGTGTCCTCCAGTCACGAAGCCAGAACATAAAATACCCGCCCGGAGTGTTCTCTAGAAAGCCGGACTCAGCGGCGTCTAGCTGGAGCTGAGCTTAGGACTGGAGGGACCGCTGACCCTCCCACTGGGCGTGGCCGCGTGTCCCTGGGAGCTCCGCCCCCAGCTCGCGGACCGCGGGCCGCGCACCTTGTCCATCGCTTTCCGCAGGCTCCCCGCGCCCCGCGCCACCTGCTGCTTGGTCTTCATCCGTGAGCGCCCAGCCCCGTGCCCGCAGGGATGCAGATTCCAGAGCGGGCTCTGGTTGGTCTCCTTGGCTGGTTGCCTTGTGGATGAACCCGCTCTTTGCTGCTAACCTCAGCATCTCAGTGTTTGGGTCTGCTTCTTGAAGGGGGAAACACATCAAAACTGGTCCAGTAACGACAGTAAAAGCATTACACGTAGCACTCACCCCTCCATCCCCCACAGATTACTGACCACCTAAGTTTTTCTTCGAATCCCTTCAATAAAGAATCTTGGAGGAAGCTTCCGTCTAGCCCAGGCCTCCGTTTTCCAGATCCCTGGAGGGGCAGTGGGGAAAAGATAAACAGAAGTCCCGGGTCCAGGTAGAACCCAATCACCATTCGCTACGGGGAGGGATCCACGCCTCCACAGCAGATCAGGCTGGTCGTCTGGCGTGGCCTCCATAGAAGGTTTCATGGGAAACTGCCTTCCGGGGACACAGCGCAGTATTTTGCCTCTGGCCCCTCGAGACTCCGGGGCTCACCTCCCCGCTCCCCTCCCGGCCTCTGGGCTCTGCTGGCGCTTCTCCGGGCCCGGACCCCGCACCTGCAGACAGCCAGCGGCCCAGGGAAGAGCAGGAAGCGTGGACCCAGGCCGGCCCACCCTCACGGGGCCAGGCGTGAGGACGCAGACAGCTGCTCTGGGAAGGCCTTGAGGGGAGGGGTAGCAAACATGGTGAGTCTCCAGCCTCAGCCCCACCCGAGTCCTGGAGGCTGGGTGAGTGTGTGGCCTGTGGTGTGGAAGACACCCCCCTCAGCACCCCCAGACCACCTTCTGACTTGGTTTCCTGGTTATCAGACACTGAAAAGGGGGTCCCCCAAAAGAAAGGGGCTGCCTTTCCCCTCCTCTTACCCCCCAAAGGTGGTGCATGTCCATGGCGCACACATCCAGATACCCGTGATCCCGGGGAGCCTCCGCGTGGCCCCAGGAGCTGCGCGAGAGGCCGTTTGGTTTCCACCTGGGCCGAGGTGACTGAACCCCCTTGCCGCCTCTGAGAAGTCCCGGCAGCTCTGGTGGGGGCTCCTGCCTCCCACTGGACTGTCCCCCCGACCCCGCGGTGGCCGGCTGAGCTGATCCGAGACTACTGCTCGCGAGGTAAACTGCCCTCGCTTCCCTCCTGCCACAGGAGCGGCCAGGCCGGCCCCCTTCTCGAGCCTCTGCAGCTGTGACGGTGGCCGGCCCCCGCCACAGGAGGGCCAGGGGAGAGGGGCGGGCGAGGGGACCATCCTGGGACAGACAGGAGGTGGGAGAGGGCCCCCGTCTCCCACACGGCTGTGTGGGCCCCCCACGCAGGGGCCTCATCTGTGACGTCTAGCTCTTTGCCGCATCTCGTGGTATTTGCTGAAACTTTTCTAGAATGTAATAAAGCGCCACGTAACATTCTAGGTTATGTTGAATGACCTGTGGGAGTTAGGGTAGAAAATGAAAGGAATGTTTCAGACGCTGTCGGTGTGAGAGTCCTCTGGGCCCTCAGGCTGCCGGGCAGGTGTGCACACTTCAGTCCTCCAAGCCCCACGGGGCTGGGCAGCGCCATCACAGCCTCCGTGTCACCGCCGAGGTCGCTGAAGCACCAGCCTGTGACGTCAGGAGTGGACTCAGGACAGAGCCCGGCACTGACCAGACCAGGAGGAGGGGCAGGTGTGCCCGATGGTGGATCTCTCGGCGGCCTAGACGGGACGCTCCACACTCGGACAGTAACTCACAGAGATGGGGCGGGGATGAGCATGACCTTTGGGGGTTAACCGCGCCAATGCAATACTAAGCTGGAAATAAATCATGCCTCACTCTAAACAGTCATGTTACTAATAGCACTTCTTATGTAAGAAGAATTACAGAAAGTCAGAAAGCAAAATCCAATAATTTGCTGTTTATAAGTTACAGATATATAGCAAAAATATAGACACAAATTTTAAAAATAAAATGCCAAGCTAAATAAACTCTCGTGCAGATGCAAATTAAAAAAAAAAAGCAAGGGGTTTCCGTTATGATGTTTGGAAAAGAGAAGTTGAAGCTAGAAGCATTAAGAGGCAAAGAGGGCGTGCAAAGGCACAGGTTTTCAGTTCATCTCTGCTGAACAGACATCTGCTCCAAATACGGTAATGACTTGATCGTGTGCACCCTGTCCATCAAGGCAGCGGCATGACTAACAAAGCATAAGCAGCACGCACGGAATAGAAACTAAGGCAAAGCAGAAATACATGAAGAAAAAACGCACAAAGCCAGACTGCGATTTGACCAGGAAATGAGCGCTCTTAACCACTGTGGGGGTCACAAGGTGCTTCAAGGGCTACAGGCTTCCTCCCAGAATAGCCCATCCCTGCACATACCCACTCGGCTTTGCTCGGTCCCCGGGCCCACAGCCCCCGAACCCCGGCAGGCTCACAGGCTGCCAGGCGTCCTCAGACCCTGCAGGAAAGACAAGTTAGAGCAAGTGCGGACTGGAGCAAAATAACATAAAGATTGATGCAACGACCTGAACTAACGGAGTAAAAACACATTTCCTGAGGGTACACAAGTGCTGTATGAAAACTGACAATATGTTCAGGCTCAGAGAATTTCTATGGACACTTAGAAATACTGACACCACCACATACAACAAGAAGTAAGAGCAATGGCTTAAGCAGTCATCACTGGGATTAGGATTAGGATTAATTTTAAAATACTAATTTTTTAATTAGTATTAAAAAATACTAATTAAAATAATAATAATGGGGTCAAAGGGAAATTCCCAAGAGCAAAAAACAAACAAACATGTAACATTATAGAGCAGAAAAGGCTCTAACTACAAGAAAACATAGATCAAAGCACCCACGTTTACTAGAAATATTAAAAATTATTAATTGCCTAAATAATTAATCTTAGAAATGTAAAGCATTAATATTAAGTAACAAAAAAGATAAAGAAAAGAGCAGAATACATGTACTTTGACAAAACAATTCGATTAGTAAACAGAACCAAAAACTGGAGCTTTCCAACAGTCAACAACGTCCGCTAAAAGAAGGAAAAAACATAAGACAATGAAACAAAATCCAACAACGAAACTCAAGGACGATTCAGATACTGCCAAGATGGCCTCTTATAGCATCGCGCTGTCTGAGAGCCTCAGTAAAAGAATTTAAAAACACATAAGGAAACAAGGGAAGAACGTGAACTGAAGAACGAGGTTCTGCTCACACTTCTGAAAAAAAGTGCTTGCCTGGTCTGACCACAGTTTTGTGCGAGCCTGTCAACCCTTCAGGAAAGGAGTCTAACCCCCCGTGTTACATAAATCACCAGAAAAGGAAGGAGACAGGGGTGGGGGAGAAAGAGTGCACGTTTAGAAACGTGAGGCGAGCAGGAAATAGCTGAGGCCGACGGGAGGGAATGGCGGGGGCTCAGGAGGCTTGCTGGGGTTGGGGGTAACCCAGGTTGGCTGAAACGCGGGGTTTACATGCAGGAGACCCCAGAAGGGTGGTTTTAAGGAGAGTGGTGATGTGTGCAAAGTGATGCTTGGAAAAAAATAAAACAATTTGGCTGGGAGCACGGCGGACGGAGGAGACGGCAAAGGTTGGAAGTGGATGACTGCCCTGCCCAGTAAGGACAGTCCTGGCCAAGGCTGAGGCCGAATGGGGTGCTGGGGGCGGGGCAAGGAGGTAGATCTTGGGGGGCCCCGTCCCCCTGCACCGAGCTGGGGTGTCGGCATTCTCTCGACTCTCCCGAGTGGCGGGCAGTCCTCCAGGCGGGCTGCCACCCAGACGGGCACACACGGGCTGGTTTAGTGCCCACGGACAGCAGAGGGGCTGCACAGAGCCGGTCTCCCCAGACCAGCAGACCTGTCCTTTCAACGTCCCCGGCTGCCAAGCCCGCTGATGGAGGAACAGCTCTGGCTTTCCCATTTATATTCAGGACCATCCTAGCTGCTGAGCTGAGCCCTATCCGCTGAAATAACCAGCGTGGCCCTGATGGGCTCCTGGGACTGCAGCCGCAGACGTGCAAAGCTTCAGAAACAGCTCAGCGCACCTCCTCCCCCAGTGGTGCTAAGGGGGCCTGCGAGGGCCAGTACCAGAAACCGCTGCCGACTCCCACAGGCTGCAGACAGACGCTTCTGGGGCAGCCAGATGCAGCCCTGCCCAAGCCCATTCCTGGGCCAGGGCCAGGGGACTGAACTGGGATGGCCACCTTCAAGCCCCGCTGGGTCAGAGCGGGCAGGCCTGCACCTGGGCGATGCCAGGGGGCTGCCTGGGAGCTGGCCTCCCACCTGCTACAGGTGGAAGGAGGGGGAGCTCTGGAAACACGGCACCCTCAGAGCCCCGCCCTGGGGATGCCCAGCTGAACTGGCCCGGGAAACCGGAAAGGGTCGCTGTGCTGGGTGCTACAGCCCCAGGCACCACACCCAGGGCACAAGCTAGAGAAGGAGGGGCCCTGCCGTCTTGGGAACCAGTCAGGCCTTTGTCTCCCTGCCGGGGGGCGAGGAAAGGAGCAGGGGGGCCGGGGGTCACCCTGGGTCTCCGTCCTCAGTTGCCAGTTGCCAAAGCTCGAGAATGCCGCGTCCTAGTCTGCATGGGAGCCTTGCACACACCCACCCCCAGGGGAATGTGGCATTCCCAACATCCCCACCTCCCGGAGAGGGAAACGGAACCTTGGGGCCTCCTCCAGGACACCAAGGGAGGAGGAGCCAGAGCTGGACCCTGAACCCAGCCCTTCAGACCGGAACCCCTTCATCTCCAGAGGACAGAGAGCAGGCTGCCCAGCCCGCAGAACAGAGGCCCCGCTGACGCCCCAGCCCGGACCTGGGTCTGGCGGAGGGCTGCTCCTGGTGGCAGGGTCCTGTGCCTGGCTGAGCCCAGGGGCGGCTTCACCTCCGCTGGAGGGCCCACAGCCAGGCCCGCCCTCAGCCGACCCGGGCCAAGGGCTGAGAGGCGCTGGGGCCTCGTCCGCCACCCCAAGCCCAGGACGAGCCCTCCTGCACCCCCTCCGCCCTGCCGCCGAGCGGCCCTGCAGTGGCCAAGGCAGCCCTCGGCTTCAGACTCGTCTTCCCTGGGCTGTTTGGGCTGCGCCCGCTTCACTTCTCCAAGTGCCTGAGGTTAGAGCTCGCCGGACGTCTCCCGGGGGCTTAACCCCACTTTCTCCCTCTGACGTGTATTCGTCTGCATTTTAGAAAAAGCGAAGGGAGGGCAAAACCAAACCCCCCGGGTCACAGCAGAGGACGAGAGGGCCGGCCGAGAGCCAGCTCCGCCCCGGCGCCGGGATCCGGCCGTCCGGCTGGGCCCCCCAAGTCCACCCGCTGGGCCAGGGGCGCCAGGGCCGGCGTGCCCTCGGCCCGGGCGGGCCCCTAGGGCTTGTCGGCCGCGTGGACCTTCTGGTGGCGGAGGAGGTGCGAGCTGCCGCGGAAGGCCTTGCCGCAGCGGCCGCACTCGTAGGGCCGCTCGCGCGTGTGGGTCTTGTAGTGCTCGATGAGCGCCGCGCGGTGGCGGAAGGCCTTGCCGCACTCGTTGCACCCGCAGGGCTTGCGGCCCGTGTGGATGCGCTGGTGCTGGATGAGCGCCGAGCTGTGGCAGAAGGCCTTGCCGCACTGGCCGCACTCGTAGGGCTTCTCGCCCGTGTGGATGCGCTGGTGCTCGATGAGCGCCGAGCTCTGGCTGAAGGCCTTGCCGCACCTGTGGCACCGGTAGGGCTTCTCGCCCGTGTGCGTCTTGCGGTGCTCGATGAGGTTGGAGCTCTGGCTGAAGGCCTTGCCGCAGTCCTCGCAGGCGTACGGCTTCTTGCCCGTGTGGACGCGCTGGTGCCGCAGCAGGTGCGAGCGGTGGCTGAAGGCCTTGCCGCAGTCCTCGCAGGCGTGCGGCCTCTGCAGCGAGTGGGTCTTGCGGTGCTGGCTCAGGCCCGAGCTCTGGTTGAAGGCCTTGCCGCACTCCTGGCACGCGTAGGGCTTCTCCCCGGTGTGGATGCGCTCGTGCTTGCGGAGGCTGGAGCTGCGGCTGAAGTCCTTGCCGCACTCGCGGCAGGCGTACGGCCGCCTTCCGCTGTGCGTCTTGCCGTGCTGCGCCAGCGCCGAGCTCTGGCGGAAGGCCTTGCCGCACTCGCCGCACTCGTACGGCTTCTCGCCGGTGTGGATGGCCTGGTGCCGGAGCAGGTGCGAGCTCTGGCTGAAGGCCTTGCCGCACTCGCCGCACTCGTACGGCTTCTCCCCGGTGTGAATCACCAGGTGCCGGAGCAGGTGCGAGCTCTGGCTGAAGGCCTTGCCGCACTCCCGACACGCGTAGGGCTTGGCGGGCTGCGCGGTCCCCGGCGGCCCCTCCGGGCCCGAGTCCCCCCTGCCCACCGAGTCCCCCCTGCCCACCGCCTCCCCAGCGGGCGGATCGGCGGCTTCCGCGCTGCCCGTGATGCGGTACGTAGTCAGGTCTGATTTCTGGAGGAAGGTTGGGCCGAACGGCTCATCGTCCTGGGCCCTGTCTCCCGAGGGGACGCTCTGAGGCGGACCGGGGCTGGAGCACAGATCAAAGTCCCCCCGGTAATCGTCCTGCTCCCCGCCTTGCTCCCTGAGAGGGATCTCCTTGTAGATGACGGCCATCTGCTCCAGAGCCCTCCCCTGAAGAAAAGGGGCCCCCAGGTCCTCCTCTGCGAACAGGTCTGTCTGCATGTCCAGCCCGCCCGCAAACACGAAAGCCTCACCCAGCTTGGCGGCCGGGGGGATCTCCACGGAGGGGCCAGTCATCCCAGTGGCTGGATCTGTCTGGGACACACACAGCTGCTCTCGGATTCTGGAAAGAAAACAAGAGACACTGTCACGTCAGCAGGTCAAGCACCGAGTAGGAGCCGGAGCCCAAAGGAGATGGAACCAAGGACACAACCTTGCCCTCGAAGACGGTCCTGGGTGAGCCAGAGACTTCCCAGAAACAAGTGCAAGGGAGATGCTGGTGTCCAGACTCTAAGGGTTCAGGGCGCTGGAAAGATGGGCGAGGACATGAAGGGGAGCCATTCTGGAAGGGGGGCGGGAGTCCGGCCCCAGAGGATGCTGGGGCTGGGGTCTTGCTGGGAGAGAGCACCCGTTTGCCTCCTGGGCTTGGTGGGCGGCACCCCTCCAGCCCGGAGCCCCAGCCGGAACCCGGGGGTCAGATCTTCCCAACACCTGCCCCATCCACGTCCTGAGGGCCCACTGAAGGGGTGTCTGCCTCTCTCCAGGCTGACCTCCGATGGATGCCCAGCTTCCCCCCAGCCACATCTGTTCTCTACGTGGACGCCAGGGTCAAAAGCTTAACCCCAGTCCTGACGGTGGCGTCCCCCTTCTCAGGAGCCTGCAGCAGCCCACGCCCTCCATGGCCGGCCCTGCGGCCCTGACCCCTGCCTCTGCTTCCACACACCCTTATGCTTCCAGCTCCGCAACTCGCATGAGCCGCTCCTCCCTCCACCTGACTGGTCGCCCACCACTGGCTTCTCACATGCCACATGCTCATTTTCCCAGACTCAGTCCAAACGTCCCCTCTTCTCTGCACCCTCAGACCCTGACAATCCCGGGCAATCTCGGGCACGTGGCCCCGGAGATGCGGGACACGCACCCATCGCAGCACTGGGCACCCGCGGGGCAGGCGTCCTGGCAGGACCCTCCGCTGTGCTGCCTGTGAGCTCCCCAAGCGCAGGTCCGGGTTCCTCTGAACTGGAAGCCCCAGCTCCCAGCCCAGCCGCTCCACCTCTACAGGCACACATCCATTGAGTAAATAAGTGACTCATCGGAGGAAAAGCCGTTTGCTTTTGTGCTAGTACTGCGTGCCACACTTTTATTTTTTGCCAAAGAACTTTGTATTCAATCAAGTCAATTATCTCTGAGCTATGGTTTTTCCAGTAGTCATGTACGGACGTGAGAGTTGGATCATACGGAAGGCTGAGTGCCGAAGAATTGATGCTTTCGAACTGTGGTGTTGAAGACTCTTGCGACTCCCTTGGACTGCAAGGAGATCAAGTCACTCAATCCTAAAAGAAATCAACCCTGAATATTCATTGGAAGGACTGATACTGAAGCTGAAGGTCCAATACTTGGCCACCTGATTCGAACAGCTGACTCACTGGAAAAGACCCTGATGCTGGGAAAGACTGAGGTCAAAAGGAGAAGGGGACAACAGAGGATGAGATGGTCGGATGGCATCACCGACTCCATGGACAGGAGTTTGAGCAAGCTCCAGGAGATGGTGAAGGCAGAAGGCCTGGTGTGCTGCAGTCCATGGGGGCGAAGAGTTGGACACAACTGAGCAACCGAACAACAATCTAGGAGACACAAATAAACACAGCAGACAAAAGCAGGGCTGCTCGGGTTGAAGGGGGTGTTTCCACGGGGACAAGCAAAGGAGCACGGAACACCCGCACTCAGGCCCCAGTCCCACTGTGGGAGCCCCGCAGGGCCCCATTCAGAAACCGTGCGAGCTCCAAGGAGGCTCCTGAGCCCACTCACCCCCCAGTGCCACTGTGGGAGCCCAAGGCCAAGGGAGCCCATTCAGAAACCGTGCAAGCTCCAAGGAGGCTCCTGAGGCCACTCACCCCCCAGTGCCACTGTGGGAGCCCCGCAGGGCCCCATTCAGAAACCGTGCGAGCTCCAAGGAGGCTCCTGAGGCCACTCACCCCCCAGTCCCACTGTGGGAGCCCCGCAGGGCCCCATTCAGAAACCGTGCGAGCTCCAAGGAGGCTCCTGAGCCCACTCACCCCCCAGTGCCACTGTGGGAGCCCAAGGGAGCCCATTCAGAAACCGTGCGAGCTCCAAGAAGGCTGCTGAGCCCACTCACCCCCCAGTCCCAGGCCTTCTACAAGCGCGTCTCATTTACTCCTCAGGACTCCATACAAAGGTACACCTCCCCGAACACGGAAGTTCCAAGAGGAATGGCCTCAAGAAGACATGGGAAATTCATCAGGATAGTCATGGGGGAACTCATTCCCAGTTGGAATCTTTTTACTAAAATGTTTACTGGAGTCTAGCTGATTTACAATGTTGTATTTGGGGGTTTTGAAGTTGTATTTGATCTTTAATTGGAGGATAATTACAGTACTGTGTTGCTTTCTGTCATATGTCCACATGAACCGCCCACAGGCACATGCACGTCCCCTCCCTCTTGAGCCTCCCTCCCACCCCTCTAGGCTGTCATAGAGGAAGGGTTGTATTGTTTTGTTTTGCGTGAATTTTCAGCCAGGTGTGGAGCATCCGAGGTCAGGGGCAACGGTCTGGAGGAGCCACCCCACGCCCGAGGCCAGGGGCGGTGGCCGGGAAGATCAACCCACGTCCAAAGAGCGGCGGCTGCACTGGCGCAGGAGGGCCTAGAGGAGCTATGCCACGTTGAAGGTCAGGAAGGGCGGCGGGAGGAGACACCCCTCGTCCAAGGTAAGCAGCAGCGGCTGCGCTTTGCTGGAGCAGCCGTGAAGAGATACCCCACGCCCAAGGTAAGAGCAACCCAAGTAAGGTGGTAGGTGTTGCAAGAGGGCATCAGAGGGCAGACACACTGAAACCATACTCACAAAAAACTAGTCAATCTAATCACACTAGGACCACAGCCTTGTCTAACTCAATGAAACCAAGCCATGCCCATGGGGCAACCCAAGACGGGCAGGTCATGGTGGAGAGGTCTGACACGTGTGGTCCACTGGAGAAGGGAATGGCAAACCACTTCAGTATTCTTGCCTTGAGAATCTCATGAACAGCATGAAAAGGCAAAATGATAGGATACTGAAAGAGGAACTCCCCAGGTCATTAGGTGCCCAATATGCTACTGGAGATCAGTGGAGAAATAACTCCAGAAAGAATGAAGGGATGGAGCCAAAGCAAAAACAATACCCAGCTGTGGATGTGACTGGTGATAGAAGCAAGGTCCGATGCTGTAAAGAGCAATATTGCATAGGAACCTGGAATGTCAGGTCCATGAATCAAGGCGAATTGGAAGTGGTCAAACAAGAGATGTCAAGGGTGAACGTCGACATTCTAGGAATCAGCGAACTAAAATGGACTGGAATGGGTGAATTTAACTCAGATGACCATTATATCTACTACTGCGGGCAGGAATCCCTCAGAAGAAATGGAGTAGCCATCATGGTCAACAAAAGAGTCCGAAATGCAGTACTTGGATGCAATCTCAAAAACGACAGAACGCTCTCTGTTCGTTTCCAAGGCAAACCATTCAATATCACCATAATCCAAGCCTATGCCCCAACCAGTAACGCTGAAGAAGCTCAAGCTGAAAGGTTCTAAGAAGACCTACAAGACCTTTTAGAACTAACACCCAAAAAAGATGTCCTTTTCATTCTAGGGGACTGGAATGCAAAAGTAGGAAGTCAAGAAACACCTGGAGTAACAGCCAAATTTGGCCTAGGAATGCGGAATGAAGCAGGGCAAAGACTAATAGAGTGTTGCCAAGAAAATGCACTGGTCACAGCAAACACCCTCTTCTAACAACACAAGAGAAGACTCTACACATGGACATCACCAGATGGTCAACACCGAAATCAGATGGATTGTATTCATTGCAGCCAAAGATGGAGAAGCTCTATACAGTCAGCAAGAACAAGACTGGGAGCTGACTGTGGCTCAGATCATGAACTCCTTATTGCCAAATTCAGACTCAAATTGAAGAAAGTAGGGAAAACCGCTAGACCATTCAGGTATGACCTAAATCAGATCCCTTATGATTATACAGTGGAAGTGAGAAATAGATTTAAGGGCCTAGATCTGATAGATAGAGTGCCTGATGAACTATGGAATGAGGTTCCTGACATTGTACAGGAGACAGGGATCAAGACCATCCCCATGGAAAAGAAATGCAAAAAAGCAAAATGGCTGTCTGGGGAGGCCTTACAAATAGCTGTGAAAAGAAGAGAGGCGAAAAGCAAAGGAGAAAAGGAAAGATATAAGCATCTGAATGCAGAGTTCCACAGAATAGAAAGAAGAGATAGGAAAGCCTTCTTCAGCGATCAATGCAAAGAAATAGAGGAAAACAACAGAATGGGAAAGACTAGAGATCTCTTCAAGAAAATTAGAGATACCAAGGGAACATTTCATGCAAAGATGGGCTCCATAAAGGACAGAAATGGTCTGGACCTAACAGAAGCAGAAGATATTAAGAAGAGCTGGCAAGAATACACAGAAGAACTGTACAAAAAAGATCTTCACGACCCGGATAATCACGATGGTGTGATCACTCATCTAGAGCCAGACATCCTGGAATGTGAAGTCAAGTGGGCCTTAGAAATCATCACTACGAACAAAGCTAGTGGAGGTGATGGAATTCCAGTTCAGCTGTTTCAAATCCTGAAAGATGATGCTGTGAAAGCGCTGCACTCAATATGTCAGCAAGTTTGGAAAACTCAGCAGTGGCCACAGGACTGGAAAAGGTCAGTTTTCATTCCAATCCCAAAGAAAGGCAATGCCAAAGAATGCTCAAACTACCACACAATTGCACTCATCTCACATGCTAGTAAAGTAATGCTTAAAATTCTCCAAGCCAGGCTTCAGCAATATGTGAACCGTGAACTTCCTGATGTTCAAGCTGGTTTTAGAAAAGGAGAGGAACCAGAGATCAGATTGCCAACATCCGCTGGATCATCAAAAAAGCGAGAGAGTTCCAGAAAAACATCTATTTCTGCTTTATTGACTATGCCAAAGCCTTTGACTGTGTGGATCACAATAAACTGTGGAAAATTCTGAGAGAATGGGAATACCAGACCACCTAACCTGCCTCTTGAGAAATCTGTATGCAGGCCAGGAAGCAACAGTTGGAACTGGACATGGAACAACAGACTGGTTCCAAATAGGAAAAGGAGTGCATCAAGGCTGTATATTGTCACCCTGCTTATTTAACTTCTATGCAGAGTACATCATGAGAAACGCTGGACTGGAAGAAACACAAGCTGGAATCAAGATTGCCGGGAGAAATATCAATAACCTCAGATATGCAGATGACACCACCCTTATGGCAGAAAGTGAAGAGGAACTAAAGAGCCTCTTGATGAAAGTGAAAGAGGAGAGTGAAAAAGTTGGCTTAAAGCTCAACATTCAGAAAACGAAGATCATGGGATGTGGTCCCATCACTTCATGGGAAATAGATGGGGAAACAGTAGAAACAGTGTCAGACTTTATTTTGGGGGGCTCCAAAATCACTGCAGATGGTGACTGCAGCCATGAAATTAAAAGACGCTTACTCCTTGGAAGAAAATTTATGACCAACCTAGACAGCATATTGAAAAGCAGAGACATTACTTTGCCAACAAAGGTCCGTCTAGTCAAGGCTATGGTTTTTCCAGTGGTCATGTATGGATGTGAGAGTTGGACTGTGAAGAAGGCTGAGCGCCGAAGAATTGATGCTTTTGAACTGTGGTGTTGGAGGAGACTCTTGAGAGTCCCTTGGACTGCAAGGAGATCCAACCAGTCCATTCTGAAGGAGATCAGCCCTGGGATTTCTTTGGAAGGAATGATGCTAAAGCTGAAACTCCAGGACTTTGGCCACCTCATGAGAAGAGTTGACTCATTGGAAAAGACTCTGATGCTGGGAGGGATTGGGGGCAGGAGGAGAAGGGGACGACCCAGGATGAGATGGCTGGATGGCATCATGGACTCGATGGATGTGAGTCTGAGTGAACTCCAGGAGATGGTGATGGACAGGGAGGCCTGGCGTGCTTCAATTCATGGGGTCGCAAAGAGTCAGACACGGCTGAGCAACTGAACTGAATTGAACTGTAGTATCCTCAAGACATCTATGCTCACTCCCATTCCTCTTCACAACCCCCATCTCCACTGCTCCCCCTCCTCAAACCTCCCACCCCATTTCCACCCTGGCCCGCCCCTTCCCCGTTAAGTTTAGACCTTCTCTACTCAGGCCTTCTCCAGCCGGTCCACCTATGGGCGTCACTCCAACCAGCTCTCTACCAGACTCAGGTTCCTCACCTTCCTGCCCTGCTGCAACCGCCCACGAACGACCCACCTCCCCGGCCAGCTCCTTCTAAGATGCTGAACGTGGCCAAGGAAAATCATACGACTTGCGGCTGGCATGGAGACAGATTTCAAGTTTCCAGTTTCGGCTGCAGCTTCAGCTCCAGCGTCCAGTGACCTCTTTGCAGCCGGCCAAGCCCTCTCTTCTGGGTCCTCACTTCCTGCGCCACCCCCCCATTCCGGCGGGCGTCCCAAGACCTCTTCAAAAAACCTCCGTTTCAGAGACTGCAAATGGGCAGCCTGGAGACCCTGTCACAGACGCATTGTGCCTGGCTCTCAAAGAGTCGGGCTTTTCCTTATTGTTTGACTCAGCTGGCACAATATTTAAAACGCTGTAGGTTTTCTCACGAAGAGCTGGAAGATGCGACAGTACGGGGCCCAGCCTTCGCGGGGGGCGGGGTGGGGGCGGCGCTGGATAACCAACCTCCCCACTCCCAAGCCTCGCTCATTCCCTTGGTTTCTGAAAGCTCCTCTCCCCGCTAGTTTTCCCGCCGCGCTGACCCCTCTTTCTCGGGGTCTGGGGAGTGTGACCTCCTCCCACCTGCTAAATCCTGGGTTTTGCATTCCCCCTAGGTGCCAGCTACCTGCTAAAGTCTCCGCCGTGTTGAAAAAGTTGGCGACGCTTTTATCTGTGCCCAGCAATGTGTTCACCGACGCGCTGGGGCCGAAATGTCCAGCGTCTGGAAGCCCGTGCTTCCCACCTCTCTCGGGCCTTCCCGGCTGCTCCGGCCTCCGTCACTGTGTCCTCCGGGGCCCTCGGGGCCCGTCCTCCGGGCTGGAGGCTGGCGAGCGGCCGCGGCCCCGCACCTGCTCCCGGCGCCGGGGCCCGCCCACACCTGCGCCCGCAGAGGGACCGGGGGCCGCTCTCCGGGCGGGGCGGGGCCGCTCTCCGGGCGGGGGCGGGGCCGCTCTCCGGGCGGGGCGGGGCCGCTCTCCGGGCGGGGCGGGGCCGCTCTCCGGGCGGGGCGGGGCCGCTCTCCCGGCGGGGGCGGGGCCGCTCTCCGGGCGGGGCGGGGCCGCAGCTCAGCGCCTCCAGCCCGGTCCGTGGCCTCGCTCGGCGGCGGCTGCGGACGCGAAGCCCGCGGCCCCGCCCCCGCCCGCGGCACTTCCGGGGCCGCTCTAGGCCGCGCGGAGGCCCGCGTCTCGCTGGTCCCGCCGCCTGCACGCCGGGCCCCTGGAGGCAGGACTCGGGGTCGGGGGAGCCAGTCCCGTGGGCGCGCGGCTCTCGCGGCGGTCCCCGAGCGTGTCCCGGACGGCCGGGCGGGCGCCGACCAGGTACCTGTCCTGCGGGTGGGGCCGGCCGGAGGCCGAGAGGGGCGCTGGGGTTCCCGGGAGAAGGGCAGGCGTGCCCATCACGCCTGTTGGGATTTTCCACCCGCCGCCTTCGTGGAGAGCCCGGGACCCGCCTGCCCATCTCGTCCCCTCAAAGACCGATGAGAGCCCAGGAGATGGCTGGGCGCCTGGGCGGGCCCCTCTCATGGATCTGAGGGGTGGTCCCCCGGTTCAGATGGCGCCTCTTAGAGGAATCGGGAGAAAAGAGGGCTGCGTTCTTCAACCCCCTCCCCCCTCCTACGGCTAAGTTCTGCTCCTGGTGGCAAGACTGCCCGGCCACCCCAGGAGGGCTGCTGCCCATGCCGCCCCTGCCCTCTGCCCACCTGCCTTCAGGTGCCTCTGAGTGTCCGCACCCCACGCACACACTCACACCTGCCCCCTTGCCCCACCCAGGAGCAGGCAGGGGCTCCTGAAGACTCAGTCCAGTCCCCTTGTTGAGTGTTGGACCCCAACCAGCCATGCAGAACCGGGACCAGCAAAGGCCGGTTCCTTTTTCTCTCACTCCAGCTCCTCCCATCACAGGAAGACAAGAGCCACCAGTCTGGGCCCCTGGGGGCTGGTGGGGAGGCTGGGCCCCATGCCAAGGGTCTCAGGTGCTTCCTCTTCTGCAGTAATCCCCAGGACCATCCCTACCCCCACACCCCCGGCCGCAGGGATCTCATGACCCTCACAGCAGTTATTGTTGACATGGTGAGTATTATTAACCCATTTCACAGAGGAGGAAAACCAAGGCTCAGAGAGAGGGTCCCAAGGTCAGGAGTAGAAGTGGGAGGCAGACGGAAGACACTCATCCCACACCCCTAGAATAACTCGCCCACAAAGCAGTAATAATCGGCGTCATCTTCGGGCTGCACAGGGCTGATGGTCAGCACGCAGGTGTTGTGGGCTGCATCCGCAGCCGCGGAGAAGCGGTCCGGGGTGCCGGGGGCTCGGTGTTGGTCCTCCTCTGAGCGGTAGTAGAGGAGCAGGCGGGGGGCGCTGCCTGCTCGCTGCTGATACCAGGACACGCCGAGGTCCCCGACGATGGCGTAATGGGGGCTGATGGTGCAGGACAGTTGGGCCACTTGGCCTGGGAAGACCAGCAGTGCTTCTGGCTTGGCCAGGGCTGGCTGAGAGGCTGAGAGACACACACACTCAGGTCTGGCCTGGGCCCCTTCCCTCTGGCCCCTGCCCCACAAAGCCTGGGTCAGACTCCCCAGGAGAATCTGCTCCCAAAAGCTCAGAGCCAGTGCTGCAGAATCAGCATTGTGTGGGCCACAGAGCGGGCGACGCTTAAGCCCCGTCTTCCCAAGGAGCCACGTGCAGCTAAGGGTCCAGAATTCAGAGGGTGGGCTGGTGGCCTCTGGGTCCCCCTGCTGCCCATCCTCATCCCTTGCCCTGCAGACCCCCATCACTTAGGTCACTCTGGCTCGTCCAAAACCTGGCTACAGGCTGATCACCCCCCAAGAAGCCTCCTGGGCCATTACTATATCCATCGGCTCAGCCTCCGGCCACTGACTGCTAGAGACCTTCTCAGGGATAGCTTGTCCCTGAGGCCCTGCGGGGCAGTGACGAGGCCACACCAGCTTCCCCTCTGAAAACCTAAGTAGGTGACCAGTCTCTGAGACCCCCCAGAGTCAGAGTCCAAAGGGACCCTAGCTATCTGGTCACTCACCAGTGGGGAAACTGAGGCCAGGTCTCCTCTCCCCCTCACGGCCCCTTCGGAAACCATCCCCCCTGCCCACTGCGATTCACTTCCCCGCAGGGGTCTTCTAGAGCCCCGTGCTGTCTTACACAGCCCCCCCCAGGTGAGCCAGGCCTTGGGAGGGCTCACCTGCCAGGAGGGCCCCCAGCAGAAGGAGGGCCAGAGGCGGGCAGGCCATGGCCGAAGGCAGGGAGGCAGGCAGGAGTCCGCTGTTCTGCGGGCAGGCGGTGCTCCAGGTGCTTCGGGACCTCCCCACGAGGGAGGCCGCTGGACCCCGACAGGGCATGCAAATCATCAGCCCCCCGACAGCGGGGGAGGGCGGTGCCGTCTCCCCAACGTCAGCCAGTGGGCGCCACGGGCAGCCTGAGAGCAGGAGCGGGAAACCCACAGGTGCAGTCAGAGCAGGTGGCTGCTTTCCACCGAGGTCTCATGAGTATGGTCACGTGCACAGACCTCACACGTGTGGCTCGAGGGTCACACACACACACACACACACACACACACACACACACACACATATCCCTGCAGCCTGTACCCAGACCAAATTTTAGAACATCTCCATCGCCCTGGAAGGCTCCCTCAAGCGCCTCCCTGACCTGGAGCAGCCCTCCGCACCACTGTTACAAAGCTCCCGCTGTGAGCCCTCTATGGCACTTCCATGACACTGCAGGCAAAAGACCCCTCCCAACGGCTCGAAAGACAAAAACCCCTGGACAAACGGGTGGTGGCTGGAGCCGAGGGTGCAGGCCGGAATCTGGCCACAGCCGCTCCCGACCCTGCAGGACTCGGGTCCCCAGACGCAGCGGCATCCTGGGGAGAAAGCGCTGCCCCGGGGCTGCCTCTGAGCGCCTGCTGCCGTCGCCGAAGCGCATCCTCCCGCTAACCTGCCTGTGGTGGGGCTGCGCCCGGTGCCCCTTGCCCTCTTTCCAGCTGTAAAGCCAAGCGAAGCAGAGCGATGCTGGCGGGCTGCGCTGGGATCTGGGCCTCCTCCCGCCTCCTGAGCTGAGCTCTGCCCCAGAAGGGCACAGACGGCCTGACCACCCGGTGGGGAGGGCCGCTGAGAGGGAGGTCTCCTGAGTCCAGAGGCCCGGCCACAAGCAGATGCACACTGGAGAACACCAGCAGCTTCTTAGAAACGGAAACGCACTCTCCCCGGACAGCCCGGCACCCCCTCCCAGCATTTGCCCTCAAGAAAGGGAAACAAATGCCTGTTCACCCAGAGACCTGCTGGCCTTCCTCATCATCACCCCACACGGGAAACGACCCAAAGAGCAGGCAGTGAGCGGATCCACAGACGGGGGCACCTCCAGGCAGGGGGACCCTCCTGGCATGACAGGAAGGACCCACCAACACGGTGATGACCCCGGTGGATCCCACACGCAGGGGGTGCAAGGCCCTGCCCCGTCGGCCGCCTCCCTCTTCGTGACAGCCTGGCTGGGAGTTTGGGGGGGACGAGGGACATGTTCTGTATCCTGATTGTGGAGAACACTGCGCAGGGTGGCTCTGAACTGTATGCCAATCATACCTCAACAAGAACCGGGGACAGAAGACGGGGAGGCGGGGAGTGCGCCTGGGAAGGGGGCCTGCAAGGCTGAGGATGCCCCCACCTCCGGGAACCTCCCCACTCCCCGCCTGGGAGCTCTGTCTCTCCTTGTGGGCGGCGGCGGGGGGCGGGGGCACTGGTCTCTGGACAGCTGTGGCCCGAGGCTCCAGCCCCCACTAGAGCCCTGCACCGGGAATGCCCGGACCCTCCACAAACCCCGTTACCCGGATACTGGCCGCTCAGACCTCTTGGCAGCTCCCACTGCCATGGAGACCAGCTTGGAAGCTGGGTGGGGGGGCAGGGGAGGGAGCCTCAGTCCTCTCTGATCCAGTAAGCGGGAGACGGCTGAGGACCCTGGACTAGCTGCAGGGACCCCCTGGACTGAGCAAGGAACTCCGCTTGAACCCATCCACCCATCATCCCCCCCTACCCGTTCGCCTCCCGCAGGGCCCCACCCTGCAGTTGAGCTCCACCCCAGCTCCTTCCCCAGGTGGGAAGTTGGGGGTCGGAGGGGTCTGTCCCCACCACGGCCATGTTTATCACGGTGATGTTCGGAGGTAAGTGGGGGTCCCCTGTCCTAGCAGACGGGTAGGGGTACGTTCCCTCTGCCTTGGAGGGGGAGAACGAGAAGGCGGTGTGGGGAAGGGGGTGTCCATGGGATGAGTCTGGGTGGAGTTGCTTGAGGGAAACCACCCCCCAAGCTGGGTCCTGGGAGAAGCAGGCAGGCTCCTCTGGGCTGCACAGCTGCTGTGCCGCCACTGGGGGAGCGTGTGTCCCAACTGCCCCATCTCTTCGCTGGTCAGGTGCTCCCGCAGCGGGGGCGGGGGTGGGCACGGGGCTCCTGAGCTTCTGGTGGAGGCGGGGCTGCATGGTGGAGGCAAGAGTCGTTCAGATGTCTGGGGAGATGGAAGGGGGTACGTTCCTGACCCCGTAGGCGGGAGGGAGGCAGAGCATCCTGGTCTGGGGGTAAGACGGGTGCCACGCGCCCACCTACGCCCCTCTCCTGCAGCCGGCTGCTGGGAGCTGGTGAACACCTGGTGTGGCCTCGGGACCCTCACCGCCCACCTGAGGCAGAGGGGCCAGGTGCCCCCTGACGGTGAGGGGGCAGCGAGGGGTGCTGGAGGACTGGCTGAGGCGCCCCCCACCCCGGCAGGGGTAGCACCAGCCCTGCCCTGCCTCCCTCTCTGCCCTCCCAGCGACCATTGCCCTGCGGGCTGAGGATGGGCACCTGGTGAGCCTCGCGGAGGGGCTGGAGGAAGGGCCTTCCCCGGCGCCCTCCGTGGCCAGCCCCCGCTGCAGGAGCGGGGGACCTACGTCCTGGTGCCGATCATCAGTAAGCGGGGTCCAGGATCTGTGCCCCCTGCAGTGACGCTGGAACATAAGAGGAGAGACAGCATCCACGGGGCACCCATGCCCTGCAGAGGCCCCAGCCTGGCCAGGACCCAGCCCTGTCCTTCCCATCCAATGCCCTGTCCTGAGCCCAGGTGGGGGTAGTAAACACGTCCAGAGTTGGGGGGGCGGGTATGGACCACCAGCCTGCCAGTGATCAGACTCCCTCCCTCCGCAGAGGGGGAGGGAGGGGACCCCACCCGCTATGAGTCCCTCCTGGAGAACCTGGATGGGCAGCGTCCAGAGCTGGCCGGTGAGTGTCACTCACACGGGAGAGCCTGGGGGCGGGGGCGCCTGCCCACCTGCGCCCTCAGGCAGGGTTTCCCGGGCCTCACAGAGGAGCTGCGCTGGCGGTTGGGCCTGCTCCCCGAGGGCGACGGCCAGAGGCGGCGCCTGGGCACTCGGCGTGGCCACCAGGAGCAAGGCCCTCCTTCTCGGCCCCGAAGGGTGGGCTCCCTGCTGTCCAGGACCCAAGAGCTGGGGCCTGGAGCCAGGTGAGGAGGAGACACGGACCCCGGGGGACTGCTCGCACCCAGAAATGGGACCCCCTTCCCAGGGGACAGATGTGCGTGCTGAGAGGTGGACCGCGATGCCAGCCTCCCTCGGAGACACACGTAAAGCCGCCTGGCGGGACACACTGTGCCCAAGGGCAGGTCGCTGGTGGCTCGCTGACCGGGTACGTGGAACAGGGCCTGGCACACAGAGGGTGCTCTGTGTGGAGACATTGAATGAACTCAGCAGAGGCAGCAGCTCCGAGTGCTCGATGCCGTTTGAAGGGCCTGCTCCTCTGTGCCGGCAGGCCCTGTGACCTGACACATCACGGCCAAGCGGCCGAGCTGGACTGAGATCCAAGGGGGCTGGCCATGACCTCCGCTCCTGTGGTTAGGTGCAAAGGCCCGAAGCATTCCTCCTGCTGAATCTGTGATTAGGGGGAGATTGCATCAGCAAGAGGCGCAAGGTCACCGACGGAGCGTGAGGCCACGGAGACGAAAAGGGTGGAGGGGTGGTGCTCCTTGAGAGGAGGTGGCACGCTCCTCCAGGGTCTCCAGCTGGCCGGAGTCAGACGCCCTTGAGGCTTGAGGTCAGCAGTTAATGCCTCACCGTCCGGTCTGCGCTGCCTGTTGGATTACGCAGGATGACAAGGTCGCCCTCCCCACCAGGGACAGCAGCTGAAGGGGCGGCACCCCACCCTGCAGTGGGACTTCTATCTCCCTCCGCCCCACCCCCTGCAGACAGTTCAACAAGAGGGCACACAGCAGGTTCGGCTAAAATAAAGGCTTTTAATTGCACATTTTCATCTCAGGTCATCTGTGGGATGAGGGACCCCCTCCTCACTCTGGGTCCCAGCTCGGTGGGTACAATCTGACGTCATGGTCCAGCTGTCGGTGGGAGGGGGTGGAGGTGGGTGCAGGGCTGGCCACCCAATCTGCTCTGGTCTCTCAGGGCAGGGAGCTCAGACCTGTAGAGGGAGGAGGTCAGGCCAAAGGTACAGGAGCAGCCAGGAAGAGCAGGAGCACCCTGGAGACATAGGAGCAGCCGGGAGCAGCAGGAGCACCAGGGAGAAGCGGGAGCACCCAGGAGGCATAGGAGCAGCCGGGAGGAGCGGGAGCACTAGGGAGAAGCAGGAGCACCTGGGAGGAGCAGGAACACCCAGGAGGAGCGGGAGCACGAGGGAGAAGCGGGAGCATCTGGGAAGTGCAGGAGCACCCGGGAAGAGCAGGAGCACTAGGGAGAAGCGGGAGCACCCGGGAGGAGCAGGAGCACCCTGCAGACACAGGAGCAGCCAGGAGCAGCAGGAGCACCAGGGAGGAGCGGGAGCACCCGGGAGGAGCAGGAGCACCCAGGAGTGGGAGCACCAGGGAGAAGCGGGAGCATCTGGGAAGTGCAGGAGCACCAGGGAGAAGTGGGAGCACCCGGGAGAAGTGGGAGCACCCAGGAGGCATAGGAGCACCCAGGAGGAGCGGGAGCACCAGGGAGAAGCAGGAGCATCTGGGAAGTGCAGGAGCACCAGGGAAGAGCGGGAACACCCGGGAGGAGTGGGAGCACCCGAGAGGAGTGGGAGCACCCGAGAGGAGTGGGAGCACCCGGGAGGAGTGGGAGCATCCGGGAGGAGCGGGAGCAGTGGACCGCCCCTCCCACCCTGGCGCCGGTCGGGCAGCGGCCCCTCACCGTGGTTGTACTTGCACTGCTTCAGGGCCTCGCTGAAGCCCTCGCACAGGGTCAGGTCGCTCTGGGTGGTGGAGCAGTCCAGGAATTGCCTGATCTCATAGGCGCAGGGCCCCATGTGCAGGGGCTGCGGGGCAGCATGGGCCGGGGCCTGGGGCACAGCGTGGGAGGCAGCCGGGTCAGCTCGGGCTGGGCACCCGGGAGAGGACTCCGAAGCTGGGGGTGGTGGCTGCCCCTCCGCAGAGCCCCTGGCCCTGGTGCCTCAGGGGTCCCTAGCGGGCAGTGTGCCCCAGGTCTCAGCGGCTCCATCCCTGAAACGGTGAGCCCACAGCCTTCTCGAAGCCCTTGCCGCTGCTGGTGGGGTGCGGGACCAGGGGCAGGTGGGGCAGGAGGCGGGACACGGGTCTAGAAAAGCCCAGGGCGCTGCTGGTGTGAGCTCCAGGCCGACAGGTTCTGACACCTTCCGGGCTCAGTCACGCTGATCCCCATGATCCCTCACCCCGTCACTAAGCCCAAATGTGGCTCAGGACTGGTGGGGTGCCCAGTGGGGGACAGGTCGGCAGGCCCAAAGTCACCGACTACCAGTCACCCTTGGCCTCAGGAAGGGGCCTCCTGGGGGGTGGGAGAGCGGGCACTCAGGTACTCCAACAGCCCTCCCTTCTTCTAGGGTTGGGCGACCCAGGGCCATCTCTGACCCCTAAGCGCCTCGGTTTCCCCATCTTTAAAGGGCTGGTTGGTGTCTGTCCATGTGGTTCTAGGGACCTTGGCCTCAGGAGATGGGTTGGGAGAGCCCGCCTGTGAGTGACCCCAGGCCAAGAGCCGAGTGACCCGTAGGATCCTTCTGGCCTCAGTTTCCCCTGAGCCCTTGCTCACCTGCTGGGCGGCAGGCTGGGCGGGCTCTGAGCTCCCCCCACTGAAGGCTCCGGTCAGGGCGCTGCCCACGACGTGGCCCACAGCCGAGCCCACGGCCACTCCGGCGGCGGTGGTCGCCATCTGCGCCATCAGGCCGGGCTGGCCCGACGGGGCGGGGGCCGGGGCCGCGGCCGAGGGCGGCGGGTGCGCAGGCGGGTGCGCGGCAGAGGGCGCGGCGGGGCGGCTGCGGGGTGCGGGGAGAAGCGGGCTCATTCGCGGCCGCGCCCCAGGCCGGGGCCCAGGACCACCGTCCCAGCCGCGCGGCGGCGGCCCCCGCCCCGCCCCCGCCAAGATGGCGCGGCCGTCTCCAAGGTCACGCCGCCGCGTCCTTGCGGGGCCGCGCTTCCCCCGCGCCCGCGCCCGCGCCGGCTCCTACCTGGCTGGCCGCGGGGCCACGCTGCGGCTCCCCCGGGGCATGGCGGCGGCGGCGGCGGCGGCGGCGGCGGCGGGGCCGGACGAGCCGAGGCGGAGACGGCGACGGCGGCGCTGGCTGTGGCTCCGGGACGGAGGCGGCCGCGCGGGTCCCCGCCGGCGGGGCGGGGCCGGGCGGGGCCGGGCGGGGCCGGGGCGGGGCGGGGCGGGGCGGGGCGGGGCGGGGCGGGGCCGCGGAGACACGCCCCCGGCGGGAGGCCCGGGGCCGGGTCACGCCGCTCCCGCGCGGGTCCCCGGCTTCTCCCTCGGCAGCTCCGGGGGCCGGTGAGCCTGCGCCCTCCTGGCCGCCGGCCCGAGCTGTGTGCGCCCTGGGGAAGCGGAGCCGCTGTGGCAGGGCGCGGAGGGCGCACTCAGCGGCCACGGGACGGTCCTTCAAAGGCCGCGGCGGAGCGCGGCGAGCCGAACCGAGGGCGGTCCGGCGACGGCCGAGCCCTGCTCCTCCCCCTCCCGTGGGGCCCGGCTCGCTGGCTCCCGCGTGGCCCCAGGGTCGCGGGTGGACTGGGGCGGGTACAAAGCACTCACCCCCGTCCCGCCCCCAGAAAGCCTCCCAGGACTGCTCACAGAGCACCCGCCAGTTCCCCTCCTCGGTTCAGTTCACTTGCTCGGTCGTGTCCAACTCTTTCTGCAGCACCCCTGGCTTCCCTGTCCATCACCAACTCCCAGAGTTTACTCAAACTCATCTGTTGAGTCAGTGATGCCATCCAACCATCTCATGCTGTGTCATCCCCTTCTCCTCCCACTTTCAATCTTTCCCAGCATCAGGGTCTTTTCCAATGAGCCAGTACTTCACAACAGGTGGCCAGAGTATTGGAGTTTCAGCTTCAGCATCAGTCCTTCCAGTGAACACTCAGGGCTGATTTCCTTTAGGATGGACTGGCTGGATGCAGCACCAGACCCCGACTGCCTTTACCCTGCATGTCCTTTCCAAAGGCTGTCCCCTGCAGGCCTAGGGGCATTGGTGCGAGTTTGAATCCTGTGGCCTTGAATTTTACCCCTTGGTTCCAGGTCCAGGGCAGGGCCATCCAGATTCAGGACGCTTCCCAGCCCTTCAGGAACGGCAGGTTTTCATGGTCCTCTCTGAATGAGTCCTGAGTGGTCATATCCGTGCCCTTGGCAGGGAGGGCTCCTGACTCTCCTAGACTCATATCACTGTCCCCAACCCCCAGGAGAGGCCTCCTGGCCCTGGGACTGCAGGGAGAATGAAGTCAGGAGCAGAAGCATGGGGCGGGGGGCTCAGGTGGGCAGAGGGGGCCCCTCTGTGAGGAGGTTCGGCAGGCGAGGAGGGAACAGGGGCACCGGCAGTGCCTGGCAAGCTGGTTGATGTCACGACTGCGTCCCGACCCCACAGTCCTCTCAACCAGCCTGGGAAGCAGGGCCCTCCCCTGATCCCCATCTGGGCCTGGGCTTCAGCTTTCTCCTGCCTGCAATGGGGTGACTGTTTGCCTCCGGGAGAGGGGAGCGTGTACAGGTGGCCACTCTCTTCTGGCAGACATGCCAGGCCTGGGCCAGCCTCCACCCCTTTGCTCCTGCAGCCCCTGCTGACCTGCTCCTGTTTGCCACACCAGCCCCTCCTGGGCTGATCAGGTCCCCCCTCCTCCAGGAAGCCCTCTGGGACCAGCCCTGCTGCTACTGCTAAGTCACTTCAGTTGTGTCCGACTCTGTGTAACCCCATAGACGGCAACCCACTAGGCTCCTCCGTCCCTGGGATTCTCCAGGCAAGAACACTGGAGTGGGTTGCCATTTCCTTCTCCAATGCATGAAAGTGAAAAGTGAAAGGGAAGTCGCTCAGTCGTGTCCCCAGCTTGCTATAACTGTGGCTTTCCACTGTGACCTGTAACGTGGGAGGTTGTTACTTAAAACTCTCATGACTGGTGGATTGCGGGTCCATTTTTACTTTATGCATTTTCATGTGTATCAGAAAGAAAAAAAATGTATCATCAGTTCATTAAATCCATGATTTCTTGACCAATATTGCTAGGATGAGGCTGAAGTAGGCATTTTCATTTTTTAAAAAGTGAATCACTCTGAAGAAACAGACGGCAGGCTTCCCTGGTGGTCCGGCGATTAAGAGTCCATGCTTCCAATGCAGGGGGCATGGGTTCGATCCCGGGTTAGGGAACTAAGAGCCGACATGCCTTGCAGCCCGGCCAAAAAATTTTAAAAAGGAAGAAAAAGATGGCAAACGGCCTAAGGAGTGAAAAATCACGGCTGTCTTCCCTCTTCTCGCCCTCTAGGGGTCTCTGTGGAGCCGCCCTGGAGAGGCCCCGGCGGCCCCGGGAACCGGAGGGGGAGGGGGGGTTGAGTCAGCCGGTGGCCCTCCCCTCTGCCCGTCTCCTCCCTTTTTAGGCGCAGCCTCACCCTGCGGCGGCTCAGGAGCCAGCCCGCCGGGACGGGGGCCACTGCCCGTGCTTCGGCTCCCCGGAGATGAAGCAGATTGCCTGCGCCCCGGGTCATCACAAGGATTGCATGACCATTTCGCAGTGTGCTCACCACCCCTCCCTGTGATTCTCGGAGACGCGTCCTCGCCTCAGGAGGCTGGCCCTGAGGGCCTCTGAGGAACCTGTTCGTCCCAGACCAAGGGGCGGCGTGGGGTCCCCAGCGCCCCGCACAGACACTGCCTTCTGACCGCCTCCTCCCAACACCTGACCTGCCAAGAAGGCCTCCTGACCCCTCATCCTGCCCGATGGTTTGGAAAAAGCCTCATCTGGCCCCTCCCTCTCGGGGCCTCAGTTTCCTCCTCTGTGAATTGGCGGATTCTGTCAAGCTGACGTCCTGGCCAGCCGCCTCCCCGTGGCTCCGTGTCCCCCGGGACACAGCTGCATGTCCCTGCTCGGGATGCGCCTTCCCAAGTTGGCCTGTCAGGAGGCGGGGGCGAGTAGGGAAACCTGACTCCTCTCAGACGGCCCATCGCTTTGGGGACACTGAGGCCCGGAGCAGCGGCACACCCCTGGCCAGGGTCACCCTCCCGTCCCCCCGTCCCTCCGGGCCTCCGAGACCGCAGCCCGGCCCGGCCCGCCCCGGGAAGGGCCGGATCTGCGGGCCGGGCCACCCCCCTTCCCTGGCCGCGGGCGCGGGGCGAGTGCAGAACAAAAGCGGGGGGCGGGGCCGGGGCGGGGGCGGGGCGGAGGCTATAAGGGGCGGCGGCGGGCGGCGGCCCAGCAGGCCCTGCAGCCCCGGGGCGGATGGCTCGGGCCGCCCGGCTCCGCGGCGCGGCCCCGCGCGCCCTCCCGCTGCCGCTGCTGCTGCTGCTGCTGCTGCTCCCGCCGCCGCCGCTGCTGCTGGCCCGGGCCCCACGGCCGCCGGTGAGTGCCCGCCGCCCGGCGGCGCCCCCGCCCCGCCCCGCCCTCCACGCCGAGGGGCGCCGGCTGGCAGAGCGGGACCCACGGGGGCGCCCGGGAGTGGCCCGGCGCGGCCCGTTACCCCGAAACGCTGTCTGGGTGCCCCGGGGGCGTGGTGGATAGTGAGCTTCCCGTCCCTGGAGGTATGCAAGTGTAGCCGGCGCCGGGACCGCTCGGGCTGGCTGGTGAGCTGGACTCGGTCGGGCGTTAGACGCGCGCCGCCACCCCCCCAGCTCCCGGACCTGCCCCCTCCGCGCCCGCCCGGCCACGATCCCGGGTGTGTGTGTGTGTTGCAGGGGAGGGACAGCGGGAGGAGCCACAGGGCTCCCGACTCACTGCAGGGACAAAGACCCGTGGGTCTCCAGCTGGCGTCAGCCGCCAGGTGTGTGGCCTCGGTGAGCACACCTCCAGGCGGGAGGGCTGAAGGAACCGCTGTGGGGAGGGCATGCGGGGTCTGAGCCTGGAGGAGACAGATGCCACCGCCTGGGACCTGTGAGTGCCGGGATCGGGAGCCTGTGGAGCCAGGAGGCAGCCTAAGCGTGAGAGCTCCGGTGTGCCACAGCGGGGGTAGTAGGGGGGGACGCCCCTGTGTGTACCAGCCCTCGTGTGTCCTGAAGGCTGCGCCCTCCCCCACTGCTGGGGCTTCGGGAGACCACTCACAGCCTGGGCTACTGCAGGCACATAGCTCCCCGGGTGCCCGGCCCACGCGGTCGTGCCGCTGAGCCTCCAGCCTCTCCGGGCAGGGGTCGGGGGCAGGGATGGGGTCGTTAGCGGGGGTGGGGGCAGGGGCGCAGGCAGACTCTCTGGGGACAGCTCCGGTGACAAGGGAGGTCTGGCCAGCCAGCCCCTGGCAGCGCTGGGGATGAAAGGGGTGGCGGGTACCTCCGTACCTCGGTCTGGGGCCCCTGTCTCCTCCCCAGCCCCGCCCGGCCCCCTAGGCCTAGGGGCAGAGTCTAGGGGTCACCCTGGGGAGCTGCTGAATCCGCGGGTTTAGGAACCGGAGGGACCTGGGCTTTTGAACCACGTGGCCCTATGTGAGCCCTCCAGCGCCTCGGTAGCCCTCACCCCCAGCCTTGTCCAGGTGGGCGGGTGGGAGGCGACAGTGCCCACTGCTGGGCTGAACAGCGTCTGCAGGGAGGCCAGGAGAGCTGGGCACACGGACACGGTCCATCACCTGGAGCTGCCACTGTGCCGCTTGTGCGGGGTCAGGTGGGGTCTGAGCAGGGCTGTCACGCCACAGATATGCAGGGGGCACTCGGGGTCGCCTCGGACGTGCTTATCCCTGGATGGCTGTTGGCAGGGCCGGGAAGGCTCTGTAAATATTTATCCATCCAAGCTCACAGCTTTCAGGGTTGATGAAAGCCCCGCCACCCGCCCGCAGAGGGGGGGGAACCCCCCTTCCCTTCTGGAGCCAGCGGGGTGAGGGGGTGGGGGAGATGGACCTGCCTGCCCAGGAGCGGGTGGTGTGACTCGGGCAGGTCACTTGACCTCTCTGAGGCTCAGAGAGGCCCGGGATGGTGTGTGGATGCTCCCTGCCTTCCAGCCTGACCAGTGTCCTCCCCTCAGGGTCGCCTCCTGCCCACCGCAGAGGGGGTGGCTGTGGGAACCTGGGCCAGTGGCAAGCAGGCCGGAGAGGGCATGCCCGGCCCAGCCATGCCCAGCACTTCCCAGTCCAGGGCCCCCCTCTGCTACCGGCCGCTGGCTGCCTCCCATTTTCCCAGTTGCAGGTTGACCCCGAGGCTGACCGGAGCCTCTGGCTCAGCTGGGAGACTGAATTCCCCAAGTGATTCCTCGAGGATGTGTGAGGCTGTGGCGTGGTGCCTGTCGGGGAGAGGTGGGGTGAGCGGACTGGGCACCCCCGCCCAGGGCAGGCCCAGGGAGACGCTGGCCGACGAGCAGGCAGTCCTGCAAGCAGGACGAGCAGCTGTCTCAGGAATGTGGGTTTTGGAGACAAGCCACAGCTGGGGGTTGGGGGGGCCATGGGTGGGGAGGCCTGATCCCCGGGTCTAGGTCCAGCTCTGAGCTCCCTCGCTGTGTGACCCTGGGCCAAGACCTGGACCTCTCTGGGCCCTGTCTCTTCCCCTGGGAGGTGGGGCGACGCCTGCTCCCCAATCCCCCGGGCTGTGGATGAGGCAGGCATGGTGTGTGCTCACCCCACCTCACTGCCTCCCAGCAGCCCCGAGCGGGGTGGGGGGGACTGGCACACCCAGGTGAGGGATCAGACCTTGCAGCTAGAGAGGGCCCCCAGCCCCAGGCCGGAAAGGATGTGGGGAGACAGAATGCAGGAGGGCGGCAGAGCAGGGGCCAGCAGTGGAGAAACTGAGGCCAAGAGCCTGTGGACGGTGGGCTCCAGGAAAGGACCTCGCTGCCTGGGGCCCTGACCCTAGAGCCTCTAGGAGTGGTAACCAAGACGTAGGCAGGGAAGCAGAGGCCCCGGCTTGCAGGTGGGCCCTGCGCGAGCCCTTCTTCCTCTCTGGCCCTAAGAGCTTCCTTCCAGCTGCCGCTCCCACATTCAGATGTCAGGTCTGGGGGCCTGGGGGGGAGGTGGGGGCTGACTGCCAGGTGGGGGACGGCAGGAATTCGTCCCAGAGTGGGAGAAGCCAGCCCAAGGAGGGGACTCCGTGCCTGCTGCCCCAAAGGGCGTTACAGAGAGGTTGGTTACCCCTTCGCCGCGGCCCCGTTCCCATTGGACAGATGGGAAAGTGGAGGTTGAGAGAAGGCTGTGACTTGCCCAGGGTCTCCGTGGCGTGGAACTGGGCCTTCTGAATCTCAGGCTGGGGATCTCGCGGCTGCACTGAGCGTGCCAGGATGCAGGGGGTCTGGGCCTGGACCTAGCACCTCGTGGGGGCAGGAGAGGAAGGCACGCTGGGCGTGTCTGTCACCCTCCCCCCACTGTGGCTTGCTGCTCAGGCCTCCCGGGGGGGCAGAGGAGAGGGGAGATTTTCACTTGATGGCAGGCTGGGCCCTGGGCTCTCTGGGGCTCCGGGGGAACAGTGCAG
Source organism: Budorcas taxicolor (assembly GCF_023091745.1). Taxonomy (NCBI): domain Eukaryota; kingdom Metazoa; phylum Chordata; class Mammalia; order Artiodactyla; family Bovidae; genus Budorcas; species Budorcas taxicolor. The sequence continues at coordinate 71,208,610 of NC_068926.1, forward strand.
CCCTGGCCTTTCTGGGGAGGGTCCTCGGGCCCCCACCCGGGTTGAGGAAAGGGTTTCTGTTCCTCCTGGAGGTCAGGGAGCGGTGTGGGGAGAAGCAGGGGCAGGCCCGGGGCCCACGTCCCCAGTGTGAGACGTGGACGTGTGTCCTCCCGCCTAACACCGGGGGCGGGGGGCGGGGGCCCGGTGAACCCTGCCCCCAAGGTGTCTAGAAGACAGCGGGTACTTGATCATTCCCCCTTCCTCCTCTCCGTTTGCTCTGGTGGGGCCAGTCCCTCCCCTGGGGAAGGGGGACCCCAGCCTGAAGGACAGAGCAGAGTCGGGGTTGGGGGTGTGCTGGGAGCGCAGAGAGCCTCCTGCTGTTCCTGGTGACTCTGGAGTCGGCGGGGGGTGGGGGGGAGCTCTGGGGTGCCCAGGCCCTGGGAGAGTTGCCAGAGGCTGAGGCCGAGGGTGGGGCCCGGGCGGCCCAGCTCCTGCCCCAAATATGGCTCGGGAAGGCCACAGCGGCGCTGAGAAGACAGGCTGGGCCAGACGGGCACTGAGGCTCCGGGCCTCTCCCCCAGCTCTGCTGTGACCCTCACCTGCGGCCCGGGGTGCCAGCGCCCCCGCTTGGCTCCGGCGTGTCCTTGTGGGCTGATCCCGCGGGCTCTCCCTGCCTCTCTGAGCTTCTGCCTTTCCCAAGCGGGGGAAACGCGACCTTCTGGCTGGGACGCGGGGAGGGTGGGTGCGCCAGGTCAGAATCACCCCTCCACCGGGCGAGCGTGGTCCAGGGGCCCTGGCAGGGTGGGGGCTGGGCATCTGGGAACTGCCAGCCACCCCCACCCATGCAGAGAGGACACAGAGACCACACAGAGGCCGCGCCTCCGCTGGCAGCAACTGGAGAAAACCCAGCCGCAGCCGAACACATAAATAACTAAATAATAAAAGCTTTAAAGATCATTACTTAAAAAACAAGTGCGTCCCAGCGATCGGACCCCAGTTCCTGGTGCCCTGAGTGGTGCCGGCCCTGTGCTGAAAGCGGCCTGGTTGGTTCACCCCCAGATCCACGCTAGAGGGAGGGATCACCCCTACTTGTCAGGTGAGCAGATGCAGGTGAGGGAGGGCGGCAGCCCCTCCATGCTGGTGGCAGGTGGGCATCGTGGGCAGGAGCCAGCTCACGGAGCTGGAGAAGACAGACCTGGGGGCTGGGGGCGCCCAGGAAGAAACGCAGGGGGAGAGGCATCTGCTGGAGGGGGGGGGGGTCCCTTCAAGGCTGTGCGTGAGGAAGGCAGGCGGGCTGCAACCCCACCCACCCCTCCCTGGCCCAAACGGTGAGAGTAAGTGACCCTGGGCGCCTGGGGCCCTCCAGGAGGGGGCAGGAGGCCTCGGGATCAGCATCTGGACACCAGTCAGCCTGTGCCAGAGCACCATGCTCCCTGACGGCCTCCGCTGGAGTGAGGCTGTGCTGACGTCCACACCACTGACCCGGGGCCTTTCTCCTGGTCAGGACGCCCCCCGCCGCCACCCCATGAGCAGAGGGCCACAGCCCTGGCCCAACGCCCCTCCTGACAGCGACGCCCCCGCCCTGGCCACCCAGGAGGCCCTCCCGCTCGCTGGCCACCCCAGACCTCCCCGCTGCGGCGTGCCCGACCCGCCCGACGGGCCAAGTGCCCGCAACCGACAGAAGAGGTTCGTGCTGTCGGGCGGGCGCTGGGAGAAGACGGACCTCACCTACAGGTAGGGCCAGTGGCCACGAGCTGGGCTTTGACCTCCACCTGCTGTCTGAGACACTCTGGGACTAGGGTGGGGCAGATCCCTATGGCCGACAGGCTGGAGTGTCCCCCGACTCCCGTGCTGCTGCTCAACGCCCCAAACCCACGCTTAGATGCACTCCCACGCCCTCGCCTGGGAGCGTGGTCTCCGCACCCGCCTGGCTGCCCCACACACCCGTGGGGCATGGCCGGCAGTCACCCACGCGACCTCTGCGGGCTTTGTGCTGCGGGCCAGGCCCTGGGACTCTCGGTGAGGGAGGCAGACGCGGCCCCTCCTCTGGCAGAGCGCGGTGCTTCCCACGCCAGGTTCAGCTCTAGCGCCGCACTCGGGATCCGTGCAGGGAGGGGCCCGCTGGGGCAGGCCAGGTGGTGGCTCAGGTGGCGGCTCAGGTGGCCTCGGCCCCTGGCGCTGAGACTTAGACATCCTGCAGCGGGCAGCAGGGGGCGGCGAGGACGGGTGTGGTGTCCCATGTCATTGCAGCTGGGACTCCTGGGGGCCCCGAAGTGTCCTGGGTGGGGAGCCTGCGGACACAGGAGGGGCAGGTCTCAGGGTCTAAGGTCTCCCCACGGTCAGTGGCACAGTCAAGTCTAGGAGGGGGCCTTGGGGCTCCTGGGTCCTTTCCGCCCAGTGCAGACCCTCGTGGGCACCTAAGGGCACACAGACCACACAAAGCTGTGCCCATGTGGTGGAGGGAGCGGTGCACACCCTCGGAGCACACCGGGCCCGCATCCTGCACGCCTGCCCCCCCACTGCACATCCGGGGCAACTCCTGGCCCTGACAACCAGCCCTGTGAGCCAGACCTAGGCCCCCCCCCACCACCTCGGTCCTCCCCAGGATCCTCCGGTTCCCGTGGCAGCTGCTGCGGGAACAGGTGCGGCAGACGGTGGCGGAGGCCCTCCAAGTGTGGAGTGACGTCACGCCACTCACCTTCACTGAGGTGCACGAGGGCCACGCCGACATCGTGATCGACTTCACCAGGTGAGCTGGGGGCCTGGGGACACCCCCCCACCCTGGGAAGAAAACCCATCTGCCGGCAGCCGCTGACTCTGCCCCTACCCACCCTCCCACAGGTACTGGCACGGGGACAACCTGCCCTTCGATGGACCTGGGGGCATCCTGGCCCACGCCTTCTTCCCCAAGACCCACCGAGAAGGGGATGTCCACTTCGACTATGATGAGACCTGGACCATCGGGGACAACCAGGGTAGGGGCTCGGGCCCCGCTTTCCGGAGGGGCCCCGCCGAGGCCCCAGAGCCGGGCCTGGCGTCCCGCTGCAGGAGCTCACGCGCTGCCGGGTTGCCTCCCTCTTCCAGGCACAGACCTCCTGCAGGTGGCGGCCCACGAGTTTGGCCACGTGCTGGGGCTGCAGCACACGACAGCTGCGAAGGCCCTGATGTCCCCCTTCTACACCTTCCGCTACCCACTGAGCCTCAGCCCAGATGACCGCAGGGGCATCCAGCAGCTGTACGGCCGGCCTCGGCTAGCTCCCACGTCCAGGCCCCCGGACCTGGGCCCCGGCACCGGGGCGGACACCAACGAGATCGCGCCGCTGGAGGTGAGGCCCTGCTCCCCCCGCCCACGGCTGCCTCTGCGGCTCCAACATGGGCTCCTCCTGACCCTTCCCTCTCACCCCAGCCGGACGCCCCACCGGATGCCTGCCAGGTCTCCTTTGACGCGGCCGCCACCATCCGCGGCGAGCTCTTCTTCTTCAAGGCAGGCTTTGTGTGGCGGCTGCGTGGGGGCCGGCTGCAGCCTGGCTACCCTGCACTGGCCTCTCGGCACTGGCAGGGGCTGCCCAGCCCTGTGGACGCAGCCTTCGAGGACGCCCAGGGCCACATCTGGTTCTTCCAAGGTGAGTGGGGGCCAGGTCACACTTGGGAGACTGCTGGGAGCCAGGAACATCATGGCCAAGGGAAGGGACAGAGAGACGTGATGAGCAGATGGACAGACGGAGGGGGCCCCGGAGTTCTGGGGCCCAGAAGGAGTGTGGTTCACTCCTCTGAGCACAGCTGGGAGGCTTCCTGGAGGAGGTGGTTCTCAAGGCTGGAGTAGGATGGAAGGTATTGCACCCCACGAAGCACGTGTGGCGCTTGCCCCTGGACACAAGGCTCTGGGCTCAGAGGTGGTGAAGTGACCCACATGAGGGCACAGCTTGGAGAAGGTCGGGAGGGATGTGAGCTCAGTGTGCCAGAGACGAGAGCCTGGAGCATGCCAGGGGGCGGGGCCTGCTGCCTGAGGGCTGGCACCAGGGTGGGCAGCCAAGTGCAGGGAGTGGGTGCCCAGGTGGCCTCTTTGCTGCTCAGAACGGCCTTTCCCACGTGTACCTCCCAGTGCCGCTGGCATTGCCCAGTGTCCTTCTTGGGAGTGGGGTTGCCAAGCAGGCGTTATTACTGGCCTTTTGTGTTTTATGGACAAGGAAACTGAGGCTGGGAAGGTCTGAGGTGGTGTCGGTGGCGGAATGTGGCCGCTGGGCAGCCCTGTTGCAGCACACGCCCCCCAACCCCCTGTTTCTCCAACAGGAGCTCAGTACTGGGTGTACGACGGCGAGAAGCCGGTCCTGGGCCCTGCGCCCCTCTCTGAGCTGGGGCTCCAGGGGTCCCCGATCCATGCCGCCCTGGTGTGGGGCTCCGAGAAGACCAAGATCTACTTCTTCCGAAGCGGGGACTACTGGCGCTTCCAGCCCAGCACCCGCCGTGTGGACAGCCCCGTGCCGCGCCGGGCCACCGACTGGCGAGGGGTGCCCTCGGAGATCGACGCGGCCTTCCAGGATGCTGAAGGTGTGCAGGGGGCGGGCCTCTGCCCCACCCCTTCCCTCTCCACCCCTCCTCCTGCCAAGGACCGTGCTAACCCCCTGTGCTCCATCTTTGTGGCATGGAGACTGGGGCCGGTGCCTGGGCCCCTCGGGTGTGGCTAGCGAAATCAGTCAGAGGCTCCAGCTTCTGTCAGGCTGGGTGGTAGCTCAGACCAGCTGAGGGCAGGTGGGAGGGCTCGCCCAAGGGTAGGAAGACCCTGGGGCTTCCCTGGTGGCTCAGATGGTAAAGCGTCTGCCTGCAATGCAGGAGACCTGGGTTCGATCCCTGGGTCGGGAAGACCCCCTGGAGAAGGAAATGGCAATGCCGTCCAGTACTGTTGCCTGAAAAATTCCATGGGCGGAGCAGCCTGGCAGGCTACAGTCCATGGGGTCACGAAGAGTAAGACACGATAGAGCGACTTCACTTTCTTAAGGGCCACCTGAGGTCCTTGAGTTTCAAGGAGCCCAGCAGTGGCCAAGGCCTGCGCCCTCCCCTGTGTCCACTTACCAGGCCCTGACCCTCCTGTCTTCTCAGGCTTCGCCTATTTCCTGCGTGGCCGCCTCTACTGGAAGTTTGACCCCGTGAAGGTGAAAGCCCTGGAGGGCTTCCCCCGCCTCGTGGGCCCCGACTTCTTCGGCTGTACTGAGGCTGCCAACACTTTCCGCTGATCATCGCCTGGCTGTCCTCAGGCCCTGACACCTCCACACTGGAGACCGTGGCTGTGTCTGTGGCTGTAGGTGCCAGGGAGGGCACGGAGCCGCGGCTGCTGAGGGGGCAGGGCAGGGTGCTGCCACCAGGACTGCAGGGAGGGCCACGCAGGTCGTGGCCACTGCCAGCGACTGTCTGAGACTGGGCAGGGGGCCTCTGGCAGGGAGGCTGAGGGTGGTCTTGGGCCGGCTCCACGCAGCCTGTGCAGGTCACATGGAACCCAGCTGCCCATGGTCTCCGTCCACACCCCTCAGGGTTGGGCCTCAGCAGGGCTGGGGGAGCTGGGCTCACTGTCCTCGCTGTGGGGTCCCACAGGGGGCTGGCACCTGGGTGTCAGGATCCTGCGCCTCCTGCCTCCCACAGGGGTTGGCTCTGGGTAGGTGCTGCCTTCCAGTTCGGTGGTTCTGGAGACCTGTTCCCCAGGATCCTGGCCGAAAGGCCCGGTCAGCTGGTGGGGGTGCTTCCTGCCAGAGACCCTGTGCCCTGGGGGCCCCAGCATACCTCAGTCCTATCACGGGTCAGATCTTCCAAAGCCATGTAAATGTGTGTAGTGTGTATAAAGCTGTTTTGTTTTTCTTTTTTTAAAACCGACTGTCATTAAACACGGTCATTTTCTACTTGCCTGCCTGGGGTGTCTCTGTGCGTGCAAGGCCAGGATAGGGGTGGAGCTGGACCAAGAGTTGGGAGGCTTGGCTGGGGACCCGCACAGTCCTCTGGTCCTCGGGGCCGGGTGTCGCGTTTAGGGCCCCCCCCGCTCCATCTCGTCCTGCCTGAAGGCCTACAGTGGCTTCACAGTCTGCTCCCCATTTCCCCAGCGGCCTCTCAGACCATCGTCCACCAAGCGCTGCTCACGTTTTCCGATCCTGCCACTGTCAGGACACAGAACCGAACTCAAGGATACCGTGGCTGACTCCTCACTCTCTGGGGCCTACTTGCCTGCCACCCTCAGAGAGCCCAGGATCCGCCTGCGATGCAGGAGTGAGTGAAGCCGCTCAGTTGTGCCCGACTCTTTGCGACCTCATAGACTGTAGCCTACCAGGCTCCTCTGTCCATGGGGTTTTTCAGGCAAGAGTACTAGAGAAGGTTGCCATTTCCTTCTCCAGGGGATCTTCCCAACCCAGGTCTCCCGCATAGCAGGCAGACTCTTTACCGTCTGAGCCACCAGGCAATGCAGGAGACCTAGGTTCAGTCTCTGGGTGGGGAAGATCCCCTGGAGAAGGGAATGACAATCCGCTCCAGTATTCTTGCTTGGGGAATCCCATGGCTACAGCCCATAGGGTGCAAAGAGACATGACAGAGCAAGTCACACACACACACACACACCCCTACACACACGCACACACCCCTAAACACACGCACACACCCCTACACACACACACACACCCCTACACACGCACACCCCTACACACACACACCCCTACACACACGCACACACCCCTACACACACACACCCCTACACATACACACACCCCTACACACACACACACCCCTACACACACACCCCTACACACACACACACACCCCTACACGCGCACACCCCTACACACACACACCCCTACACACACGCAAGCACCCCTACACACACACACACACACCCCTACACACGCACACACCCCTACACACACACACCCCTACACACACACACACACCCCTACACACACACACACCCCTACACACACACACACACCCCTACACACACACACACCCCTACACACACACACACCCCTACACACACACACCCCTACACACACACACACACCCCCCCTACACACGCACACCCCTACACACACGCACACACACCCCTACACACACGCACACACCCCTACACACACACACGCCCCTACACACGCACACCCCTACACACACACACCCCTACACACACGCACACCCCTACACACACGCACACCCCTACACACACGCACACCCCTACACACACACACACCCCCCTACACACACACACACACCCCTACACACACACACCCCTACACACACACACACCCCTACACACACACACACCCCTACACACACACACACACCCCTACACACACACACCCCTACACACACACACACCCCTACACACGCACACCCCTACACACACACACCCCTACACACACGCACACACCCGTACACACACACACACCCCTACACACACACACACACCCCTACACACGCACACCCCTACACATACACACACCCCTACACACACACCCCTACACACACACCTACACACACACCCCTCCCTACACACACACACCCACACCCCTACACACACACCCCTACACACACACCCCTACACACACACACCCCTACACACACACACCCCTACACACACGCACACACCCCTACACACACGCACACACCCCTACACACACACACCCCTACACACACACACACCCCTACACACACGCACACACCCCTACACACACACACACCCCTACACACGCACACCCCTACACATACACACACCCCTACACACACACCCCTACACACACACACCCCTACACACACGCACAGACCCCTACACACACCCCTACACACACACACCCACACACACACCCCCTACACACACCCCTCCCTACACACACACACCCCCCCACACACACACCCCTACACACACACCCCTACACACGCACACCCCTACACACACACCTACACACACACCCCTCCCTACACACACACACCCCCTACACACACACACCCCTACACATACACACACACCTACACACACACACCCCTACACACACACACACCCCTACACACACGCACACACCCCTACACACACACACACACCCCCCTACACACGCACACCCCTACACATACACACACCCCTACACACACCCCTACACACACACACCCACACACACACCCCCTACACACACCCCTCCCTACACACACACACACACCCCCACACGCACCCCTACACACACACACCCCTACACACGCACACCCCTACACACACACCTACACACACACACCCCTCCCTACACACACACCCCCTACACACACACACCGCTACACACACACCTACACACACACCCCTACACACACACACCCCTACACACACACACCCCTACACACACGCACACACCCCTACACACACCCCTACACACACACACCCCCACACACACACCCCCTACACACACCCCTCCCTACACACACGCACACCCCTACACACACACACACCCCTACACACACGCACACACCCCTACACACACGCACACACCCCTACACACACACACCCCTACACACACACACACCCCTACACACACGCACACACCCCTACACACACACACACCCCTACACACGCACACCCCTACACATACACACACCCCTACACACACACACACCCCTACACACACGCACAGACCCCTACACACACACACACACCCCTACGTGGATGCTCATAGCGGCGCCTCTCATAGCTGCCAGGTATCAGGTGTTGACATGGGCAGCCATCAGCAGTGGGCCGTTTCTGACCTACTGCCGTGTTCCACCGGATACACGGGTGCCTTCCTGTGTGTCGGCCCGCTCGGCTGTCAGCGCCCCAGGGCAGGGCTGTCGGGAGGCACAGGGCACAGAGTTAAGGAGGGGACGGGGACGTTCGCTCCTCCCCAGCTCTCAGCGGATGCAGCGGGCAAAACAAACACCGGCTGGGCCTAGGCATCCTGCAAGCCCGGCAGTCTCAGCCCATGCTCGCCCCATCCCCAGAGCCACAGGAACGGGGGCTGGGGGGCTGGTCCGGAGCTGGGATACTGGTCCCTGGGCCGCCCATGTGCTCAGCCGCACACCGTCCTCCGGGCGGGGAAACTGAGGCAAGGGAGCCTCCGGCTTCCTCCCGGCCTTCCGGGCCTCGCCTCGTTCCTCCTCACCAGGGCAGCATGCCAGCCCCGGCTGTGAGACGGGGAAGGGCGCCGCTCGAGTCAGGGCGGCGGCTGCTATTTCTGCCCGTGAGCGGCCTTCCCTGGTGCCTCCACTTGGCAGGCGGCCGGGAGGGCCGAGAAACGGACCGAGGCTCCTTTAAGGGGCCCGCGGGGGCGCGCCCGGCCCTTTCGTCAGGGCGGCGACGGCGGCGGCGACGCGCGCGTCAGCGTCAACGCCCGCGCCTGCGCACTGAGGGCGGCCTGCTTGTCGTCTGCGGCGGCGGCGGCAGAGAAGCCCGGCGGCGGCGGCAGAGAAGCCCGGCGGCGGCGGCAGAGAAGCCCAGCGGCGGCGCGAGCGCCCCCGGCCCGGCCCGCCCTTCACCTCCCGCGTCGGCTTCCCCGGGCTAGGAGCGCCCCCGGCCCCGCCTCGGCCCTCCCGATCCTCGCAGCCCGGCCGTGGCCGCCCGCGTCTGCCGCCGCAATGATGATGATGGCGCTGAGCAAGACCTTCGGGCAGAAGCCCGTCAAGTTCCAGCTGGAAGACGACGGCGAGTTCTACATGATCGGCTCTGAGGTAGCCGATCGTTGCCCTCCGGGCCTCCCGGCCGGCCCGGTCCCCGCGGGAGCCTCGGGGCGGGTCTGCGCGCAGGGAACGCGCGTCTCCATTCATCGCGGAGGGCCTGCGTGCGCGTGCGCGGCGTGGCGCATCGGGGCGTGGCCTGTTGGGGCGTGGGCCGAGAAGCCCCGCCCCCCGCCGTCTGGGCACGCCCACCCGTGTCCCGCAGGGACGCGGTGGGCGGATCGGGTCGAGAGCGTGGTCTGTCTGGGCGTGGTCGAGCAGGCCCCGCCCCGCGCCCGGCAGTCTGGGGACGCTCACGCGTGTGCCTGGCCGCGGTGGCCCCGGGTCCGCGCTGAGTTCCACAGCTCCAGCCGGACGTACAGAAACGGGGTGTTGGGTTACCCTTGCTGCCCACGGGGCGAGGACTTGGACCCCTCGCACGCTCCCTGCTCTCGCTCGTTGCCCCAGCTGGAGTCCTGAGACCGCTGATTGGGAACACCGAGCTTAGTCGGGGCTCACCCGCTTGCTGCTCTTTGACTTGGAGTTGGGCGGGTTGGGCGTTCTGATCTTGCATTATCAGTGAGAAGACAGGTTGGGAGAACGATGCTTGATTTTGGATGGCTAGGGCCCAGCCAGCCCTGAGCTAGATCCATCAGCAAATGGGAGGCACCTGGCACTTCGGCTGTCTTGGACTAACTCTGAGTTAGTGCAAGGGAACGAGCCCGGAACCCCTTTATCCTTACCTAAACAGTGACCTTTCAGCACTCTGTGAATCGGCTGGGTGACTGACTCTCACTGGCAGTGTGCACCAAGTATATGAAGTTCTTCCAGTGTCCCTCAGCCTTTGGCAGTCTCCGGTGTGTGCGACCACACACACATTTTAAAATTACAGATCCGCAGTTCAGATGTGCAAGCGCCGAGCAGCAGTGCCCCCCTTTTGTAGAGAGGCGAGTGCGGGTCTTGGGGAGTTACAGCAGTCACAAACGCTTGCTGCTCCCAGCAGCAGTTTTCAGTTTTACGCATTTCACTCTTGTTCTTTTTTACAATTTTTTTTCCCTCTTCATGATTGAATACACTGTGAATGAATTAAGCCTCATGATGGTCACACTCAATGAGGCTTTCGGGATTCCCTGTGACTCCCTGTGGCTTGTCTGACTTGTATTGAGTTATGAGACCCATGTTGTCAGTAGCATCAGAACTTTCTGTGTTTCCATTCCTCACCGGTTTTTATGAAACACGGGGCTGAATGCAACGTATTTTCACATTATCACAGAAACGCTCCTCTTGACAGCTGGCCGTACTGGAGAGAGGCGCCACTGCCTGCCACGTGCCGCAGCTCAGAAAGGGCTTCGCCAGCCTGTGGGCACGGATGCGGCATGTGGTGACTGGCAGGTTAACTAAAGAAACCTTCACCTGATCTAATGGGCAGGAAAAGCGCTCGGTTTAGCATTGGCTCTGAGTCGGTGGTACTTTTGAAAATCAAGCTTGTGTTTACTGGGTGGAGCCTGGTGCCAGGTGGGCAGAGCGTGAGGAGCTCTGGCTCCAGCCTGGTGTCCACGGCACTTGTCTCGGGCGTCTGATGAGATGCTTAGGCTAGACAGCTTCTGCAACTTGCCCTGCAGCACATCTTAGACTGAGAAAGACAACTGCAGTCTTGGTGAGTGAGAAGATTTGTCCTGAGAGGCAGTTTATGGAGACCAGACGGCAGGAGGGAGAGGCAGTTGCCGTCCGGGGCCTGACTTTACAATGTTCAGACCTCAGGAGGCCTGGGCAGGGTTCAGGGCTAGACTGGCGTCTACTCACAGCCAGCAGCTCTTCTGACAGCAGTGGTGCTTGGCCCCCGGGCCGGTTTCCAGCAGGCGCTGGTTTCCAAGAGGTACGCCAGGCAGAGCAGTGCCCACAGCGCCCCACACCACTTGGGGTAGCAGCCTTGCGAGGGTGTCTGCAGCTGCCCCAGTCCTGCCCCCACCAGGGGCAGCCGTCATCACCACACAGAGGCACAGCGGAGAGGAGCCCAGGGGGCCTCCATACCAACACCTTCGTTTTCCATTTGGGAAACCCGGGTCCAGAAGGGGCAAAAGCTGGTGCAGGGAAAACCCAGGGGGCAGACTGAGTCCCCTAAGTTCTGAAGGGACCTCGGGAAGGGCCTAGGAGGCTGGGAAGCCTGCAGGACCTGCACAGTGGTACTGGGGCCATTAGGGTCAGTGTCTTGTCAAAAACCTCCTAGAAACTCTGTGTTTATCCCCAGATGGTAACCACGCTCAAGCCAGATAAGTCGCAAGGGCCTGCCCCTGCAGCAAGGAGCAGGAGGGACGTTGTGGCCGCTCTCGCACGCCGTTCAGCAGCCGTGGTTGTGCAAATCTCTAAACTCATGAAAAATGGAGAAACTGTAAAAAAAAAATACTAAAGTGGGGTAGGTACATGGGAAAATAGCGGAAGTGGGTCCTTCGAGGGTGAGCTTTACAGCTGATGAACATCTGTCAAGAGGAGCAGGGAGGCTGAGAAGAGGGCAGTGTTGCCCGCTCACAGAAGGAGCCAGCGCCCAGCCCAGCGACTGTCCCCTGCCACGTGACGGAGTGGTTGTTTCTGAAAAGTCGGCGAAGCAGTGGAGTTTCTTTGTAAAAACGTTAGGACTAGGTTTGTTTTCGTCCAGTAAGTCGTGCTTTGAGCATCTGGCACAGGCAGGCTGTTGTTTGGGGCAGTGATGCTGTATGCAGCCAATCCAGTGATTGCTGATAAGCGCTTTTAAAACTCTTTGGAAAATTCCTTTGGTATTTCTGGTTTGAGTTTTGTTACTAAACAAAGCAGTAAGGGCCACGGGGGAAATTATCCTACATCTGTCTAAAATTAAAAGCCCTTTTTGGTGTTTATTACATCGTAAAAATATCAGTCTTAAGATAAAAGGAAGAGAGGCCTCACATTTTTGGACTGCGCCAGAGATCTTTAGTGCAAAGTCAGAGCTTCTTGGGGAGCTCTGGGGGGCCGTGTCTCACCAGCGTCCGCGTGGCCCTTCCTGAACTTGGTCCTATCGCCCGGAGGCAGAGCTTACCCCCTGCCAGTGGGCCAGGTGCGAGCCAGACCTTCGCTGCTGGGGAACCCCTGATGTCAGCAGATCGGGCTTTGCCTGCTTTCGTAGCCCGGCGCCTGCAGGCCGCGGGTGGTCTGCGTGTCACTAAGGTGGCAGAGCCTCTGCGCCAGGGCCCTTCCCTTCCCCGAGGAGCCCTGGCCCTCGTAATGAGCCTTCTCGCTTTACCCCTAGGTGGGAAACTACCTCCGTATGTTCCGAGGTTCTCTGTACAAGAGATACCCCTCGCTCTGGAGGCGACTAGCCACTGTGGAAGAGAGGAAGAAAATAGTTGCATCGTCACATGGTAAAAAAACAAAACCTAACACTAAGGGTGCGTCTTCACGAGGGTTTGTAAACCTGTTTCAAAACCACTCGCTTATGTCATGAAGATAAGACGTTTTCACCCCGGCGTGTCTTCACGGCAGTCCCGACCTTAGCGTGGCGGAGCGTCCCCGGGGTGGGGGTGGGCTCCCCGGTGCGGGTGGGGGTCCTCGATCAGGGTGGTCGGGGTCAGGGGATGCCCGGCGGTCGGAGGGCCGGGCGGGGCGCGGGCGCGGTGAAGACGCACTGGTCTGAAAACGTTTTAGGATTGCTGTGATGCTGTGCCATCCGCGGGCGTGCGCCATCCTCACCCTCCATGCGCCCGGGCGGTGGGGCGGCCCTGGCCCCGCCCCCCTCCGGGCTTTCACCGCTTCGCTCCCCGCCCCTCCCCGTCCCCACCCCCCAGCCCATCCCGTGGCACCTGGTCTGGCAGCCGGTCCGCTAGCGCTGGCTCGTGTGCATGTTTGCTCCATGCTGTGTGCCTGCCCCTGGGCCACAGGGCGCCGCCTCCGGGCCCGGGCACCAGGGCGCCCTGGGGCAACCGGCCCGCGCCCGAGTGTGCGCGCCCGTGTGTGTGTGTGTGTGTGTGTGTGCGCGCGCGCGCGCGCGCGCGCTCTCCGCAGTCTGTCAGGTGTGAGTGTGTCCGTGGCGCTGCCGTGGTTTCTCCACCGCGTTCTTCTCTCCACCGCGTTCTTTTAACGCAGGAGCCGGAGCCTCTTGTCCGCACACTGCTGTGACCTTTCAGCCCCTCCCTGGCCCTCCTGCGCCGGGTGCAGCGCCGGTCACTAACCCTGCGCCCCTAGCTGCGCTTGCCCCTGGTGAGCCTTGGCGACCGCAGGCCTGGTGCTGCCTGGGGAGCCACCTTCTCCTAACCCCCGTCTCCACCCGGCTCCCTAGGCAAGCTGTGGTCGGATTGCCGAGAACTCGGGCTCCCAGGGCGCTGGCGCCGGGGCCAGGAGTTCTCGTTGCGTGTGCAGCAGCTCTTTCCAACTCTCTGGGCTCTTGTTTTAAAAGAAAAGTGTTTGTCATCCCTCATCCCATCTCCACCTCGCTTCGTGTCGTGGACTGCAGCGGTGTCAGACCTCTTCCCGCCGGCCGGCTCACTCTGGAGCCCTCCTGTCCCCAGAGGCCCTGTGGCTGGAGCCCGAGCAGGCGGCCCGGCAGGGCTTCTGGAGAAAGCCAGGGTCCAGGCCGCCCCTTTGGAAGAGGCCCGCATCGGGCAGTCGTGAGGTCCACAGCCGCTTCCCCCACCTCCTGCATGTGAGGACCTCGGTGTGCTGCGTCTCCTGGCTGCTCCTGCCCGCCGCCCGCCCACGGGCTGACCGCAGCCCCATCTCTTGCAGATCATGGATACACGACCCTGGCCACCAGCGTGACCCTGCTGAAAGCCTCCGAGGTGGAGGAGATCCTGGACGGCAACGACGAGAAGTACAAGGCCGTGTCCATCAGCACCGAGCCCCCCACCTACCTCAGGTACCGCCGGCCCCCCGTGATCACAGGCCATCTTCTCCAGGGTTCCAAGTGTCTGTCTTTGGAATTTCTAAGAAATGTAAGCCAAGCCCTGGGTTCTGGAGAGTTGTTAAGAATGCTTTGAAAGGCAGAACAATGAGTGGCCTAGGTTCACTCCCAAAAGAAACACACAGCAGTTTTGAAGTAGAAACTTGGGTCCTTTGAAAGCACGTTTATGTTCCCATTTGAACAGGCGAGGGTCATGGGGACGTTGCTGCTTGTGGGTAGTGTTTGTTCATTCAGACTTATCAGCAAAACTTGGACACGCTAATAGACAAGTAGATAAAGGGTGTAGAGCAGACACACAGGGGGAACGGTGCAGTATCGTTTCTAAAATGCAGAGTAAAAATAGGCAGAGCCGGCAGCATGAAGAAGCAGGGAGGGAGGGAGGGAGCTGGGCCGCTCTGCACCGTGGCTGCCCTGCGCCAGGCTCTGCGGCAGCCTCAGCCTTGTTTGGATCTCCGGCCCATTCGTCTCAGCCCCGGGAAGCACTGTACAACGAGGGCCGTCCTGAACCCAGAGATACCCTTGGTGGTGTGGGAGAGTCCTGCCTGGGGGAGGCGGATGGCAGCAGAGAGCCGGGGCTGCGTCTGTGTGCTGGGCAGGCAGACCGGCAGTGAGCCCGGGCCACATGAGTGAGGCGGGCAGCAGGCCTGCTGGCACCTTCAGCTCTCCGGGCACGAGACCCAGGGCACTGGCAGTGGGGGAGGAGGGGGAGGGGGCGGGCACGTGGACAATCCCCTTCCAGGTTTTCTCCCAACTGCACCATTGGATTCTTTTTCTAAACCCCCCCCCCTGCCCCCGCCACCCCCCGAAGAAGGTGGTGTGCTCACGGCCTGGCTCATTGTAGACGTGAGCGCTGCAGATGGCTTTTCTCGCCCCGGTGGTGCGGTGAGGATGGCGGCATAGCCGGGCTTCCCTAGAGAAGTCACTGGAGGAGATTCCGTGCACGTGGATGGGGCTTTGAGATCCGCCTGCGCAGCCGGGAACCTTGTGTGGGGCAGTGAACGCTCCTGGCTGAGTCCATCACATGAAGGAGAGAGCTAGGCCAATAGCCTCCTGTTACTGGGCAGTGAGAACTGCTGTGTGGCGGTGGGGCTGCAGGCAAGCCACCAGTGGGCTCCACTGTCAGGATGCGCCTGCCCAGCGCCCAGCCAGCCCCTAGGAGGGGTGGCACGCCCCCTCCCCCACACTAGCCAGGTCGGGCAGGGCCCGGATGACCCCCGGGGCTCTTGGACAGACCTCTCTGCAGTGGAAGGGAGACTGAGTGGTGGGACTCAGATGCCCGGACCCTGCGTGGCGCTCTGTCGTGCCACTTGCATGCTGCAACGTGACTTGCATTGTCCACGTGAGGCCATCAGGCAGGAGGGGTCAGCCGGGCAGACTCGGCCTAGATACGAGAGGCTGCTGCAAGAGGGGAGCTGCCCTCGGGGGACCTGGGTGACAGCTCTGGCTGGAGACTCAATGGGGAAAAGTGTGATGGTCCACGCCCATGCTGCCCACATGGGCCCAGCGCGCCAGCTTCGCCCGTGGAAGTTACAAAGGACCCGACCTCGCAGGCGACCCCCGGAGATGGGAGGCACCTGATCTGAGTGGGCACCTTTTCCCTCTTGGCCTGCAGGCCCGGAGTAGAAACTTTGAGCCAGATGGCCTGTGGCGGGGACCCCGCCTCGCCGCCTCAGCTCTTGGTCCTGCCCACGTTAGCCCCGGGCCCTGTTTCCCCAGGTCTCTGGTGTCAGGGCAGGGCAGGAGATTCGGGAGGGGGGGGGTCCTGGCTCCCTTCGGTGTGTGGCTCCCCCTGCCCCACCCCAAGGGGTGCGAGGGGCCCCCGCTGCAGAGAGGAGTGAAAAGGCCACCGCCTCTCCCCCCGCCCCCCATCCTGGAAGGGTGCTGTCTTAGCGGGAAACTAGGCGGACGTCACCAGTGGTGACACGCTGTGGGACAGGGCTGCAGAGGTGAGTTGTGCAGTCGCTGGGCTGATTGCTCCCTGGGCCACCGGGACGTGGCCCAGGGGTGACGAGCAGTCTCGCAGACGGACAGCCAAGCCCGGGAGCCTCAGCTCAAAATGGCCTTTGTTATTTTCTTTGTAGTAAACGCCCCCTGTAAATTGGAGAGAAGGGCTCCCCCTGTGGGACGCGAGTTCCTTGAGTTACTTTGAGCCCCACTTTCTAGAGTATCTTCCCATCCCTGAAGGCCCGGAGGCCAGAGGCGTTACCTGTCTCAGGCTGGACTATACGTCTGAAACAACAGCCTGATCGAAAGTGTGCAAACCCCCGGGGACTCTCAGCCGCCCGCTGAGGGCAGGGCCCCACCCCAGGTCGGGACCCTCTCTAT
Source organism: Budorcas taxicolor (assembly GCF_023091745.1). Lineage (NCBI taxonomy): Eukaryota > Metazoa > Chordata > Mammalia > Artiodactyla > Bovidae > Budorcas > Budorcas taxicolor. The sequence goes on from NC_068926.1 coordinate 71,225,510, forward strand.
GTCTCCAGCCCTGGCCCCCTGCCCAACCATTGACCCGAGCCTCCTCTCTGCTGCCCTCGGGGCTCTCCTGGAAATCTGCCCCCCACCCCCCTGTGAACCCTGACCTTCTTTCCTGAGTGCCCAGCCCAGCACACAGCACAGAGTGACAGCTCGTGGACTGGGCTGGGACCCCCTGCCCTCTCCTCCCCTAAAACTGGTGACCCCAAGCAGGTGCCACTCGGAGCCTGGAGAATCGCCACCGCGGAGCTGGGCGCACAGAGGTCCACGCTGGGGCCTGGGCCCAGCAGGGGCTCAGCGGGCGTCCACTGGCCACGACCTGGCGGCTAGGGGCAGCTTCTGGCCCATAGGCTGAGCAGGTGGGTGTCCTTGTCTCCCAGGGAACAGAAGGCCAAGAGGAACAGCCAGTGGGTACCCACCCTGCCCAACAGCTCGCACCACCTAGATGCCGTGCCCTGCTCCACCACCATCAACAGGAACCGCATGGGCCGCGATAAGAAGCGGACCTTCCCACTCTGGTGAGGGGCCTCGGCCGTGCGGCCTCCCACCTGCGGGCTGTTTCCCACTGTCTGCTCGTCAGCGGCGCCCCTGCGTCCTTGGAAAGCGGTTATCACCCCTGGGTCTAAGGAGGGGGCACGCCTGTTTTCCTTGCCCCCCCGCCGCCCCCGTCTCTTCCCTCTTCCCCATCCTAAAGGGCAGGCGTGAGCGCGGAGCTGCCTTGCTCTCCGTGCTCTGGGGCTCCCTCGGGGTCCAGGCTGCAGGCGGGGAGCCCCGGGCACTTGGCCACCGAGGCTCCCCAGCGTCCCCCCCGCCCCTGCCCGGTCAGCACCCCTCCTTCCCTGCTCCCCCAGCCGCTCCTCGACCCTCCTGCCCCTCGGCCTTTGTTCCAAGGTTTCTTCTTCTGGACATACCCTTTCTTCCCCAGAGCTGCTGGGAGAATCCTGCCTGCTCTGAAGCTTAAACCTCTCTTCCTGGGGGGAACGTCTGAGCTTGTCCCGCTGCCCAAGTCGGCAGCTCCCCTCCCGCCCCGCGTGGACCCCCGCCGGCCCTGTCTCTGCCGGCTCAGCCCGTAGTGGACAGGTCCTCTCTGGGCAGGTCTCAGTGACCAGTGGTGCAGAGAGGGAGGCCCTGGGCACAGGGACACAGCCCGCTTTGCTGAGCATGCGGCCGCTTCCCTTCCAGCTTCGACGACCACGACCCAGCTGTGATCCACGAGAACGCGTCCCAGCCCGAGGTGCTGGTTCCCATCCGACTGGACATGGAGATTGACGGGCAGAAGCTGCGGGACGCCTTTACCTGGAACATGAATGGTCCGTCCGCCGCCCTGGCTGGCGTGCACTCAGCTCTGTCTGCCTGGTGTGGGGGGGGTCCTGTCGTCACCCAGGGGTGGGTGGCAGAGGAGGCAGGGCTGGGGGAAGCCAGGGCTGAGCGGCCTGACCTTAGGCCCCGCGGTCCACCGGTGGTTCCCCACCTCCGTCTTCGTTTCAGAGAAGCTGATGACCCCGGAGATGTTCTCAGAGATTCTCTGTGACGACCTGGATCTGAACCCGCTGACATTCGTGCCGGCCATTGCCTCCGCCATCAGACAGCAGATTGAGTCCTACCCCACGGACAGCATCCTGGAAGACCAGTCAGACCAGCGCGTCATTATCAAGGTGGGCGGCTCCTCACCCGCAGCAGGCCTGCCTTGTCCTCGGGGCTTGCGAGGTGCGGAGGTGCGTGGCGGCCTCAACGGGAGCTTGTCTGGGGTCCGTGTTGTGGGGCAGGGCTCTGGAAGGCTGTCTCTTGGGCAGCTTGTCCCAGGAGGGGCACGGGCCGACTTCTGAGGAGGGCATCACGTTCTGGGCGCATCCAGGTGCTGCTGCGGCCTTGCCAGGCGTGGAGTGGAAGCTGGGTGGTCCCAGGGGTGGCCCAGCTGACGGGCAGAGCAGGGAGGGGCACGGCGAGGCGGGCACACTGCCACTCTTGTGGGCAGGCTGGGCCAGGCACACCCCATGCTGTCTCAGCAACCCCCGCAGTCCTGGGGGGCGTCACGAGAAAAGAGGGGGCCACCTGCCCCGAGCCCCCCTCAAGAAGGGCTGCCTGGTGGTGAACAGTATCTCCCTGTGGTTCCGATTTGCGTTTCCCTGTTGATTTGTTTTTCTTCAGTGGCTCAGTCCAGCTGTTGGGGATGCATGGACTGCAGCACGCCAGGCTTCCCTGCCCTTCACCGTCTCCCGGAGCTTGCCCAGACTCACGTCCATCGAGTCAGTGATGCCATCCAACCATCTCTTCCTCTGTCGTCCCCGTCTCCCTCCTTCAGTCTTTCCCAGCATCAGGGTCTTTTCCAATGAGTCAGTTCTTCGAATCAGGTGGACAAAGTATTGTAGCTTCAGCATCAGTCCTTCAGTGAATATTCAGGACTGGTCTCCTTCAGAATGGACTGGTTGGATCTCCTTGCAGTCCAAGGGACTCTCAAGAGTGTTCTCCAACACCACAGTTCAAAAGCATCAATTCTTCGGTGCTCAGCTTTCCTTATGGTCCAGCTCTCACATCCCCACATGGCCAGTGGAAGCCCATGGCCTTGGGTATGGACCTTTGTGGGCCTCCCTCGCTGCTTAGGGGCCCTGCTGGCCGTCTGCTTATCTTCTGCGTCTGCTGCAGTCCTTCCCATTTTTGAGTCCGGGCTTTGTTGTTTTCTTGTTGTTTCATCAGTTCCCTGTATCTTATACAGAGCGATCTGTTTTCAGATCCTGTGATGTGCAGATGTTTTCTTCCACGGGTTGCCTTTTTATGTTGTTGATAGTGTCTTTCGATGCATAGAAGTTTTTTATTTTGGTGAAGTCCAGTTTATTTTTTCGCTTATCACCTATGCCTTTGACGTCATATCTGAGAAATCACTGCGAAATCCAGCGTCATGAAGCTTTGCTCTGTTTTTCTGAAAGTTTTATAGATTGAGCTCTTCCGTTTGTATGTCCCATCTATTCTAAGCTAATTTCTGTCTGTGGGATTAGGTAAGGGTCCCACTGCATTCTTCCGCGTGTGTATGTTCTTTTTTCCCAAAACCACTGGTTACAAAGACTATCCTTCATTGAGTGGTCTTGGCATCTTTGTTGACAATCATTTGACCACCTATCTGAGAGCTTGTTTCTGGGCTGCCCCATTGGTCCATGTGTCTGGTTTTGTGTTAGTCCCACCGTGCGCTCATTGCTGTATCTTTGCAGTCAGTTTTGAAACCAAGAAGTGTGAGCTTCCAGCTTTTGTTGCTCTTTTCATCATTGTTTTGACCAGACATCCTTTGCCTTTCCTTAGATTCCATACGAATTTTAAGATTTTTTTCCTATTTCTGCAGAAATGCTATCAGGATTTTGATAGGGATTACATTGGCTTTGTAGATTGCTTTGGGTATTCATGTTCAGTTCAGTTCAGTCGCTCAGTCACGTCCGACTCCTCGAGACCCCATGAACCGCAGCACGCCAGGCCTCCCTGTCCATCACCAACTCCCGGAGTCCACCCAAACCCATGTCCATTGAGTCGGTGATGCCATCCAACCATCTCAGCCTCTGTCGTCCCCATCTCCTCCCTCCTTCAGTCTTTCCCAGCATCAGGGTCTTTTCCAGTGAGTCAGCTCTTCGCATGAGGTGGCCAAAGTATTGGAGCTTCAGCTTCAGCATCAGTCCTTCCCATGAATATTCAGGATTGATGTCCTTTAGGATGGACTGATTGGATCTCCTCGCAGTCCAAGGGACTCTCAAGAGTCTTCTCCAACACCACCGTTCAAAAGCATCAGTTCTTCAGCGCTCATCTTTCTTTATAGTCCAACTCTCACATTCACACATGACTCCTGGAAAAACCATAGCCTTGACAGCTTAACAATTTTAAGTCTTCCAATCCATGGACGTGGGATGTTTTTCCGTTTGTTTATGTCTTTAATTTTTTTCAGCGTGTTTTATGTTGTTCACTGTACAAGTCTTCCATCTCCTTGATTAAGTTCATTTCTAAGGATTTTGTTCTTTTTGATGCTGTTGTAATTTCTCCATGCTTCCTTTCTCGGATTGCTCAGTGTTGGCGTTCAGAGATGCAGCTGGTTTTTGCATGTGGACATTGTGCCCTGCTGCCTTGCTGAGCCCACTCACTAGTTCTGACTGTATCTTGTTAGTGTCTTAAACTCTTCATATGAGATCATAACATCTCGGAACAAAGACAGTTTTACTTCTTCCTTTATTTTTCTTGCCCAATTGCACTGAGTAGAAATTCCAACGCCATATTGAATCAAAGTGGCAAGACTGGGTATCCTTGGCTAGTTCCTGACCTTAGAGGAAAAGTTACCAGCCCTCTACCATTGTGGGTGATACTTGCAGTGATTTTTTGGACTGAGTTAATCTTGTAGACGTAGTTTCCATTTGTTCTTAGTTTACTGAGTGCTTTTATCATGAAAGCATGCTGAATTTTGTCCAGTGCTTTTTTCCCCGATTATTGAGATGGCTGTGTGGTTTTGTCCTTCGTTCTGTTCACGTGGCTCATTGCACTGATGGGTTTACTTACTGAGCCATCCTCACGTTGCCAGAGCAAGTCCCCCCACTTAGGATTCGTGCCACATCACATCATCTGTAACGGTGTATAACGCTGACGTGCTGCTAAGTGTAGGTTTGCTCGTGTCTGCTGAGGTTGCATATCAATGTTCACAGTGAGTATTGGTCTGTGCTTTTCCTTTCTTGTGGTGTCTTTGTCTGGCTTTGGTATCAAGGCAGTGAGTTATGAAGTGTTCCTTCCTTGTCAGTTTTTTGGCAGGATCTGATAAGGATTGGTGTTAGTTCTTGAAATGTTTGGTAGAATTCACCAGTAAAGCCATCAGATCCAATCTTTCTTTGTAGGGAGTTATCCAATTACCAACACATCTTCCTCGGTAGTTAATCCCTTTACAGAGAGATAGGGGTTGTTTTCCTTACCCCAACTAGCAGCACAGGGGCGCGGCCGAGAATGAAGGGGGTCGTTCTGGAGAGAAGGGGTGGTGAGGGTGCGGCCTGGCCCTGGAGGGGGGCCACTCCAGCTCACATCTGTGCTCCTGGGCCAGCTGAACATCCACGTGGGGAACATCTCCCTGGTGGACCAGTTCGAGTGGGACATGTCGGAGAAGGAGAACTCGCCCGAGAAGTTCGCCCTGAAGCTGTGCTCCGAGCTGGGGCTGGGCGGGGAGTTCGTCACCACCATTGCCTACAGCATCCGGGGACAGCTGAGCTGGCATCAGAAGACCTACGCCTTCAGGTAGGGGCTCGGACGGGTGGCCGCCCCCACCCCCCTCTGCGGGGATGCCTCCGGGACTTCCTGGGGCCTCGGTGCCAGCTGACCGAGAGCCGCCCCGTGCACTCGGGGGCCTGTCGCCTCCTCCCGTCCCCTGTCCCAGCGGGGACATTACTGAGACCCTCGCCTATCCCCTGGCCTTGGGCTCAGTCTTGGACAGGTCTGCCCCCGCCGAGGGGGGTCTGGAGGCCACTGCCGCCTCTTGTTCAGTCCACGAGCAGGCGGCAGGTGCCCCGTGGGAACGAGGGGGGCGTTCAGGCTGCCCACAGAGCGGGGAGGGGATCTGGTCCCAGGTGCTGGCGGCAGTGGACACGGGCGGGCTCCTCGAGACCCTGGCGTGCCTTCCGATTGCCAGCAGCCCCGGACCCGGTGGAGCTCGCCCCGGGGAACCCCATCCCTTGGGCCCACTTCCACTGCGGGAGGCTTCCAAACCGGATGTTAGCCTTTACGTGGCTGTTCAAGCTGTCACCGTCCCCATGTGGAGGCCGTTACCAAGGGACCGCCCTTGACAGGGAACAGCTGAGGGAGCGTGTGGGGCTGTTTTCGTCTCAGCTGCTTCTCCAGAAACCCCGGGAGGCAGCGCCCACCATGTTCCTGGGACTCTGAGCAAGAGAGGGAACAGCCGCCACACGGGACCCCCCGTGACCGCCAGCAGCCCTGGGGTCCAGGCCACAGACGGGTCCAGGCCATGCCCCAAGTCCGGTGGGAGGCCTGCTCGCGGCACCTGTCCACTCGTGGCTCATGAGCTGGGGCCAGCCTGGGGGGGTCCTCGCTTCCCAGAGCAGATCCTGAGGTCACTGGAGGCTGACTCAGAACGCCCCTCTCACTGCCGTGCAGCAGGGGACTCGGAGCGGGTCCCCTCACAGGCCTGGCCGAGCCCCTCCTGCTCTGACATTCAGGGGCCCTGGAGACTTCTACCCAGGTGGCACTACTGGTAAAGAACCCCCCTGCCAGTGCAGGAGAGACGTAGGTTCGATCCCTGGGTTGGGAAGATCCCCTGGAGGAGGGCATGGCAACCCACTCCAGTATTCTTGCCTGGAGAACCCCATGGGCAGAGGAGCCTGGCGGGCTACTGTCCGTGGCGTTGCAAAGAGCTGCACACGACTGAGTGACTAACACTTTTCAAGAGTTCGTTACACATTCCAGATACAGGTCCCTTACCACGTATCTGAAGATACATGGGCACGTATCTTCTCCCTTCTTGTGGGTTTGTAGTTCACTTACGTGGCAGCGTCCTTTGCAGCACAAAGGCTTGTGACAGTGTCCAGTTTATGTTTTCTCCTCGCGTTGCTTGTGCTGCTGGTGGCATAGCTGAGGAACCGTGGCCGCCGGGTCCTGTCCCAGCACTGCTTGTTGGAAGGACTGCCCTTTCCCCATCGAGTGGGCTGGGCCCCTTGTCAAGTCAGTTGATCTTACCCAGGAGGGTGACACCGAGTTTTGTCCCCTCCTCCCGGTTGGGGAGGTGTGGAGGGGTATCACTCCCTGCAGTCTTGTTCTCATCTACCAGGTGGGCACAGCCGCGCCTCCCAGCTGGCCTGCCGCACCCGTGAGGTTGTCAAAGTGAGGTCCCGTTGAAGACACCCCTCCGGGCCCTCTGCCTGCTCCGACACAGCCTCCCTGCTTTCACCTGGCGGGTGGTGGGAATGCAGGGTCCCAGGTGGCCTTGAGGCCCAGGAAGCCAAAGGCCTGGGAGGGTGGGCTCCTGGCTCCAGGCCCCTCCTTCCAGGCCTGAGCAGCCCTTGGTTGAGAACAACCCCCTGGGATGCAATCTTCCCGGAGCCACAGGGAGGTAAACACAGGGCCTCCCGGACCCGCGCCTATTTAAGTTTAGAGGAAGACGTATTTGCTCCCGTCGGTGTGGGCTTGACTTTTGTGTCCGCTGCCCCCGAGGAAGGCAGCTGGGAGCCCGCAACGTGAGGAGTGACGTTTGGGTCTGTAGCGCTGGCTTCTGGATTGCCGCAGCACGACCTGGCTGGGAAGCGGCTGTCGGCAGGGGCGGCCGGGGCGGCCCAGCCACCGGCCTGGGACTCGGAGGCACCGGCCTGGGACTTGGGGGCACCGGCTCGGGCCCCAGCCCCCACGCAGTGGGTGTGTGCTGGCTGTTTGGTGGCAGTGGTCCTCTGAAACTCCTCGCAGCAAGGACACTGTCCCCATTTTCCAGATGAGGAGTTAAAACTAAGGCCAGGGGCCTGTTTTTTCCTGTGCTGTCCCCTGGGGACCCCCACCCTCCCTCTGGGGGCTGACTCTGTAGGGCTCCCGGCAGGCTGACTCCTGGGGCCGAGCACCAGTGGCCCAGCAAGAGGCCAGAGGACCCAGAGGCCAGCGTGGCGGCTGCGGGCAGGGCAGGCGAGGGCGCAGCTGAGGCTCGCTGGCGGGCTGGGCCTGGCTCTCCAGGCAGAGGCAGCGCCTCGCCGAGGCTGATCCCCAGCCCTGAGTCCACTTCGCCAGAGGGTGTGCAGACTCCTCGGATGGAGTCTGGGCACATCTTTGAGGGGCCCCGGCATGGAGTAGTCAGGGCTTATGGCTTCTGGGCCCCGTGACGTGGGCCGAGGGCCCCCCTGCGGGCTGGTCAGGGCAGGGGCCCTGGGACCCCACTCCTGGGTGGATGGACTCCTTCGCTCTCCTTTCTCCTGGACGCTGAGCGGGGCGGACAGCCCTCCTCCTCCCTGCAGGCCCACTGGGAATGGCTGGGCCCGCAGCACTGTCCTGTGGACCCCTCCCCACATGCAGATCCGAGATGCCACGTTGGCAGCGTGCCCGGCCACCCTGTGTCGGGAGCCGGGCGCAGAAACCAGGCTCCACGTCCTGTCTGCCCGCGGCGGGTGGACACTGCTTTCTGGGGGCCTCTCCGGCAGCTGCTCTGCGAGCCGTCTACCTCTCCCATCTTCCACAGCGAGAACCCCCTGCCCACGGTGGAGATCGCCATCCGGAACACGGGGGACGCTGACCAGTGGTGCCCGCTGCTGGAGACCCTGACGGACGCCGAGATGGAGAAGAAGATCCGCGACCAGGACCGGAACACGAGGTGCGGCCCCAGCCCCTTCCAGGGACAGCCCCGGGCAAGGGGTCCCAAGCTAGCCCTCGGGCAGCCCTGACCGCAGCCCAGAGCAGGCCCACTCTCCCTGGGGAGGGGGCAGGACAGGGCGGCTTCGGGCCCCCACGCAGCAGAGCAGCCAAGGGAGGGGCTAGGGGCTCCTGCCCCCTCACTCGGTTGCCTGAGAGATCCGGGGGTCGCTGCCCTCCCCCTCCCACAGGCGGATGAGGCGTCTGGCCAACACGGCCCCGGCCTGGTGATCACCCCGCGGCGCCTGGCTCCCAGGGAGCGTCTGGAGATCGGCCCGCCTCTCCTCCATCTTCTGGCTCGGAGGGGACCAGGCGGGGGCAGCCCGGCCATCCTGAAGAACGGGCCAGGGGCCTCCTGGTCCCCGCCGCCCAGGGACACATTCCGTCTGCTGAGCCCGTCCCCACCACCCGTCTCTGGTCAGGAGAGGCCGAGTTGAGCTGTGTTTGTTTTTTGTATAGAAGCCCCAGGCAGGGCAGCAATACTTTCTAAATAAAAAGGCAACAGGTTCTGTTTCTTCAAAGTGGTGGCACGGAGCTGAGAACAGGGGCAGCATGGCACGGGCTGGGCCCTCACCCTCCTGCGCGCATGTCCCAGCTGGGCCTCAGCAGGGCTAGGGCGCCCCCGGACTCCCCACCCGACAACCACGAGCAGGGCCAGGGCTCCACTCAGCCCTGCGAGCTGCCCCTCCTGCCCCCACCAGAGTTTGACTCCCCGTGGCTCCCACCCGCCCAGCTCAGCAAGTCCTTGGAGTCCCAGGCGGGTGGGAAGTGGTGGGGCGCAGAGGGCAGGGCCGCCTGCCAGTCCCAGCCCGGCCCCCAGCCAGGAGCCTGGCTTCTCTGTCCCTTGCAGGGGCCCCGTCCTGTGCGGGCGCTGCTGGTGGGCCTGCGGGCCTGTGCCCACCTGTTCCACTGCAGCTGGTGGGCACCACTCTGGCCACACCTCTCAGCACCACGTGCCTGACAGGAGAGCTGGGGCCCACCTCCACCTGCAGCCGGTGCTCCAGCGGGGCCCAGTGCCAGTTCACCACGTGACCCTGCATCTTCTGTGACGTGGACGGGTCCCCACGCAACCTGGAAATGGCACCCAGGAGAGTGGCACCTGGGGGCTTCCTCCTCCCGGGACCAGGCCCCGCAGGTGACCCAGGCCCAGTCGCGTTAAGCCTGTGGGCCCAGGCCCTGGACCTTCCGTTGCTGGCACCAACACGGCGGGGGCCTCACAGTGGGAGGGGCGGAGCTCCGAGGGTTTCCAGCTGCGGGGTGGGCTGCGATGGGCCTCGCCCCTGGGCTTGGGGGTCTCGTGAGCACATCCTAGGAACACGTGCTCCAGCCTCTGCCCTCCATACAGGGCAAGGGGACAGCAGGGCTTCAGAGAGAAAGGCTCCAGGCCCAGCTGGCCTCGCGGACACTGGGCTCCCCCACTAGGGGGGATGTTCCAGCCATAGCAGGAGGTGGCCTGAGCCCCAGAGCCGGTGGGGGATGACACTGCCTGCCTCCCCTGCTGGCCAGGCGGCACCTGCCTGGGAGAGGCCCGGGGCGGGGCCTTCACCTGCCTACCCACTGCCGGGCCCGCTGCTGGGCCAGAGGTTTCACGACAACATTAAGGTCCGACTCCACAGCAAGTCCTTTTATCCTCTGTGAAAGTGACAGCCGGCGGCTGCTGGTGCCGACCCAGGAGTAAACCACTATGTGGACTGGTCCTCTGATGCCCGTGAGCTGGGGGCCAGGTGAGGCTCACGCGGGCCTCAGCTGTAAGCGGCAGGGGCGGAGCTTCCCAGAGGCCTTTGCCTCAGCCACTGGACTCTGCAAACGTGACACTTGAGGCTTTGGAATCACAGAAAGGGCCTGGCCCTCTTCTGCACCTGGCCCGTCCTTCAGTGGCCTGGCTGGGAAATGAGGCAGAGGTCCCCTTGGGGGTTGCTAGTTTGGGACAGGAGGACCTAGGGAGGCGTCAACGGAGGACCCCCACAGCCAAAGCTCAGCAAAACCCAGCATCCCAGTCCCAGCCCTGCCCCTGAGGTCTGAGCCCCGTCAGTGGGAGCTGGCGTACAGCGCAGGCAGGGCAGGGATGAGAACCCTGGCAGGGCTGCCCTCTGTGCTCAGAGCTCTGCTGGCAACCGGGCAGGTTCTGGGCCCGCCCTGGGCCTCCGGCTGTGCTGCCTGTGCTGGGCCGGAGAGCAGGTCAGGCTTGATGGCCCTGTCTCTCGGCCAGCAGCATGTGCCCTGCGTGGAGAGGCCGGCCGTGGCAGGAAAGCCAGTGCTGTGGGGAACAGGCTGCAGGTCACTTGTTTATTCAGGGCGGGGGCCCTGGGCCCGGGCCCGGCCTCCAGGACAGGCAGCTGCGTCGCAGGCCAGGGTTGGGGGTAGGGGACCCGGCTCTGGGTGAGGTCGTCCTCACCGCTGCAGGGGTCCTGGCTGCTCCTCGGGGAGGGGCAGGTAATTGGGGTCCTCCGCCGGGGCATCCAGTAGCAGTTTCCTGTGAGGAGGGGCCCACGCTGAGCTGCAGCTGGCAGGGTACCCCCCCCCATGGGGTGGAGAGCCATCTGGGGAGGGGGGTGGGGAAGGCTGTCAGCACTCACAGGAAGCTGGGGGTCAGCAGCAGCCTCTTGCCTCCAGGCTGGTTGGGGAAGACGTCCTCCAGGAAGTAGTAGACATGGCCCACTGCGATCCCTATAGGAGAGCCACCAGTGCTGAGTGAGGCCACCCATCACAGCCCTGAAGCCCCCAGAGCATGGGTGTCCGATGCCCTGCACGGCCGGCCAGCCCAGCGTGGGGCCAGGCTTGGCCCAGAAGTGGGCAGAACCTGGGAGGAGGTCAGGCCTGAGGACATCAGAGGAACTAGAGCCGTGAAGCAGGCGCCCTGAGCCACCCATCCCCACGGGGTCGGGCCCCACACAAGTGCCAGCGAATGGGTCAGGCTCGAAGAAGTAAACCTGATAGGCTGGCTTGCTGGAGGGGCTGGAGGAATGGGGGTGCCAGGAGTGGGGAAGAGCGGTGGGGGACAGGGAGAGGACCAGGGCTCTGGCCCAGCACACCCAATTTGGGGCGGGCTCCCTGGACAGCAGGCTCACCCAGCAGGTCCACCAGGATGGAGTTGCCCAGCAGCATTGAGAAGCCCATGAGCGCCCAAGGCAGGAACGGCGCTTGGAAGGTGAGGAGGCCGAAGAAGTTGACCCTCACCCCAGGACTGCGGCGGCTCCACACGTACACCAGCATGGCTGTGAGGGCCTGGCCCAGGAAGAAGAGGCTGCCCAGGAGCCCCAGTAGCTGGGCCAGAGTCAAGGTCTTGTGCCCTGCCCAGGGCCCCTCTGACTTCCTAAACCCCTGAAATCAAGCTAGTTGGTTTCACTTCCCACTCTAAGACCAAACCGTGGCCTCCAGGGGCCACCTGATCCGCCCTGCCTCTCCACCTGACCCCAGCTCCCGGGCCCAGCCCTAGATCCTCCTGGCTACCTGCATTCAGGAGTCAGCCCCTGGGCACCCTGCCCTGTGGTACTTTGGGTGTAGCCCTGGAGTTCGACAGGGGCACCTGCAGCTGAGCACGTGATGTACGCTCAAAAACACCCTCAGCTCGGGGGCGCAACTCTCCCTCTGGGCCGGCGCTCAAGCAAGGCCCCAGGGCCAGCACAGGCCCGGACCCACAGGTCCCCGAGCCCAGGAAGGATACAGTCATCAGGACGCCCCCGAAGAGAAACATGAAGACGAAGTCGGCCGTGCGGCCGCGGAAGGAGCCCTCCTCCAGCATGCGGGAGTAGCGGAACCTGCGGCTTTGGTATAGGAAGCGTGCCCCTTGGAAGGGCGCAGCTTCCCCAGGCCCGCCGCCTCCCGCCCGGTCCCCCGCACCGCGCCCCCCCGCCCGCTCCCGCCTCCACCACGGCGCAGGATACACGAAGAGCATGTTGAAGAAGAAGCTGAATCCCAGGGGCCCGAAGAAGAGGAAGTTGGTGATGAGCCTCCAAACCTGCGTGGGGTGCGGCGGGGTGGGGGGCGGTCAGGCCAGCTCTGGGCGGGAGGGGTTGGGCCAGCAAGTGCAAGGGGCGGGGCGGCCTCACCTGGAACTTCCGGAACACGAGGTGCGGGTTGAAGTAGAGCTGGAAAGGACTGAGGAGTTCCAGCTGCTGCGGAACCAGGAGATCTTAGAAACTGCCCCCCGACCCACCCACCCTGGGGGAGCGGGGGGGGGGGGGGTCCAATCGTAACCTTGGCAACCCCCGGGGGCGGTTACCACGGCGGCGCTCCCCCACCGCGGCTCCCGGCTCACCACGGCGGCGGTGGTGAGGACGCAGGCCGCGGTGTACGTCCGCGTCACCGCCGGCACCTGCAGGAATTCGGTCGCCAGCCCTTGCCACGCCATGGACGCTTCCCAGGCATCGTGGTCGGCCTGCCACGCTCTCTTAACCCGCCTCCAAGCCCCGCCCATCCGCCTTCAGCCAATCCGCACCTGCGGTGGAGCGCGCCCGCGGCTGGAGGGCGGGGCCCTGGGGCAGATAGCCAATAGGAAGAGATAGCGGAGGGACGGGGGCGGGACGGGGCGTGGGCGGGGCGTAACCCGGGGCCAATGAGCAGGCCCCACGATGGAGCACGTGGCGCGTGTTGTGGTGCCCTCGGCGGTGGCGCGGGAGGTGTGGCCAATGAGGAACTGAGCCCTTAGGGGACTTAGGGGCTGCCGGTAGCGGGGACACCTTGGCCCACCCTGCGGGCGAGGCTGAGGCTACGAGCACTTGTTAGAAGGGGCCCCCCGCCCCCGTGAGACTGAGGGGTGCGGCCTCGCAGCCTCCCGCCCGGCCCACCACCCGCCGTCCCACCGCTTCCTGGCCTCCACCCACGCAGCGTGGGTGGGGCATGGGCGGGGCGGAGCCTGGAGTTGGACCGCCCTGCTCAGCCACCCTACCTGGGCTGGCTGGGGTCCCAGGCTGTCCTCTCTGAGAACCAGAGCAGGAAGGGAGACGCTCGGCGGCTGTGTCCAAATCTCCCTGCAAGCCCAGGCCCCGCTGAAACTGCCGGTTCCTTTGGGAAGCCCCAACGAGGGCCGCCAGGCGAGGGGCAGAGTGGGGACCTGCAGCACTGGTGGGACGAGAAGGTGCGGAGACCGGCTGGCGCAAGTGGACGGGCTGGAGAGAGACTCGTTACTTGGGTGGAAAAGAGAAACTCCGTGTATTCCTTCTAATGAATACAGTCCCTAGTTTATTGAGCATGGACTGTGTGCCAGGCAGTGTTCTGGATGCCTGGAGACACGGTGGCCAACAAAAGATGCTATCACTCCTGGTGTAGCCAAGGAGACCGCGGGGTCAGGGGCTTCTGCTAAGATGAGAACTAGTGTTTGCAGGACAGTGATGGTGATAAGAGTCAAGTGGAGGCTGGAGGGTTGGGTAGCGGGCCCCCTGCCAGATGGGATGATCTGGGAAGGCTCTGTGAAGAAGTGATGCTTGATTGTCACTTTAAAAAGATGCCTGTGGCTGCTGTGAGGACAGCAGAAGGCCAGAGGAATCCGGGGGCAGGCGGAGGATGCCAGGGATGCTGGTGGCTCGGGCAGGGCAGAACCTGGAGGACCAGGAGGGACGGGATGTGGGTTTTGCAAGCAGACTAGATGGAGCTGTAAGAGAGTCAAGAGTGACTTGAGGGACTGAGCCACAGGGGAGATGGAAGGCAATGGTCTTTCCTGAGCTGGAGAACGCTTACGGAGAGGGCAGGCGGATGGAGCATCCTGTTCTGGCCTCACTGAGTCTAGGGGATCTATGTGACATCCGCGTGGAAAAATCCACGTGGCAGAGAGGCCAGGCAGGCGGCTCAAGTGTGGGTACCAGTCTTCAGTAGACCAATGGCCTTTTTAGCCTTGGGCCCGCATGAGATGCCCAAGGCGCGAGGGCAGGCCCAGCCAGCTCGACCCTCACGAGTTAGAGAGAGAAGGTGGACAACCAGGGAGGCTGCTGCAGAGACAGGACAGGGCTGCAGGGGCCAGGCGGTGGGAGGCCCTGGGGCACGTGACCTGGGAAGTCTCTGAGATGCGCAGCCTCGCCAAGGGCCCTGGGTAACAGTGGCCACAAGGGAGAGGAAGTGTCCAGACTTTTACTAAACAGGAGCTCAACCTCAGACTCCAGTGTGGCAGGTGAGGGAAGCCCTGGGCTGGGCCCTGAGTCCCCTCAAGGAGACAAGAATGGAGACGACCAGCCAAGACGGTTATCTCTGATGGATCACGGGAGGGCTAAGAGGAGTCCCTGGGGAGTGCTCTTGGAGGTCCACTTGGGAAGGGAGGGGGAGGAAGAGGCCCGCGGATGAAGCGGGGGCGGGGGGGGGGGGGTGTGCATTTGGTTCAGGCATGAGGAGAGTTCAATCCGATACAGCAGGAGTCGGATCAAGGCGATTGGGAGGCTGGGCAGTGGGAGCAGGCTGAGAAACCCCCGCTCAGGCAGCCTCCGTTTCCCAGCCGAGCAGACCTAGGTCAGGCTGGAGGTGAACTTGGGGGAGCAGAGCTCACCCAGCTGGAAGTATGGCTGCAGGCCAGGGATCCAGGGCCTCAGACACCCCAGCAGGCGCCCACCAGGCTTGAAGGAGCCGGTGAGAGGGGTCAGGCTTCCTGTGTGCATGGGGAAGGGGAGGCATTCTGGCCTGCCGGCTGTCAGCAGCAGGCGCTGGCTGGCCATCTGCAGGGGTCAGGCGGGGCTAATGGAGGGGCCGTCATGGGATAGAGGGCCTGTCTCTCCCCTTCGACGGGGCCGATCAGGCAGGAGCCTGGTTTGCGGCTGAGGAAGCACACTCCTGGGAGGCTGGGAGCCCCGGGTAGGGGGCAGGACGTGCCGGGGACAGCGCAGGTTCTACTGCAGACCTTCCGTCCTGCCTGGAGGGTCCTCTCCTGGAGAGCCCGGGGGTCCCCAGGTGGGGACCCTCGGGCTCCATAGGAGGCAGAGCAGGGCCTGGGGCGGGCCATTGCCACGTGTCCGGGCTTTCCCGCCGAGCAGCAGACCCAGGACAGGCTGCTCTGGAGGCACTGGATCCGCGGCTCCCACCCTCGGCGCCTCCAGACGGTTCATTACAGAAAGCAGCCCCAGGCTCCACACATCCCCGGGAGCCAGGCTGACCCGGGAAGGTGGCGTGCTGGATGCTGGCGGCTTCTACCCGGTCTGTCTGTCCTGGGCAGCAGGGCCACCTCCTCGCTCCTGGGCTGAGGACTGTTGGGGAGAGGCCTGTGTTCCCTTGCTGGCCCGGGGCTCCTGCCTGCTGCAGAGCAAGGAGCCCAGGGTGCCCAGGTCTGGAGACCCCCCTTCCTCCCATCCTACAGGCAGGACAGCACCCTCTGCCTGCCCACAGTGCCCGCCTTCCTCTCAGGGCTCCCACACCAGGAGAGACCCTCGCGAGCCCCCAGCAACAACCCCGAACCCGGGGACCGTCCCTGCCCACCCCCCCCCTCACAGGGAACCCTCCAGCCCTCCCCCCACCCGAGTCAGCGTTCCTCTCCTGGGACAGCCCAGATCTGCCTCCCAGATCTGACTCCTTCGTTCACTCACTTCCTTCCCTACCATCCTCAGTGTTCCGTTAAAAGAGAGAGAGGGAGGGTGCTGGAAATGCCCCCCACTCCAGGAAGCCTCCCTGAAGGGACCAGAGCTCACCTGCCTTCTCTTAGGGCCCCGTGCACTCAATTTTTAAATGTTAGTTTATTCCGAACGCAGCACAGGCCCGAAGCAGAGACACGGTGAGTGCTGGGGGCGTGGAGTCTTCCTGTGAATGACGGGGCGCCCTCACGAGGACTTCCCCCAACCCCCACTGCTGTGGGTGGGCCTCACCGCAGCTCCAGCCCGCGCCCCGAGGAGCAGCTGGGTCCCGGGCGGCCCTTCCTGTCTGGGTCACGGGATATTTTTAGCACTGATTCCGGAACTCACTGGGTAGCAGCTGCTTGTGGCAGGAGGGTAAAACGGACACACAGTCCAGGTGGGCTGCGTCAGGGCTGCCCAGCAGAGGGGGTGACCGGGGCCTGGCCTTCCGAGCCTGGTAGCAGACTCGACCTTCCAGGAGTTTGAGGGTCTCTGAGTGGGCTGGGGAAGGCAGGGGGGCTGTCAGGGTGGAGGAGGAGGACAGAGAGCTCGTGCAAAGGTCCTGAGGCAGCCGGAGGAACAAAGGTGGGGGTGGGGAGGGGGCTGCACGTGCTGAGAGGCTGGCCCGCCGGGCCCTGCAGGCTGTGCTCTCCATTCTGCAGGCAGCAAGGAGCCTCAGTGGGGTGAGGTCAGATGGCGGCTGGCTCTTTGGAGGAAGCCGCAGGTCAGAGAAGATGGCCACAGCCTGCAGTCACAGGCACTAGACACAGAGGGTGGAAGGATCCAAGAGGCAGGAGGCACAGACCTCAGTAAGCGCCCGGCCCGGTGAGGGAGCTGAGCTGGGTAGGGCCAGGCCCAGTTCAGAGACTGAGCCACCTGCCGCCTCTGGGCTCCGGTCACGGAGTCCTGACAAGCAGCTCTGCGCCCAGCCTGCTCCCTGGCTGAGCAGTGGGGCCTGGGGCTCCCCGCCCGGCCCTCGGTTGGCTGGATGAAGCGGTCCCTCCCCAGCTGCCGGGCCAGCCTGACCCTCAGTGCCCAGCTGTCAGGACCCTCGGCAGGTGCCCCGCGCTCCCGCTCACCACCGTGACCGCTGCCTCCAGCTGGCGCCCAGAGCAGCTGGCAGGGGCTCTCCTCCTCCGCCCGGGGCCATCTTTTGGAAGAAGGTTATCTGCTTGGCCAAGTCAGCCAAGTGGCAGGGCTGGGGATGTGAGTTCCTGGAGACACGTGTGTCCCCGCATGGGTCTGCCCCCCACCCCTGCCCACTGGGCTGTGTGTGGGATCTGGTCCACATGAAACCTAAGACCACGCTGTCCCATGGCCTTCCTTAGCCGTTGCCGGCCAGCCAGGACCTCAGACAGTTCCGGCCTGTGGTCTGGCAGTGACCTGGAAGGCCAGGGCCACCGTTCTGGACCCTTTGCCCAGAACCAGTGACTCAGCACCCAGAGAGGCTGGGAGAGGCCCGGGGGCGCCACACCTCTGTCCTGGCTTGTCCCCCCCGACAGCCCTGCTCCCACACCCGGGAGAGGGAGCCCCAGGCCGGGTGCGGGAACAGGAACCCCGTGCCCTCAGGTCCCCTGGAGACACCGCCGCAGGCCCTGCCGCCAGTTTACTCAAGACCTTCTCCCAGCCTCACCTGCCCTTCACTTGTGTGAGGTATCAGGGCCTCTTTAAAAAAAAAAAAAAAAAGGCAAAATTACAGATCTAAGATTAGGTATGAAAGTACCTCGTTTGCTTAGTACGGATAAATAAAACAAGCGACAAGTTCGTTAAAGGTAATAAATAGCACTTCATATCACAGCCGGAGAAAATCCCCTCCCTGGTCAGAAGCCACGCCCAGGTCAAGCAGGTGCTGGTGAGAGAGGAGCCCCAGTTAACCAGGCCCCCGGGGAAACAGGCTGGGGTGTGGGGAAGGCACGGGGAAGGGGGAGGATGTGCCCAGGAAGGGGTGGGCTCCCTGTTCAGCTCCGTCCCAGACCTGCCCAGGCGGCCCGGCCACAGGGGACTGGCTGCTTTGGTGTTCTCCCCTCTCCCCAGCTCCACAGGCCCTGCTGGGAGGGGCCTCCCCCTGCAAGGAATGCGGGTGTCAGCGCTACAGACACTCTAACCGCCATCCCGACCCTTCGCCTCCAGATGTGGGCACAGCTGTATTTTTAGAACAGCCAACCACAGGGACATTCTTTCCTTCTAATTAAGATGGCTTTAAATCTCCGGTCCAAAATCGCAGTCAGCCCCACTCCTCGAATATCAAAGGGTGGCCAGGAGGGTTGCTCACCCGGTGGTTGCTTGAGGTTTTCCTTTCTTTCTTTCTTTCTTCTGGATTGTTAAGTTGGAAATGTGTCCCAGAACTGGAGTGGATGCCAGATCGGATGGGAGGGGAGAGGGAGGGGGAGGAGGACAGAGCTGGGTCTTGGGGTAGAGTCTGCCCCCGGGGCCGTGCGCTCCACACTCGGCCAGGTCCACAGGTGGGCCAGGTGTGTCTGGAGATAAAGAGAGGGTGGGGTACCTGTCTTCAGGATGCTGGGTGCAGGCAGTCAGTAGATACAAGTGGGGCCTGAGGACGCAGCGCCTGTGCAGGGGACAGGTCGGTTATTATGATGTCCCCATTTCACAGGTGAGCAGCCGGAGGCTGGGAGGCAGGAAGTAAGTGCTGGGATTGCAGGGGCTCGGTTGGGATCCACCGCAACCAGGCCTGTTGCCGGCCTGCTGAGCTTCATGATGGCTCACTGCCCACCTTGGCAGCCTGGTGACCAAGGTCAGCTGGCCTCTGAGCTCCGCCCAGTGCCCAATCTGGAGGCTCCTGGTGTGGAGTAGAGATGCCAGCCCAAGTGGGAAGGCCACAAGGAGGAGGGGCCTTGGAGCAGCCCGGAACAGCTCCTGAGCCCTTTCTGGAAGGCACCGTTGACCAAGAAGGACACTGAGGTCAGAGACGGGGCAGTCAGGTCAAAGGCGTTCGGCCCACCGGTGGTCAGGGGCAGTAGGGGCCCAGCCGCCACTCCACCTGAAGATGGGCACCCAGCTGACTGGCTGAAGGACAGACCAGGGCCTCTGGGGTCCAGCCTGGGCCCTGGCTCCAGGCCTTAGGCCTCTGCCCAGACTCCTGTCCCATGACCTCATGGATCAGCGAGGGAAGGCACGCAGCGAGGCAGAGGCAGGGTGGGCTGGTAGCAGACCTCCCAAGCCCCACCAAGACCCTGGCTTACCGGCCCGGCCGGGCGCGGGCTGGGTGCGCAGGACAGAGAAAGCGAAATCACCCGGGGATCGCGGAACCGGGGATGCGCAGACTCGGCCAGGAGCCGCGGAGGCAGCTCTGCTGGAGGGCCCCGCGCCTGGCGGGGCACCAACTCAAGCCGCTTTGTCTCCGCCGCGGAGCCGCGGAAGGACGCGCAGCGCCGACGCCGGCAGCGCGGGCTTTGTCGGCCCCTCGGGCTTTATCGGCCCCTCGCAGGCGGAGCGGGTCTCCGCGGCGCGGGCAGATCCCTGGGAGCTGGCGCCTGGGGCGGGCTGGACGGGTCACCCGCGGGTCTGGAGGCTGCATCTCTGCGGAGGGCCTCGAGCCCAGGTAGTGATGGAGGCCTCATCTGGGGCGGGCTCTGGTCAACAAGGCGGCCCGCCGCCTCTGCGGGGCTAGGAGTAGCCAGAGGCTTTTGGGGGCGCGGACCCGGTGGAGCCCTCCAGGCGGCTTTGCGGTATCGATCGCCTGCGGTGCGAGCCGTTGCTGCTCCCGCCTCCGGTTGGATGCTGGGCGCGGGCCTCACCGGCCTCCGCCCTCCCCGCCGGTCTGGGTCTGTTTCCCGATCTGCAGAATAAGAGGCTCTGGCGTGTAGAAGCGAGCGCGGGGCCTGGCTCCCAGGGCTGGGAAGGGGCGCCACCACGCACGCTGGCCGCGGGCGCGGAGGTCCTGAGCACGGAGGCCGTGGGCAGGCCGCCCCTTCTCCCCCGCTGCCTTCTCCGCCTTCCCACCCGGGAAACCGAGACTGGGTGGGACTCCACGCGGGAAGGCCCGCGGGGGAGGCGGCTGTCCACGCTCCCCCCACTCGGGCGTGGTTTGGCCGCCCCATCGCGCAGGGTCCGCTGCGCCGCGCTGGAGATCTGGCAGCCCAGCCCGGACTCCCAGCACGACTGCGGGGCACAGGGTGCGAGCTCCACCTTGTGGCGTCTCAGGGGCTCTTCCGCAAGGGAGGCTGAAGCCACCCCTTGTGGGGTGTTGAGAGGATTCGTCATCACTCGCAACCTTGACTTGCGCGTGCTGAAGGTTCAACTGCCGGTTAATGTTTCCCGAAGAGAAACCTCAAGCTTCCCTGCTCAAGGATAATAATTAGCGTCTGGCGAGCCCACGCACTGAGGGGGTGGGGGCAGCTGACTCCAGCAAGGTGTCCAGGCGGCATCGGGGGGGTGGGGAGCGGAGTGGGTGCTTCTACGGCAGTGGATCATCGCAAAAGACGCAGAGGCGAGCACTTAGCAACTGCTAATATTTTATCTTGTGTATTTTTCCTTAAAAATACATGACGCTTCCAAAGTTCAGAGCAACGAAGTAAACCCAAGCAGGAGCGAGAGGAATACTGCATCGTCACTTGCGGTCTGTGTCCTGTCGCCGTCGTCGCTCAGATGACCTTCGGGTCTCTGTTTCCATGACCACAAATAGCATCTGTGGCAGGTCTGGTTTCGATTTGACCTTAATCGACCTCCTGGATTCACGAAGGACCTGAGAAGCCCTAAGAAATGAAAGATTAATCCGGCTGGTTGCTCACCTCACAAAGTCCGCTGGACTGGGCTCATCCTGTTTCCGGGGCCAGCGCGGCCTCGCACACAATGCATGCCTGGGCTGCAACCCGAGACCCGCTCTCCTATCCGCGGCTCTGCCGGAGACGGACAGATGAGAGCGCTCCGGAGACTGGTGGGTCGGCCCTTCGTCCCTCCGAATCCTGCCCCTCCTCCGGGGAAAGGGCGGGGACACCTGGGCTGGAGGAGCGTGGGGATGTCCGCGCAGAATCAAGGGCTCGGCCTCAGAGTGCCCGGGGACGGAGACCTCCCGGGGACGGGGTCCTCCCGGGGACAGGGGTCTCCCGGAACCTGACAGAGGGCGGGGGCGCCAGATGGAGGTGAGAGGCGGCCCCGAAAAGGGGCCGGAAGGGGCGGCGGTGGAGGTCCACAGAAAGGCGCGGCAGGGACCTGCAGAAAGTCGGTCCGGAGGCCGCCGCGGGGCAGGGCACGGGGACCCAGGGCCGGGATTTCGGGCGAGTCCCGAGCTCGCTGATCAGAGCCGCCCGCCAAGACCTGCGGGGGTCGGAGGCAGGCTGTTTGTTGGGCGAGAAGTCCCCGGATCGGAGCTCCCTTCCGGTCTGCAGAGGTGGGCCCGGGCTGGTCCTCGGAGCTGCAGAAACGGGGGCATGGAGGATGCGCGCGAGCCGCCTCATCCCAGATACAGCCTCGGACCCTGGAGACCAGCTCGCGGGCGCCCCACCCCTCACGCCCTGCGCGCCTGCGTGCGCGTTAAGGTGCGCCTTGCTCCAGCCTTCGCAAGCGCCCACCGCACATGCGCGTCGCCTTCCCCTCGGGTCCGCTTCGCGCGAAGGTCTGGCTGGGGCGCAGGGTGCTGGACCTGTCCCCCAGCAGCATCACTTAGGTTCTCGTGCGGGCCGGACAGCGCCTCCAGACTCAGCAGCCCCTGGCCACTGCACCCGCTCCTCGTCCCGTGCGGGGCCTGTTTCCCACCTTCATCGCCACGCTGCCCCTAAACTCCGTCTCCATTCACCTGCTGCTGTTCCCAGAGCCAGGCACCGGAATAGCATGTCCACACCGCCCACCACCCCATCCCTGGGGGTTTCCCGCCAGGGCCAACCCCCGGCGGAGTCCCTTCAGAGCCCTGCACGGCGCCTCCCCTCATCTCCTTGGTCTTCGCGCGGGCGACCCCCCAACGCCGGGCGCCTTCCCTGACCACGCCGCAGACCCCGCCCCTCCCCTTCCCCTCTTGCTGCGTCTCTGCCAGCTGACACCCTACGTGTTTTCCTTGTTCGTTTGTTACTGCCTGTCACTCCGCCGCTGGAAGGAAAGTTGCGTGAGATCCCGGCTCTCGTCTTTCTGGTTCGCTGCTGTATCCTCAGCACCTAGAGCCGCAGGTTTCTTGCCCAGAGTGGGGAGGCAAGCCTTCCTCACTCACTGAATGGCTCCTCCCCACCATAGCTAACGTTTGAAGGCTTTCGTGACCAGCCGCCGCAGGCCTAGGCGGTCTCCATCCACGGTCTCAGGGAATTAAGTCATTTATGCTCCCTCGGCGACCTGGCAGCCTCCGCCCTGCCACCTGGGGTCGGTTCTCATCGGGGGACTTGCCGCTTCCTGCGGATCTGCGCTCCCAGTGAGACTCTCACCGCAGGCAGCCCATTAGGGAGCTTCCGCGTGACTCCAGCGGGATCGGACTCTCGCGTTCCCACCTGGCTTCCCTCTGTGGCTTCCCGCTTGGGGGGAAGTCACTTAGCCTTATAGGAACTTGGCGGCCGGCCACGGTGCCCGGCACAGACCTGCCCGCAGACTGGTGGCAACATCTTTGGCAAGGTCCTGCCCTGGGAGGCTATTCCCCGCCCCCCTCCCCCCCACCCCACCCCAGCCGTTTCTCACCATCCGGTGAGAGCAGGTCTGTTTCCACCCCTCTATCGCCCCTACCCGCGCCCCCGCCCCGTGTCTGCCCCCCAGCTCAGTTCCTGGCTGGGTCAGGCACTCGGTATTCAACGGATGAATGAGTAAGTAGCCTTCAGGCTCTGGAAAATTTTCACGAAGTCCTGAGCCAAACATCCTTCTACCATGAAACCTGTATTTAAATATTAAAAAAGTAATAAATATGACACAGCACTTTATACCTGGGAGACAATTTGCCAGAACATGAAAGGTAGTATAGAGTTACTGGGAAAAGATCAACAATCCCATTTTTGAACAGTTAACCACTTTGTGAGTGTCTGGTGAAATATCTGGGGGAAGCAGGCCACTGTTCTTGGGGAGAGTGGAGAACCTTCAGTGTGTACTGAGCTTTCAAAAGATTTAATGAGCGTGTGTGTGTGTGTGTGTGTGTGTGTGTGCTTGCGCGCGCTAAGTTGCTTCAGTCATATCCGACTCTGTGCAACCCCGCGGACTGTGGCTCACCAGGCTCCTCTGTCCATGGGGTTCTCCAGGCAAGAATACTGGAGTGGGTTGCCATGCCCTCCTCCAGGGAATTTTCCTGACCCAGGGATGGAACCCGGGTCTCCTGCATGTCCCGTAGTACATGTGGATTCTTTACCGCGGCACCACCAGGGAAGCCCCTTAATGAACATACTCTTTTGTAATCAAGACGGGGATGTCCCTGGTGGTCCAGTGGTTAAGACTTCACCTTCCAACGCAGGAGGTGCTGGTTTGATCCCTGGTCCTGGGAGCTAAGATCCACATGCCTCTCAGCAAAAGACAAACAAACAAAAAAGCACCCAAAACATAAAACAGAAGCAGTGTTGTAACAAATTTAATAAATACTTTAAAGAAATGACCCACATCAAAAAAATCTTTAAGTGAGAGGTGGGAGGGAGACTCAAGAGGGAGGGGCTATAAGTATACTTAGAGCTGATTCACGCTGTTGTACAGCAGAAACCAACACCACATTGTAAGGCAAATATTCTCCAATTAAAAATAACTTTTTAAAAGTAACCAAAATCTTAAAAAAGTATATGAGGCAAACTCTAAATAGATAGTGAATGCCTAGGAAAGCTTTCCAACCTAACAACGGGGCATCAGGGCGCTGAGCCTCCTGGGGGTGCCTTGGGGCGTCGCCCGCCTGTCTAGGGGCACCGCTCTAGGACAGGAAGATGCCCTCTTGTTGTGCCAGGGGTGTGCGCACCGGCTGCCGCCAGCCTGGAAGTCGCCATCAGCATCAGCGGGCTCCCGCTGCTCCCTGCGGCTCAAGGTGCCTCCCAGGTCCCCACACGTGTAGGTCCACGTGGCCCCTTCTCTGAACAGAGCGGGGCGCCCAGCCAGTCTGTGGAGAAGCTTCACAGAGCTCCACTCCCCTGGGGCCCCAGCTCAGGGTGTTGTGCCCTGAGCCACAGCAGGCATGCCTGGGGGCAGCTGGGCAAGGCGGGGGGCAGGGGCCCGGGAATGCCTGTCCATCTCCGGGAACTGCTGTCAGGGCCGAGGGGCAGTGGGATCCCGGGCTCAGAGCAGAAGGCGAGGGGCATCTCTGCTGCCTGCCCCGTGCTGTTTGGCCCAGGCAACTCCTCTCCGCCTCTGTTTCCTCATCTGCAAAGCGGGGACGTCGCCACCGCCAGCTTCAGACATCACCATGCTGGGACTGGTGGGCTGCAGCCCTGCAGGGGGAAGGCAGGAGCTGCCGTCGGCCACTGGGTCCTCTCCTTTCTCCTCAGGCTCAGGGCAGGGTCCTGCTCCTGACCATCTGTGCGGCTGGTATTGGTGGAACTTTCCAGTTCGGCTACAACCTCTCCATTATCAATGCTCCGACCTTGGTATGTACCCTGCGTGCCCACTGTCACCACCCGAGCGTCAACAGCGGCCCACGTCGCATCTGCAGGCCGCCATCTGCTTGGTGGAGCTTCCTCCCACGCCTCCGCCTCCACTGGGCTGTTCCCCAGGCCCTGGGAGTTCAAATCCAGCTCTGCAGTCCCCCCTGAAACTCACACATACTCCTGTGTCTCTGATGTCAGCAGATGACTCCCCCTGTGCCCCCAGGGAGGAGGTCCCCCCTGACTCTGCCCTCCCTCCTGGAAAAACACCAAGTCCTTCCTGACCGTCTCTGGCTCGGGTCTCTGCCATGATCCTAGTTCAGACCCATCTTTCCTGCCGGGATCGCTCGCCCCGCCTCCCCACTGGCCTCCCTGCCCTCAGCCTCTCCTCTTGTAGGTCCTCTCAAGTCTGATCAAACCAATGCCCTGCTCAGGAACCTTCTGTGACTCCCAGTGCCTGTAGGGTTAAGGACAGACTGATCTACCTGAGGGCTTCCCTGGGGGTTCAGATGATAGAATCTGTCTGCACTACAGGAGACCTGGGTTCAATCCCTGAGTCAGGAAGATCTCCCAGAGAGGGGAATCTCCAGTCTTCTTAGCTGGTGAATTCCATGGACAGAGGAGCCTGGTGGGCCACAGTCCATGTGGCCTCAAAGAGTCAGACATGACTGAGAAACCAATACACACACATCTACCTGAAGTCCAAGGCCTCCTGGGGTCCGAACTTGTCCACCTGTCTCCCGCCTTGATTCCCCCAACTCTGTGCCCAGAGCAGTTAAACACAGACACCCCACTTGGGCCAAGCCCTCCCTGTCCCTCCTGCAGAAGCCCCTCAAGAGCCACCCAGATGCCATCACTTGCTTGAAGTCTTCCTTCAGCAAGCTCCCAGCTGGACTCAGCCTCCTGCTGGTCCCCTCTCGGGGTCCCATCATCTCTGAGTCCCCAGCAAGCTCGCCAGGGCTATGCCCATGCTCAGCGAGTACCTGTGGAAAGGCGGCATCTCTCAGCCCCGGTGATAGAGGCTGCCTCTGACCCACCTGACTGAGGAGGTTATGTGTCCCGTCACATAGCTGGGGCTGCAGGAAAAAAGGTCCTGGGATGGAACTGAGCTCTCCTGTCCCTTCAGGGTTAGGGTTAGGGTACAAGAGAGCAGCTGTCAGCGAACTCACTTCCCATCCAGGAACGGAGCCTGGGGGACAAACGCACCTCCAGCTTCTCTGATACCCTGCTGATGCTCGCTGACGGCCAAGTCGATCAGAAAGCTGGCCAGTGGGGGAGGCTGACGATGTGGCCCAGGTGGGGTTGGGGGAGAGACGGGGCTGATCCTGGGCTCAGAGGGGCCACATAGACACTGGCCAGCTCTGAGCTCCAGGACACACGGCACAGCGCCCCACACTCAGGGGAGTTCCGTCCCCCCAACAGTGGGCAGGGGGGCTGGGGAGGCTTGCCTGCCCTACGGGGGCAGGGTCTGGGGGAAGGCCTGTTGTGGGGAGCCCCCACCCCGGCGTGGGGTTTGCTGACCGGCATCTGTGTCCACAGCACATTCAGGAATTCACCAATGAGACGTGGCAGACGCGAACCGGCCAGCCGCTGCCCAACCACCTGGTCCTGCTCGTGTGGTCCCTCATCGTGTCCCTGTATCCCCTCGGGGGCCTCCTGGGAGCGCTGCTCGCTGGGCCCCTGGCTGTCACGCTGGGAAGGTGAGTGCTTCCCATGGACCCCCAAGTGCCTCTCAACAAAGGCCACCCTGGTCCACGGGCTAAGGGGTGGGGGCAGGTCACCCGGCAGGCCCAGGCCTGGGTCAGCTCTGCACCGGCCCCGGCTCTGCCTGCTGCGTCACTGAGAAGCCCACATTTCCTGGGGACGTGGGAGAGGAAGAGTCCCCGCTGGGAGGGAGGGAGGACCCACGTCTGACAGGGCAGCGCAGCGCAACGCAACACAGCACAACGCAACGCAGCGCAACGCAACGCTTGTTCAGCCATGTCCAGGCCTCCCTGCCCATCACCAGCTCCCGGCATTTGTGCAAACTCATGTCCATCGAGTCGGTGATGCTGTCCAGCCATCTCATCCTCTGTCCTCCCCTTCTCCTCCTGCCCGCAATCTTTCCTAGCATCAGGGTCTTTCCCAATGAGTCAGCTCTTTGCATGACGTGGCCAAAGTATTGGAGCTTCAGCTTCAGCATCAGTCTTTCCAATGAGCACCCAGACTGGTCTCCTTTAGGATGGACTGGTTGGATCTCCTTGCAGTCCAAGGGACTCTCAAGAGTCTTCTCCAACACCACAGTTCAGAAGCATCAATTCTTCGGCGCCCAGCCTTCCTCATGGTCCAGTTCTCACATCCACACATGACTCATGGAAAGACCATGGGTTTGACTAGATGGACCATGAACAGGAGCTTTCTCCCCGAGGCCCCCTTTGTATCCACCTGAGGCAGCTCTTGGATCGCAAGCAGGAGACAGACTCTGAGACGTGGAACGCTGTGAGAGCGCGGAGGGCCCTGAGGCAGCTCATCGGACGGAAGCCGGGTCTGGAGAGGGCAGGTCTGCAGCCTGGGCTCTCGTGGGGGGTCGGGGCAGGGGTCGCCTTGAGCACATCAGCTCCGGCCACGCTGAGACTGCTTTGTCTGCACTTGGGCTCAGAGTCCTGGGAGACAGCTTGTTACTGGCTGAGACGGCAGCGGGGAGGCAGGCCAGGCTCCCACCATCCCCTCCTTGGCCGCCAGGCCGCCCAGCACAAGTCAGGACCGTTCTCCTGTATCTTTGGCTCGCCACTTCACGGTACCCAGTCCCGCCCCTCCTGAGCCCGCCCAGGGCACTGCCTCGCCACGGCCACCAGCGCTGACACAACCGAGCTGAGCTGCCCGCAGGTGGGGTTTCCACAAGGCGGCCAGCCTGCCAGCCCTGCAGCCCTCTCGATGTCCTGCCGTCTACACGCTGATGGTAAACTTAACTGCCCTCAAGACCTCTCACGGGAAGAGAGACGAACAAAGGGGACAGACAGAGTAACCAAGGGAAAGGAAGCTACTGGCTGAATTTAGCTTAGAGCCCTAGCCTTGGAAACAAGGGACGGGTCTGCTCCGGGGTTTTGGAGCCGCTCACGCTGTCGCCCGCCTCGCTGACGTCCATGCTTCGGTCTCCCAGGCCGGTTTCAGGTCAGCGCTTCCAGGGGCTGCAGCTCTTTGCCCACCGGGGTGACCCCAGTCTTTGCGCTGGAGTGGGTGCCACAGTCCTGCCGGCCTTTAGCAGGCTCTACCCTCTGAGGCAACCAGCTCCTGCACCGCAAGGCTCCTGAGATGACGCCAGGTGCCGTGGGCTCTCGTCCACCGTTACTGAGGTAACCGCCACTGTCAGAAGCAGACGTGCATAAGACGTTGTGTTTGGCTATTTAACAGAAGCATCAACTGCAAGCAACAGAAAACCAGGACTCAGCTGGCTAAAACCACAGCCAGACACCCCAGTCTGAAGTTTCTCCGCTTTCAGGTTAAGAAGATAATAATTCACTGAAGTTGTGGCTTCGCTGCAAAGTCCGAGGTCTTGCATTCTGATTCTCTGGAGGCACTTTCGGCACTACAGTCTAAGGGGTCGAAGGGCAGAGCATCTGACAGCTGGTCTGGACCCGCTGCTGAGTGGGCCAGTAGAAAACACTCCCCTCACAGGACCCTGGTTTGCAGATCACCCAGGTTTGCAGATCACCTGGGGTAGGTATCAGGTCACGACACCCACCAAGGGACAGGCTGCCTCCAAACTGGAAAGAAGCCATCTGAGATTTTTCCCATCCTTTTCTTTTTTTAAAATTACAAGCCGTGTCTGGCCCGTTTCCCCATCAGGACCTGAGCTGCAGGATCTCCTGTGAGCCCTCATGGTGACCTCAGGGTGGCGCCTCCGAGCGCAGAGTCAGGAGCCCAGAGCCGACGCCGACGTGCCCAATGCCCCCTTCCCGGTTTGCCAGTCTGTCCCGCTGAGCCAGCTGGGCAGGGGCCGTCCAGACGTCCTGCTCTGGGCAGTGACTGTGATGGATGGAGGGCGCGGGAGGTTCCCTGGCTCCCCCTCCCTCCCTTCCCAGGCTTCCCTGGGTCTGAGAAGTCAGATGTCGGGCACTTGCCTTACGAAGGGCTTTGAGGAGAGCGCTGCTCGGTCTGTAGGGATAAACGCATGAAATACAAGTTCTGTCCATTCAAGCTGTGGTGGAGGCAGAAAGGACAGTAGTCTGGAGTATGCTGGGGACGGGGGGCTTCCCTGGTGGCTCAGATGGTAAAGAACCCGCCTGCCAGTGCAGAAGACCAGGGTTCGATCCCTCGGTCGGGAAGATGCCCTGGAGGAGGGCATGGCAACCCACTCCAGTATTCTTGCCTGAAGGATTTTATGGACAGAGGAGCCTGGCGGGCCACAGTCCATGGGGTTGCAAAGAGTCAGACACGACTGAAGCAACTTAGCAGGAACCCACTGGGGCTGGGGCTGGGGGTTGGCCCCTGGGGGCATCCCATGGGCGACCCCAGCTGCAGTGGCCAGCGTCACTTCTGTGCAGGCAGCTCACACTCCTCACACACATACATACACACACACACACACACACACACACACAGGGGCGTGATCAGGGCTGGCTGTGGATGCAGGGAAGGGTCCCTGTGGGGGAGAGGGGTCGTCCTCGGCACTGAACCTGAGCCTGCCTTGCCTGTGCTCCGCTTCCCCAAGGAAGAAGTCCCTGCTGGTGAACAACGTCTTCGTGCTGGCCGCCGCAGCGCTGTTTGGCTTCAGCCGCAGAGCGGGCTCCTTCGAGATGATCATGCTGGGAAGACTGCTCGTGGGCATCAGCGCAGGCACGGAGTGGGCCTGGGGGTCGCCTTTCCTTCCTGTTGCCCCGTATTCCTGTCATTCATTGATTTCCTTTCCAGGCGTGCTCACCATTTTCTTTTTCAGAATGACTTACTCATGATTTATCTTAAAAGGCTCATATAACTAGACAGTTGAAGTGGATCTAGAAAAAATGGAAACGCTCTACAGGGCTGGGAGGACAGGCATCCCCAGAAGGCTAAGCCGGGAGCTTCCTGGCTGTCAAAGTGTAGAGGCACGTAGGAGGAGACCTCTGGTCATCGCCACAGAAGCCGAGGAGCCTGCCAGGGACCTCGGGCTCCTGCAGGGGTGGGGTGTGGAGCAGAATCTTGAGCGTGTCCACCTGGGCTTTTAGGGGCGCCATCATCAGTCCCCTCGACGCCCCACTGTGTATACAGCCGGGTGCCCATCTCTTTATTAGGTTTCTATTCCTGTGACACAAAGCGCTCCACAATTCAATGGCTTAAAGCCAGCAATGCTGATCCACTCGCAGTTTCTATGGGTGAGGAACCCAGAGTGTCTTAGCTGGGGGGTCCTGGTTTGGGGCCACTCGGGAGGCTGTAACGTGTCAGGCGGGGCTGCGGTCAGCTGAGGTTTGGCCGTGGCTGGTGGGCCTGCTGCTGAGATGCTGTCGGCCTTGTGTGCGGTTTCCCGGGGGCTGCGCTCCCCAGCCTGCACGGGTCTCCCAGCAGGGCTGCTGAGTCTCCGCGCAGCACGGTGGCTGGCTTCCTCCAGGGGAAGTGATGGGTGGCAGAGAGCCCGTGTGTGTGAGTGTGTGTGTGTGTGCACGCACATGGCGCGCGCGCCTGTGTGTGGGCCCACAAGGAGAGAGTCCCGGGGAGGCTTATGGCCTGATCTCAGGAGTCACACACTGTCAGCTTTGCCACGAAGCGAGTCACTAACAACAGCCCACGCTCAGGGAACAGGCCAGGTCAGACGGTGCCTTTGTGCCCCGAGTTCCTAGCGCAGAAGGAACCCCTCCCGCAGTGTCTGCAGCACAAGTAGGCTACCTCTGAGAATTTCTGGCCATCAGCGCAGCCCCGCTCCTCTCAGCTCCCCCAGCCAGTGCTCAGAGAGGCAGGGCCTTGTCGGGGGCCTGTTTCCCGACCTGAGGGCAGGGAAGGGCTGCAGGAGCACCCCAGCTGTGTTCCCTGGCAGACGAATGGTGCCCCGGCACTGCCAGCTGTCACCCTCTGGGGTGGGCGGGGGGGCGGCGCCTGTCCGTCCCGGCACCCCATGGAGTGCTTGGGCGCCGGGGGCCTCCCTGGGGCAGGTGGGAGGGGGACAGCCTACAGCTGATGGGCGCCGGCTCCCTCCTGCCCCTCCCGCTCCCCAAGGGTGACCAGGGTTTCTCTCCTGGGAGTCCTGGGGGAGGACTGGAGTCCTTCCTGCCCGACAGCGGGGAGCGGGGGCGAGGGGGGGAGGAACCCCCAGAGCGCTCAGGCTGAGGGAGGAACCTGGAGGCCCGGCCCGTGGCTGACTGTCGCCCTGCACGGCCAGGTGTAGGCATGAACGTCCAGCCCATGTACCTGGGGGAGAGCGCCCCCAAGGAGCTCCGAGGGGCTGTGGCCATGACCTCCGCCATCTTCACCGCCGTGGGGCTCGTGATGGGT
The DNA here is from genome assembly GCF_023091745.1 of Budorcas taxicolor. NCBI lineage: Eukaryota > Metazoa > Chordata > Mammalia > Artiodactyla > Bovidae > Budorcas > Budorcas taxicolor. The sequence continues at coordinate 71,256,288 of NC_068926.1, forward strand.
CAGGTGGTTGGACTCAGGTACACGCCACCCCTCATCCCACGCACACTGAGTGGTTAGAGGGCAGCCTAAACTTCCCCCTACCCCCAAGTAGGTTCAGACGTGGCTTCCTTGGACGAAGGCATTGAAAGCCGTCCGTGGGCTTCTGGCCAGCATGCTGTCTGTCAGCCTCTTCCAGCCCCGAAGGACCAAGCGGCAGGGACAAGTCTGGACAGAGGACAGGGGGCAGGTTTGGGCTTTGAAAGGGAGCGTGTACTGTTTGTCCCAGAAAAGAGAGGCGAGGGCAGAACCTGGCGCCCTGGGGAGAGCTCTGGAGAGAGGAGCCGCCAGGGATAGGGGAGGCCATGGCCCTGCCCTGCCGTGGGTCCCTAGCTGGGTGTCCGACCCAGAGCTGGCTAGGAGGAGGCACAGGGGAACGTGGATGCTGCCCTCGGGGGCGGGAGGGAACAGGGCTCCGACCAGGCGGCGCTGGCCCAGCCCCTCCTGTCTCCCCAGGGAGCTCCTGGGTGGCCCGCAGGCCTGGCCCCTGCTGCTGGCCAGCTGCCTGGTGCCCGGGGCGCTCCAGCTGGCCTCCCTGCCCCTGCTCCCTGAAAGCCCGCGCTACCTGCTCATTGACTGTGGAGACCCTGCGGCCTGTCGGGCAGGTGAGCCTCTGGCTTGGGCCCCCGGACCACGCTTGCCCAGAGCGTGCAGGTCGTCCGTCTCACGTAGGAAGAGCTGTTGCTCTCTCTGCGCCTTAGTCTCATGATCCATCGTCCCTTCGACGCTCTTTATCAGGGGCCTGTCCTGAGCGGCAGGGCAGTGGGAGGGGACAGATCCAGCCCCTGCATCTGGGAAGCCCCAGGCGGGTGCGAAGAAAGATCCCGCCGCCCCTGCCACAGGCAAGACGATGAAACCCCGAGCAAGGGCTCAAGGGCCTAATGCCAGCTAGGCTGGTGGTCTCACCTGCTAGCCAAGGCCACAGTAAGGATGCCCAAGGAACAATCCCCAAACCTCCGGCTTAAAACAGCAATCCTTTACGGCGGCCCCCTCTACTCATTCACTTGTTGGGCTGGGCTGAACGACCCTGCTGATTTCAGCCCGGCTGGCCCAGGGTGCCAGGGGCCCAGGGTCAGTGAGGGCTCGCCAGCCCAGCCTGCTTTTGCTGCCGGTTTTGCTCATCTTGGTCACTGTCGAGGGCCAGCAGGGCATGGGCTGATCTAGGACCGTCCCAGCTGGGCTAACCCTGCGGCCCAGAGCAGTCAGGGGGCAGAGCCAAGGGGCGGCGCGCACACGCCCACTTAGTGGGAGCAGCTGCCAAATACCGCAGCCCCAGGAGCGGTGTGGGCACGGGGACCCCTGGAGAGCCGAGGCGGCAGTGGCAACCGGCCACAGCTGCGTCCTGTGTGAGGCACCCGCAGACCACCGGGCTTCTTAAAGCCTTTCTGGTCCGTGGGGCTGTGAAGTGACCCGGAGCGGGGTGTGGGGAGCTGACTATGGGGGCCACCTCCTCCTCCCCCGTCCCTCCCCTCCCCTCCCCCTCCTCCACCCTTTCCTGCCCCACTCCTCCCTGCCCCCTGCCCCCTTTTCTCCCCCTCCCCTCCCCTCCCCCATCCGTCCCCATCCTCCCCTCCCCCTCCCCAGCGCTTCGGCGGCTGCGGGGCCCCGCGGACCTGGCCGGGGAGCTGGCCGAGCTGGAGCAGGAGCGCGCCGTCTGCCGGGGCGGGCGCGCGCGGCGCCCGCGGGAGCTGTTCCGGGAGCGCGCGCTGCGGCGGCAGGTGGCCGGCCTGGTGGTGCTGGGCGGAGCCATGGAGCTGTGCGGGAACGACGCGGTGAGCCGGCCGTGCGCGGCCCGGGAGTGCGAGCGGGCGGGGAAGGCTGGGAGCCGGGGCAGCCGCTGCCGGGCGCGACGCGAGCCGGCGCGCAGCGGCCCGTGTCCCCGCAGATGTACGCCTACGCGTCGGCCGTGTTCAGCCAGGCAGGGATCCCGCAGGACAAGATCCAGTACGCGGCCATCGGGACCGGGGGCTGCGAGCTGCTGGCGACGCTGCTCAGCGTGAGTCTGCGGGGGCCGACCCCCAGCGCCTAGCCCTGCGGCGGACCCTCGGGGTGCTCGCCTCGGGGGTGCAGACCGTCGGGGTGCTCACGTCCGGGGTGCAGGCCGTCGGGGTGCTCGCCTTGGGGGTGCAGACTGCCGGGGTGGAGACCCTCGGGGTGCTAAGGCTCCAGGCACCACAGGCCTCCAAGCTAAGGCACTTCCACTTCAGATCACTGTGTTAAAATGCAGGGAGCGAGCGAGCACTTATTGAGCACCTGCTGTTTGCCAGGGGCTCACACCGCCATTTTGAGATGGAGAAACCCAATGGGTGTTGAGTGACCGCGGCCCTCTGCGAAATTAATAACGTCTTAATCCGCGAAGTGGCAAACCGCGCCCGCCGCTCGCCAGCTTCTGCACGATGCCCCTGCCCACTGCGGGCCGGCGGCCTAGCGGCCCTTGACCCGGGGCTGCAGCGGTGAGTCAGCCAGGGCTCCTTCCCTTCGCAGTGCCTGGTGATTGAGAGGGCGGGCCGGCGGGTGCTGCTGACTGGGGGCTACGGCCTGATGACCTGCTGGGGGAGCGTCTTCACGGTGGCCCTGTGCCTCCAGGTAGCTGGACCCTTTGGGCGGGCGAGGGGGTGGGGGTGGGGAGGCTGGGCCCCGCCCACGTTCCCTTCGCCCCGCCCCCTGCCCCTGCCGCAGGGCTCCTTCTCCTGGACGCCCTACCTGGCCATGGCCTGCATCTTCGCCTTCATCCTCAGCTTTGGCATCGGCCCTGGTGAGTTGGGGCCCCGGGGGCTCCCTCCTCTGGGCCTGGCTGAAGGACCAGGGGTGTCTGGGAGAAGGATGAATGGGTGTGCCTAACCCTAACCCTGACACCCTCACCCCCGCCTGGTACAGGCTTCTGGGAGGGCGTGGCTGGAGGAAGGCTGGGGGGGCCCACTTTCTTGTCCTGGTAGGGGGGCAAGGTGGGGTGAGGCAGGCCAGGGAGCTCCGACTGGCAGCGCCCCCGTCCCTACACCCCCTTCCAGCCGGGGTGACCGGGATCCTGGCCACGGAGCTGTTTGACCAGATGGCCCGGCCTGCCGCCTACATGGTCTGCGGGGCACTCATGTGGACCATGCTCTTCCTCGTGGGGCTGCTGTTCCCCTTCCTCGTGGTAGGCCTGCCTGCCCCTGCCCCCTGGGGGTGGGGGGCCTGCCTTTGTGGTGTGAGAACCCCCACCCCTGGGAGGCTCCATCCATCCAGGGAGTGTGAGCCTGAAGGGGGAGGGGGCTCACCTGAGCCAAGAGGGCAGAGGCCCCGTGCGTCGGGGGCTCCATGGGCCACAGCAGGCCTCGGGTCTCTTGCAATCTCCAGGAGGGCTTGTCCCACTTCATCTATGTGCCTTTCCTCTGTGTCTGCGTCTGCGCGGCCGTGTACTCGGGCATCTTCCTCCCCGAGACCAGAGGCAAGAGCTTCGTGGAGATCTCGGAGGAGCTGCACAGACTCAACTTCCCAGGGAGGAGCCGAGGCCCAGCGTGGGCCGGCCCCGAGGTCGTCCAGTCCACGGAGCTGTAGCTCGGCCGGCACGGTGGGGGCCAGCCCCAGACCCTCCTCCTCCTTTGGAGCCCCTCGGTGTGCAGGCCTGGTGCTCAGCCTCAGAGAGATGGTTTCAGGGGCCTCTCGGCGCCCTGTGTCTGGAGGCTGTCGGCAGGAAACCAACAATGACAAACTCAGAGAAACACAGGGGAAGAAAAATACAGCTTGTGAAACCTTGGAGAGGGGCGTGGTCACGAAAGGATTTTGTGAGGAATTGACTTTTTTAATCAAATTTTTTGAGGTGTAATTTACATGCAATAAAATGCATCCACAAGTGTACATCCCACGAGTTTTGACATGTGTGCATACCTGTGAACCACACCACGACCCAGGGAGACCGCTCATGCCATCCCTCCTGCCGCTTCGTGATCAGTACCCCCCACCCCACCCCCGAAACCTTGGACCTGCCTTCTGTCACTGGAGGTCAGATTTCTCTCTCAGACCATTTGACAAAATTCCCCACTGTGTGCATGCATCTATGTTTGGTCTTGCTCCAGATAAAGTCTCTGAGACTCATGCATATTTTTTCGTGTAGTAGCACATATCCCTTTGTGTGGCTGAGTAGTAGTTCACTGTATGGATGTACCATAATTTGGTAACCCATTTCCCTGTTTGTGGACATTTGGACTGGTTTTAATTGTTGGCCATGATGAATAAATCTGCTGTGAACATTCCTGCACAAGGTGTATAGACATGTGCCTTCATTTCTTTTGGGTAAATGAATTGCTGAGTTTAATAACGAATGCGTGTTTACCTGTAGAAGAGACTTTTCCACAGTGATGATACTGTCTCACATTCCCACTAGCGATCCACGGGACTTCTAGAACCTCCAGTCCTCCTCAGCCCCTGGCATCATCAGTCTCTTCAATCCAGCCGTCCTGCTGAGTGTAGTGGCACCTCGTGGTGTAATTGTGGGATTTCCCTGATGGGCAGTGACACTGAGCATCTTTTTACGTACTAATACAAATGGCACGCCATTCACAGATCTCCTTTGGTGAAGAATCTGTTCAAATCTTTTGCCCGTTGTTTAAAAAAAATTTTTTTTTGAGCAGTTTCAATTTGACAGCAAAATGGAGAGGAAAATACCGGGATTTCTCGTGTGCCCCTGGCCCCCATACATGCACAGCCTCTCTCATCAGTGTCCCCACCAGAGCCGATGTCTGTCGCAACCCACAACCCTATGTTGACGTGTCATTATTATCCAAAGTCCACGGTTTACACTGGGGTTTTCTCCTCTGTATTTTGCATGCTAATTTTTAGCTACTTTTCCACGCTAATATTTTCCATGCTAATTTCCTCTCCTGTACATGCTGTGGGTCTACAGATGTATGGTGACATGTATCCACTCTCTGCTCTACGTGGTCATCCCTTTCCTGCGCTGCACACCCCCTGTCGATCACTGATCTTTTTACAGTCTACAATTGTAGCTGAAGTTGAACGGATCTATGAAGACCTACAAGACCTTGTAGAACTAACACCCAAAAAAGATGTCCTCTTCATTCTAGGGGACTGGAATGCAAAAATAGGAAGTCGAAACACCTGGAGTAACAGGCAAATTTGGCCTTGGAATGTGGAATGAAGCAGGGCAAAGACTAATAGAGTTCTGCCAAGAAAATGCACTGGTCATAGCAAACACCCTCTTCCAACAACACAAGAGAAGACTCTACACATGGACATCACCAGATGGTCAACACCGAAATCAGATGGATTATATTCTTTGCAGCCAAAGATGGAGAAGCTCTATACAGTCAGCAAGAACAAGACCAGGAGCTGACTGTGGCTCAGATCATGAACTCCTTATTGCCAAATTCAGACTCAAATTGAAGAAAGTAGGGGAAACTACTAGACCATTCAGGTATGACCTGAATCACATCCCTTATGATTATACAGTGGAAGTGAGAAATAGATTTAAGGGCCTAGATCTGATAGATAGAGTGCCTGATGAACTATGGGCGGAGGTTCGTGACATTGTACAGGAGACAGGGATCAAGGCCATCCCCATGGGAAAGAAAGGCAAAAAAGCAAAATGGCTGTCTGGGGAGGCCTTACAAATAGCTGTGAAAAGAAGAGAGGCAAAAAGCAAAGGAGAAAAGGAAAGATATAAGCATCTGAATGCAGAGTTCCAAAGAATAGCAAGGAGAGATAAGAAAGCCTTCCTCAGCGATCAATGCAAAGAAACAGAGGAAAACAACAGAATGGGAAAAACTAGAGATCTCTTCAAGAAAATTAGAGATACCAAGGGAACATTTCATGCAAAGATGGGCTCCATAAAGGACAGAAATGGTCTGGACCTAACAGAAGCAGAAGATATTAAGAAGAGCTGGCAAGAATACGCAGAAGAACTGTACAAAAAGTATCTTCATGACCCAGATAATCACCATGGTGTGATCATTTCATCTAGAGCCAGACATCCTGGAATGTGAAGTCAAGTGGGCCTTGGAAAGCATCGCTACGAACAAAGCTAGTGGAGGTGATGGAATTCCAGTGGAGCTGTTTCAAATCCTGAAAGATGATGCTGTGAAAGTGCTGCACTTAATATGCCAGCAAATTTGGAAAACTCAACAGTGGCCACAGGACTGGAAAAGGTCAGTTTTCATTCCAATCCCAAAGAAAGGCAATGCCAAAGAATGCTCAAACTACCGCACAGTTGCACTCATCTCACATGCTAGTAAAGTAATGCTCAAAATTCTCCAAGCCAGGCTTCAGCAATAAGTGAACCGTGAACTCTCTGATGTTCAAGCTGGTTTTAGAAAAGGCAGAGGAACCAGAGATCAAATTGCCAACATCCGCTGGATCATGGAAAAAGCAAGAGAGAAAAACATCAATTTCTGCTTTATTGAGTATGCCAAAGCCTTTGACTGTGTGGATCACAATAAACTGTGGAAAATTCTGAGAGAATGGGAATACCAGACCACCTAACCTGACTCTTGAGAAATCTGTATGCAGGTCAGGTAGCAACAGTTAGAACTGGACATGGAACAACAGACTGGTTCCAAATAGGAAAAGGAGTACATCAAGGCTGTATATTGTTACCCTGCTTATTTAACTTATATACAAAGTACATCATGAGAAACGCTGGACTGGAAGAAGCACAAGCTGGAATCAAGATTGCTGGGAGAAATATCAATAACCTCAGATATGCAGATGACACCACCCTTATGGCAGAAAGTGAAGAGGAGCTAAAAAGCCTCTTGATGAAAGTGAAAGAGGAGAGTGAAAAAGTTGGCTTAAAGCTCAACATTCAGAAAACGAAGATCATGGCATCTGGTCCCATCATTCATGTGAAATAGATGGGGAAACAGTGGAAACAGTGTCAGACTTTATTTTGGGGCTCCAAAATCACTGCAGATGGTGATTGCAGCCATGCAATTAAAAGACGCTTACTCCTTGGAAGAATAGTTATGACCAACCTAGACAGCATATTGAAAAGCAGAGACGTTACTTTGCCACCAAAGGTCCATCTAGTCAAGGCTATGGTTTTTCCAGTGGTCATGTATGGATGTGAGCATTAGACTGTGAAGAAGACTGAGTGCTGAAGAGCTGATGCTTTTGAACTGTGGTGTTGGAGGAGACTCTTGAGAGTCCCTTGGACTGCAAGGAGATCCAACCAGTCCATTCTGAAGGAGATCAGCCCTGGGATTTCTTTGGAGGGAATGATGCTGAAGCTGAAACTCCAGTACTTTGGCCACCTCATGAGAAGAGTTGACTCATTGGAAAAGACTCTGATGCTGGGAGGGACTGGGGGCGGGAGGAGAGGGGGACGACCGAGGATGGGATAGCTGGATGGCATCACGGACTCGATGGACGTGAGTCTGAGTGAACTCCGGGAGTTGGTGATGGACAGGGAGGCCTGGCGTGCTGCGATTCATGGGGTCGCGAAGAGTCGGACACGACTGAGCGACTGAACTGAACTGAACTGAACTGTCCTTTCTTAATCCTGCTGTTACGCAGCCTTTTCAGATTGGGTTCTTTCACTTACTAATGTGCATTTTAGTTTCTTTCCTGTCTTTTCATAGCTTTTAAAAGTCCATTTCTTTTTGCACTGAGTCAAATTCCATTGTCCGGATGTCCCCAGTTTATTTTTGGTTGCTTCTGGAAATCGTGAGGAAGTAGGTATGCGCACCCACGCGCAGGTGTTTGTGTGGACATACATTCTTACCTCGTTTGGGTGAATACTAAGAAGCATGATTGCTGGGTCACAGAGCAAGAGTCTGTGTAGCTTTGTGAGAACCCGCTAAGCTCTCCTCGAGTGGCTGTGCCAGTCTAGTTCCCGGCAGCAGCGAGCGGGCGTTCCTGTCGCTCGGCACCCTCAGCACCGTTTGGTTCGTCAGTGCTCCGGATCCTGGCCGTTCTGTTAATAACGGGTGCATGGTGCTATTTTGTTTTTGTGGTTTGTACTTCCCTGAGTTCAAACCTGGAGCGTCTTTTCATATGCTAATTTTCCACCTGTATATATCTTCTCTGGTGAGTATCCCTTTAAAGTGACCAATTTTTTTTTTTTTTTTTAATTACTTGTTTTTGGCTGTGCTGGGTCTTTGTTGCCACGCGGGCTCTTCTCCAGTTGCGAGTTGCGGTGCGCGGGCTTCTCACCGGAGTGGCTTCTCTTGTTGTTGGGCTTGGGCTCCAGGACGAGCAGCCTTCAGGGGTTGCGGTCCCCCCGCCCTGGGGCACAGGCTCAGTAGTTGAGCCTGTAGAGTATGTGGGATCTTCCTGGACTAGGGACCAAACCTGTGTCTCCTGCATTGACAGAATTATTATTATTTTTTTTTTTACCAATGAGCCACCAGGGAAGCCCCTGTTTGGTCAGTTTTTAAAAATCAAGTTGTTTGCTTTCTTATCGTTGAGCTTTAAGACTTCTTTGTATATTTTGGATAATAGCCTTCAATCAGATGCATCTGTTGCAAATATTTTCTCCCAGTCTGTGGCTTGCCCTCTCACCTTGACAGTGCCTTCCGCAGAGCAGACGTTTGTAATTCTACAGAAGGTGAGCTCATCGATTCTTTCGTGGCTCGTGCGGCATCTAAAAATCGCCACCAAATCCATAGTCGTCCAGACTTGCAACCAGCGTCCAGCAATGTTTTCGGCTGCGCCCCACAGCTTGCAGGATCTCAGGTCCCCAACCAGGGGTTGAACCCCGGGCTCTTGGCAGTGAAAAGGGCCAGGTCCCAACCACTGGGCCACTAGGGAACTCGATTATTCATTTACTGGTAATGGATGTGCAGTGGTGCCAGCCTCGTTCACTGAAAAGACCATTTTCCCCGCTGGATTACCTTGGCACCTGGGTACAAAAGCCAGCTGGCCACTGTTGTGTCGTGAAGACTCTGTTGGCTTCCACAGGGAGCAGTGACCGCCAGGTTAGCAGAAGTGGCGGGCAGTGGGCTCTTCAGGGAGTGAGAACTCTCTGAGCCAGGCTCAGGGGAGGTCTCGCGGAGAAGTTACCTGGGGCTGGCTTCCTGCAGACAGGCCCAGCTGGGGCTCCCTTGGAGGCAGGAGTGTTGGAGGATGGGAATGAGGGCCTCTGGGTCCAGTCACCGCAGTGCTTTCTGGAAGGCAGGAGTCAGCACTCTGGGAGCCCTCCGTGCGGTCTCCCAGCTTCTCTCTGCCATCCATCCGCCCCAACTTTGCCTCTGCTGACCGGCCTCCCCGGATCCTCCTTGGGCTCCAGGGGGCACTGCTGGCCTTGTGATCCTGAGGTGTACTGGCTAGGAGCAGGGCAGGCGTCCGGCTGGGTCTCGGGTCCGGGACTGCATGGTCACACTTGAGTGTGCTGCTCCCCAGCATGGGCCGCAGAGGCAAACCCAGCCCAGGCCCAGCCCTTGGGCCACGTCCCGCTTGCCATCCACCCAGCTGAACTGGCTGTGAAAGTGTGGGGTGAGTGTTGGGAGTCCTCCTTGTTGCCCAGGGAACACCCCCAGAGGGGTGAGACAGGGATGGGACCCCACGGATAGGAGAGGCTGTGCCGGGGAGGTGGACGGGACACGGCCTGGCCTTGGCTCTGGTGGAATGGGGGCGGGGCGGGGGTGGGGAAGGGACCGGGCCAGCAGGGAGGGAAAGCCCAAGGCGCCACCGGGGTCAGGCCCGTCAGCCCACTCGCTGCTCCAGGACAAGTGGTGACAATGCAGTAACATCGGGGAGCATTTACTGAGCACCTCCTGCATGCAGGCGCTCTGTGCTTGAACTGTAATCTCTCCCATCTTCACCTACGTCTGCGAGAGAGGAAGTCCCCTATTTTGAAGTTTTCTGGCTGAGACTCAGAGTTTGTTCACAAGGTTCAGCCCAGCTCGCCCCCTCTGAACCTTGTCCCGTCCTGTGGGGAGACCTGGCCAGGCCCGCTGGGGCCCCACCAAGCCTTGGCCCTGTTTGGTAGCGTGGTGGTCTCCTGGCGGACGCCCCTCTTAAAACCCTGTCCCTTCAGCCGGGATGGCGGCCCGCACGTCTCCTTCTGCTATGACTAGAGGGGAGGGGGTTGACTTGGCTGGCCTTTGCTGCACCTTTCACCGCACTCAGCAAACAAGAGCACAGGGGCTTGCTGAGGACTCTGCACCAGCTGGACCCTTCCACGAGAGATGAACCGTGAGTGCTGGGGGAGGGACACCGGGGAAGGAGGCTGGTAAAGGCACCCTGGGAGCTGTTGGGCAGGGGGCTGCCCATGGATGGGGACTGGAGGACAGCAGTCGCCCTCCCTGGGCACCCCTCCCAGCCTGGCTGACTCAGGCCCTGCCCTCGGAGATGTTCAGATCTGGGCCCAGCTGCCAGCCCTCTGGGCATGCTGGGTTCCCCGCAGCTGTCCCCCACATCCTGAGGTTTGCTCCTTTCCTGGTCTCTGCCCGCAGCCCTCACCTGTGGGGCATGGCCCCTGGTGGTCCCATCTGACTGCCCATCGGGCAGTCCAGTCCAGGTTCCAAGCAAGGCAGGAGGCAGGGCGCGGGGCCGCGGCCCCATCTGCAGGGAGCTGCTCCCTGAGGAGTCTGCACGTCACGTGGACACAGCTGCCCGGGGGTGGGGGCTGCACCCGGTTGCCAGTGGCTCTGGTGGTGAAGGTTCTAAAGCAAACAGAACTGGGATGCTGTCGGTGAGGAGGGAGTGGATGGTCGGGGGTCCAAGGCCTCCTGGTGCGCAGGTCAGGTTACTGCTCGGTGGCTAATTACAGAGCCCCTGGGGACGCAGGGGTGATGCTGTTCTGTTGCTCCTAGAACAAATTACCACAAACTGAGCAGCTTGAAACAACACGTTTATTATCTCACAGTTTCTGCAAGTCATCCGTTGAGTACAAAGTGACTGGCCTTCCGCTTCAGGCAAGTCAAGGCATCTCAGGATCAGCCAGGGAGAAGCCCACTTCTGAGGTCATTCGGGATGCTGGCAGAATTCAGTGTTGGCAGAAATCAGCTCCGGATGACTGAACCCCCTTCATCTACAAAGCCGTTTACAGCACTTCTGAGTCCTTCTGCTTTGAGGCTTTCTGACTGCCCCTTCCGTCTCATCTGCGACTTGAGATGGAGAAAATCCTCTGCTTTTAAGGGCTCACGTGATTACATCGGATAATCCATGATACTCCACCCAGATAATCCAGATCGTCTCCCTACTGTAGAGTCTGTAACCCTAATTACATCTGCGAAGTCCCTTTTGCCACAAAATGTAACATATTCACAGGTTCCAGAGGTTAGGGCAAGGTCGTCTTTGGAGGCCCTCTGCCTGCCTGAGTCACGTGTCGGAAGTCATGGGCCCAGAAGTCCTGGGCCACTCAAGGGCCCAAAAGAGACAGTGCCCCTCTGCATGGAGCCCAGGAAGGAAGCAGCGCGGTAACTCACAGATAGAAGCGGGTCAGCGGCGAGAAGGAGAGGGCTTTCCCCAGGAACGGAGCCCAAGGCGGACGGGCAGCAGCAGGCCAGCAGTGGTCCAAGAGCAAGGCCCAAGGCGGGGGCCGGGAGCACGGCATCGCAGGGCAGCACACAAGCTTCAGAGAGCCAAGGAGGGCGGGCCGAGATGCCAGGTGGGGACCAGGCCACCCAGGGCGCTGCGACAGCACAGCCCCGAGGGCCGGAAGGGACCATTGCCAGAAGTTAGGCTACCCGGTCCCTCTGGAAAGTTAGGCCCTCTGGAAAGGGGGCTCCACCGTCATGCCCAAATTACCCATGCGGAAACAGGCTCAGAGAGGTCAGCCAGGAGCCCACACTACGAAGAAGTGGGATTGGGAGCCTGCCACCTCCTCCGATGCCCTTCTACAGAGAAAGTACAGACACTCCTGGGAAGGTCAGGGGTGAACAGAGGCGATGCTGACCAGGGAAGGCTCCCGGTGCCACAGCAGCAGCCTGAGGACCACAGGCTCACCTACCCCTCATTGGCACAAGTGTCTCTGCCAGGGGTGGGGCTTCACCGTGTCACCCGCTTCCACTACAGAGAACCACCAAGCAGGCGCCGGCTGCTGAATCTTCTGCCTGGAGTCTCTTGGGTCTCTTCAGGTATCACTGGGCAGGTCACAGGACCGTATGGATTCGCTGCCCGAGGCGGCTCACGGAGACTAGGCGGGATGGGCAGGAGGGGTGAGGACTCAAGCACAGTGGAGGAAGGTCCATTTCACTGGCAGGCCGTCAGGGACAGGCAAAAGGCAAGCACCTGGATTTGGACATAGAGAACAGGCTGCGCGGGCTTGCCTGCTGGGGCTCGGGGGAGCCCCCAAGCTGGAGGCGGGCGTGGAGGGCATCCGTGGTTAACAGAGCCCTGGGCACAGGTGGCCGGCTGGGGTAAGTGCACGGACGGAAGGGGCCTAGAGCCCACCTTTTACAGAGCATCTGCCCAGCTGGGCCACGGGACCTCCTGCCTGAGTACACCTGGTCCCACTGGCATGGGGGCCGATGTCCAGGCCAGCATGTATGGGGCCCCCCTTAACCAAACCACACCTGCCAGAGGCCAAGAGCAGGATCTCCCCCGAGATATCCGAGACTTGGCCCAACCAGCACGCCGCCCCAGTGCCCGACAGAGCTCCGCTCCCCAGAGCAGCCCCGTGACCAAGGTCTCCTCAGAGAGGGAGCTGGGCAGCCTTTCTGCTCAGGGACGGCAGGGCCTGCCGGCCCAGCCCTGGCCCTGCCGGCCCAGCCCTGGACCTGCCCTCTTCCTGCCCTGTCAGGGCTAAGTCCATTCACTCCTTCATTCAGCCAGTATTTAGTCCACGTCTCCCATATGCCTGGCACCTACGGGGTGCGCCCTGAGCTGACCAACAGTGGCAGAGAGAGACCTCCCCCCCGGGCTCTGAGAGACAGCACCCCCAGAAGACCTGGTGGGGTGGGCTTCCCTGAGGAGCTGACATTTTCAGCGCTGCAGAGAGGTAGCCCGGTGGACTGAAGCTTTGCGGACTGCCTCTGGGCACCTCCGGGCAATCTCGCCCACTCCAAGAGCTGGGTGCAGGAAGGCCCCTGGATGGCGACGCGCTGTGGCAAGCGCTGCCCACATGCAGCAATGACCACCGCTCTCCATCACTCACACGCACAGACACACATACACACGCACAGACACACACGCACACACGCATGCGCGGAAGACTGTGGCCCTGGAGACTGCGGACACACAAGGACTCCGCCTGCGACCTCCTGGAGGGCCAGGGGTCCTCTGTCCCGCTAACCGCTGTTCCCATCACACAGACATCCCTGTGACTAAGCCAAACGGCTGACACACCAGGGAGCGGCCGACTTCCGGCCGCCCGGCGGAGAGCGGCTTGCACGCGGCGCGGGGCCAGAGGCGGTGACGGCGCCAGCCGGGAGCGCGCCGCCGCCCGGGGGCGGGGCCGGCGGTGACGTCGAGGGAGGCGGGGCCACGTCGGCCGGGGCTGGGCGGGGCGCCGGGCGGCGGTCACGTAGCGCAGGTTCCCGGGCTGCCTCAGCGCGCGCGTCGTCGGGTCCTGCGTGCCGGTCCCCGCCGTCCCTCGCCGTCATGCCGATGTTCGTGGTGAACACCAACGTGCCCCGCGCCTCCGTGCCGGACGGGCTCCTCTCCGAGCTCACGCAGCAGCTGGCGCAGGCCACGGGCAAGCCGGCGCAGGTCTGCGGGGAGGGCCAGGCGGGGAGCGCGGCTCCGGGATGGGGCCCCGGGCCGGGAAGGCGGGCGGCTCCGGGATGGGGCCCCGGGCCGGGAAGGCGGGCGGCTCCGGGATGGGGCCCCGGGCCGGGAAGGCGGGCGGCTCCGGGATGGGGCTCCGGGCCGGGAGCGGCGGGGGCGCGCGAGCCGGCTGACCGCGGCCCCTCGCCCGCAGTACATCGCGGTGCACGTGGTCCCAGACCAGCTCATGACCTTCGGGGGCTCCAGCGAGCCCTGCGCGCTCTGCAGCCTGCACAGCATCGGCAAGATCGGCGGCGCGCAGAACCGCTCCTACAGCAAGCTGCTGTGCGGCCTGCTGACCGAGCGCCTGCGCATTAGCCCGGACAGGTGCGTGGGCGCCGGTGGGCGGGGGGCGCGCGGCCCCGGCGGCCCCCGCACGGCCGGCTCAGCCTCGCTTCCTCCCTCGCAGGATCTACATCAACTTCTGCGACATGAGCGCGGCCAACGTGGGCTGGAACGGCTCCACCTTCGCCTGAGGGACGCGCCACGGGTTCCCAGGGCCCGCAGCCCTGGCGCGCACGAGTTTCCCGCCCGCCCTGCCCCCACCAACCCCGCCTCCCTGGAAGGAGCAATAAACGGTGTGGAGACGCCGGCTGCCTCGGCTCTTTTTGGCTTGCAGAGGAATCGGTGCAGGGCGGGGCCGGTGAAGGTGGAACCGAGGCCGGGACGTGTTATCCCCGGAGTCTGCAGCCTAGCTTTCCACGGCTCAGCCCCCAGTAGAGGGCCCTCACTTGGTTGGCATCTTGCCTGCACCCAGACCCAGGAATCCAACTCAGATCCAGAACCCTCCGTCCCCCCTCCCCACCCCGACCTCCCGCAGAGGCCCAGCCACCACGTGGGTCGGGGCTGGCGGGGGGAACAGGGGGAGGGGTCAGAATCCCAGTAGAGGCTCGGAGGGGAGGAGAGAGAAACCTGGGCTCCGTCGGGGTCGCTGCCTCGATGCCGCCGCCCGCCTCAGTGTCGCGATTTGGGAAATCCCCCTGTTCTGGAACTTGGGAACCATTGTCTGGTGTGGTGGCGGGGGAGGAGCCCGGAAGGTGGAGTTCCTGACGATGCCGCCCAGTCCACCCCGGGGCCCCTGGGGCACAACAGTTTCCTTTGAGAACAAACTCGTGGTTTGGATGCCATTTCAGATCTCAGGGTACAGCAGCTGTCCGAGCCTCCAGGTGGCTGTTAGCCCCTGTCGGATAGGAAGGTCTCGGCGCCGAGGGGACAGTCAGGAGCACCAGTGCGCCTGGGGTCTCCTGGCCTGGGTAGGATCCCTGCTCCAAGTGCAGGGGCTTGCTCCCTTGTGGCCAGGCCAGTTGCCTTTGGGCCCCGCCTGGCCGCAGCTCCTTCCAGATAAGAAAAGGTGCCGTCACTCAGCTGTGGGCACAGAGACGGCCTCCCCCTGCCTCATCAGCTCCAGTTCTGGGGCCTCCCCTATGGACTCGTGCTAGCCCTGAACCTCAGCCCCTAAGACAGACAAGAACACCCAGAGAGGTGACTTAAAATTCCACGGAATTGAAGTGAATTTGGTTTTGGAAGCTGAGATACTGGGGGAAGGGTTTCACTGCCTGGGCAGGCCTCTGGTGCTGGGAGTAAGGAGCACGCCTGACTTTGAGCCACAGTGGCAAGGGCCCCTTTATGCACATGGCCACTCCGGCCCCTCGGGCGGCTGCCGATGGCCCAGCCCATGTGGCTCCCCGCAGGCAGGGGCAGAAAGCTCCAGGTGCCTAGTCCAGGCCAGTAGTTGAGGACAGGTCAGAACAACCTGGTTCACTGGCACTTTCCACTGGGGCAGCCTGCCAGGGCCAGCTTGCTCCCCTGGACACACCTGAGGGCTGCTCTCCTTAAGTCCAGACCATAGCTGGGGAGGGGGGAAGCACTCCATCCCCCAGCCCCCAGTCTGCTTGCTGGCCATGGAGAGTTTAACTTCCAGGACAGCAGAGACAGTCTGGACCTTAGAAAGGAGGAGTCTAGAGGGTGTGGCCTGTCTGAGGGGGTCGTTCTCCCCCCACAGAGGTCTTCAGGCTCCCCTCGGCCTCGTTCTATCCCCAGTAGAGGCAACGGGAGTCTCAAGGTCTCCAGGCTGGGGCAGGCGTACTGTGGCTTGGCTCAGCGTCCCCAACTTGGGTATGAACTCCCGCCAGCCTGGCCCAGCGCCCGTGATAGGGAGAGTAGGGATCTGGGTCTCAGAGCATCTCATCCAGCTTCCTCATCTCACAGCTGAGGACCTGGTTCTGGGCTCGGGGGCGTCTTGACAGACTGCCTCCTCCCGGGGTCCTGCCTCACGCCCCCCACCCCCCACTGCCCCAGCTAGGACTCTCACTGCGGCCATGCAGGGCTCCCCAGCTGCAGGAGTCTGAGGGCCCAGGCTGAGCGCCTGCTGTCTCAGGGAGAGTGGAAGGACTTGGGAGAGCGGAGTGGGGCTTGCCGCCGGAGCCTCTGGTCAGCTGCAGTGTTGCATGGCCAAGGCTGGTCAAGGACCCACATCCGTGGCCACGCCCACTGCACCCTGGGGTTCTCCGGAGGGAACCACTGTTCCTGCCGCACCCCGCTCAGGCCATCCCCGTCTCCCTGACCTCACTCCCCGCCTCACCCTGAAGCACGGGTCCACTGCCCCGGACAGCCCGTCCCTGCCCCCAGAGCCAGCAGCTGCCCTGGCAACAGGGGTGCCAGCAGCCTTAGAACCGGCAGCAGAAACTCATTTCCAAGGAACACATCACATGGAGGCGGGACAGACGGGGGTGGGGGCGCCGGCTGCTGCCTGCTCTCCGCCATCGCTCCAGTGCTGCCAGTTGTCTTGCCAGCGAAGACCCCCGGCCTCCAGGGGGACCGGCCGCCCTCCGCCCCCGTTTGCAGCCTGGCGCCTCCGTTCCTCGTGCACTGAATGCCCTCCCCTCCTCAGCCCCAGGAGCCCCGCACAGCACCTTCTAGGATGCACTCCCAGAGGCCTTGACGCCAAGGAAGGCCCTTCTGCGTCAACCTAGGCCCTGAATGCCGCTCCTCCCGGTCCTGTGTCCCCAGCACCTTCTGAGCAGCTGCACCAAGCTCCGTGATCTTTGGGGCCAGCAGCCCGGAGGCCACTCGGGGCTTGTCCACTCTGGACAGCCTAGCAGCCTAGGTCCCCCCAGACCTCCCTTGTTCCCTCCTGGCTCATCCCACTGCCTTCTCTCCAGCCTGAGACCCCTGCCTGAAGGCCTGCTTCCCCTGGGAGCCTGACCCAAGGGGCTCTGGAGTCAAGTGCTTGCGGCTCCCCTTCTGGGCCTCAGTTTTCCCCATCGATGAAATGAAGGAATTCCCCAAACATCTTTCCTCCGTATTCCCCAAGCCGCGGAGCTGTCCCCGTCAGCCTCAGCAGCATGGGCACTGTGATTGCCAGGGACGCTGAAGGTGCCAGCAGGGTCTGCGCCTGCACTCAGGTCTCAATATTATCTGGGGGGCTCTGCGGATCCCAGAGCTCAGGACGACACCAACGTTTCTGGGCCAGTGAGCTCCTCCTTGACACTTTGCCCCACTCCACACCAGGTGCTGGCCCCCAAGATGGGGTTTGGTGAAGCTCTCTCCTGCCACTCAGCCCTTCTTTCCAGTTGAGCAAAGCCAGCTTCCAGCCCTGCAGGCCTCACAGCAAGAATTACAGAATGAGCTGGAAAGGTGGGGTGGCGGAGTGGGGGTGCATAGGAAGGCTCCACCAGCCGCTTCCCCCAGATTCACCGTCCTGGTTGACTGAGTGCGTCTCCCTTTCTGTGTTTGAAGCCCGTGTAAGAGGGGAAAATAAGAGACCACTTTCCATAAGCTGGCGGTGTCCCCTCGCTCCTGGAGCCCTGGCTGCCAGCCAGGGACAGCAGGGTACTCTCGTGGGTCCACCCCCAGACAGGGCTCCGAATCCCAAAGCTACAAATGGGAAGTCTCGTGGGGGCGACCCCATGACAGGATTTCTTGCCTAATTCTGCTCTTGTTTTAATAGGGGACATGTGTCTGGGGCTCAGAGTATTCCAAAGATCCCCCAAGAGAAAGCTCCCTGCGGCCACCCCCTCCACAAAGGCCTCCAGAGGCATCTTTACACACACATAACACCCCTCCCCCAACTTTTGTCCCCCACAAATGGTAGCCTATTCTAACGCTAGTTTGACTTTGCTTTTTTTTTTTTAAGTCTAGCTCAGCTACTTAAGCAGCCCTGGTCAGGACTGTTTGGCCTCGGTCCATCCCTCCGCCCTCAGCTCCGTGCTGTTGGCGGCCACGCTTGCGGAGGTGTATCTGGAGGATAGGTCCCTAGCAGGGTGAGTAGGTCAAAATCGACGTTGTGACCAGATGTCCCTCCTAGAGGGGGCGTCTGCAGCCCGGGGCCTCCCCACCTGTGGGGAAAGGTTTTCTCTCCTTATGAGGCGGGCATGAACGGCCATTCCTGGTACCTTTTCAGGAAAGCGAGTGCAGTCCTCCAGCCCGTTTTCCCACTGAGTGGTTTGTTGTGTTCAAGCTCTTCGTGTATCAGAGTAGCTAACTCTGCTGGGAGTTGCAAATGTTTTCCCCGGCTCGGGCCCGGAACTCGGCCGGCCCGAGCGCCACGGGGACGAAGCCCTCTCGGGCCTCAGTGACGCTGCCAGCAGTGGGGAGGTGTCTCCCCAAAGTCCACAGCTACCAACTTGGCTTGTAAGTTAGGGCGTCTGGTGGCAGCCAGCCCCCTCCTCCTCCCCAAAGGCCTTCTCCCTGCCGCTGCTAGCTCAGCGAGGCGCGGCAGGGCGGTGCCCGCCTGAACTGTTACTCTAACTCACGACCCTCAGCGGTGGCACACATTTCGCTGTGGCTTTGCTGAAAAGAAGACCTGGCCAGTCAAACAAGCACTGTGACGGGGGCGTCCCTGGTGGTCCAGCCTTCCAACACGGGGGCGGGGGTGCGAGGGCTCAATCCCTAGCAGGCAGTCTGGCAACAGGACT
Organism: Budorcas taxicolor; assembly: GCF_023091745.1. NCBI lineage: Eukaryota > Metazoa > Chordata > Mammalia > Artiodactyla > Bovidae > Budorcas > Budorcas taxicolor. The sequence goes on from NC_068926.1 coordinate 71,274,887, forward strand.
GCGGCCCACGAGAAAATGGCGTGGACTCTGCAGGGTCTGCCAGTGTTTCCCCAGGAGAAGCCCAGCTTCAGGGAGCGAGTCTCTCCTCTTTTGCTCTCTGATAATTTGGAGGATACTTCTCTTGATTCTAAAATAAGCCCGTATTGTCCTTGTTCAGGGAGAAGTGAAAAGACCCTTTGGGTTTCAAGCCTATAAAGTTCGAGTGAGCCCCCAGTATTCCGCCCCAGAAGTGGGTCTGAGGGGAAGGGGCAGGTACCAGACCCCCTCCAGGGAGGCGCATGGCTTCAGAGAACACGAGTGACCCTGCCTGCCAGTGCCAGCGTTTGGGGCGGGGCTGCCCAGGCGGCCCTGCCCCCCAGGAAGCAGCGGGGTCCAGGCGGTGCGTCAGACAGCAGCAAAGAGCCCAGGCCTCTCCCCCACCAACAGCAAAGCACCACGAGAGCTGAGCGCTCACGAGGGTTCTGGAAGGGAGTCTGCAAAAGCAAAACCTTCCATGAAGGGCTGATTCCTTGCTGAGTGGCTGGCTGCCAGTCGGAACAAAACACGGCGACGAACCCGACAGGCAAGCCCAGGTTCCACCGCCATCCCGCGTGTAGATAAGGGTAAGGGGCCTGATGATGGTGGTGAGGTAAAGAGGACAGGAAGGGCAGTCACAGCCCTTGTCCTGTTACGTCAACAACCCACGTTTACCAGACAAGCAAAATAAAGAACGCTGAGGTATAGTGAATGTTGGTGCAAAAACACTTTCCAGAACAGGCTGTGACTTCACAGATACCACACCGAATGTGACTTCAAACACGCAGAGAAGGCAAGATGAGAGGTGGGGAGGAGGGAGACAAGCAACAATTGCTGAGCTCATCGCTCGCATCAGGGAAGGAAGCCGAGATGCGCTGAACTCCACAGGGAAAACGAACACCCAGGGGGGCCACTGAAGGGCCCCATAGTCTCTTCACTTTCCCCCAGTCTGCCCCACGATTCCACACAGTCCCAGTAGAAATTCCCACAGACTTGGGGTGGGATTTGATCACCAAATTCTAACGTCTATGAGAATCCAAAGGGTCAGGAGGAGCCAAAACATTTTCAAGGCGAGGGACCTGCTTCGATGCCAAGATTTCTTATCAAGCGCCATAAGTGAGGCGAAGTGAATCAGCGCAGGGCAGACATCTGCACACACGTGTGGGCCCAATGCAGGGTCAGGCAGAAGGGAACAAAATCCGTGTGCAAGAACCCCGGGTCAGCGACCACCAGGGCCTCCACACGCAAGAAAACAAACAGTGAATTAAAGACACAAAGGTCACAGAAGAGCATATCACCTTCATGACTTCTTCAGTGAGGTGCAGAAAGCACAGATGACTAAGGGAAGCGGGACACATTTGATCTTATTAGTAAGATCTCACGACGAGTCAAAAGACGTGCGGTGAGAGGTTCACGTTCAGATATCAAAAAAACCCAAAAAACCGTGCTACAAATTGGTGACAGACAAACCAATAAAAAATTAGCAAAGGACTTTATAAGCCTCTTCACAAACGGAATATCAAGTGGGAAAGATGTTCGGCCTAAAGATGAGAGGAAGGCAGTTAAGGCACCACAAGCTGCCACCCCTACCCGTCCTGGCGGCGGTGATGAAGCCCCTGCAGCTCCCCGCCCAGACCCCACAGAAACCCGGAGACCACCCAACAGCCATCGAGAAGGGCATGGATAAATAAAGCGCGGCACATTCCTGGCACCCAGCACGTACGGCCGGGCAGCGCCGTGGGCGAGCCGCAGGGACACGCGCCACCTCGGACCCGGCCCTTTCGGGAGCTTACAGTTCCCAGCCAGTGAGCTGCAACCAGCTTGTTCCGACCCCCGGTGAGGCGCTCGGACCCTGAGGAAGGCCGGGCCAGGCTGCCCCTCCCAGGGACAGCGGGCCGGCCCGCCGCGCGGAAGCTGTGGCGACATCGTCTCTCACTCTTGTTACGAGCATCTGCGTTGCGCCTGCTCAGGTGCTATGCATTTGGCTGTGTGTATGCTATACTCGGCGGTCTGTGTGGCCACCCCCTGCACATCCACGGAAGGGAAGCCGGGGAAGGCCACGAAGACCGCCACGTGCCATGCTGGTGACCCTCCGGCCCCCACCCTGCGGAGGCCTTGCCTGGCAAGGGCTGCCCCCTGGCTGCCTCCTCCCAAGCCTAGCCCTGGCCTCCCTGAGCGCCCAGCCGCCACAGGCCTGCAGAGGTGGGGTGGTCCCTTCGGGGTGCGTCTATCCCACAGCAACCCCCCACCGCCCGCCTCCACCTGCTGGCGTGACCCTCTGGGCTCCGTGTGCTCAGCCCGCTTTGTGGCATGTGCTGGGACCCCCACACTATGGCCAAAGCCCCCCAAAATGGAATTGGAAGAAAGCAGTGGTCTACACAGGCCCCTCGAGCCCACCACCTTGCACACTGGCGTCAAGCTTTGAGTGGACCCCAGTGGACCCCACACAGGAGCCCAGGTGAGGTCTGAGGCTGTGGGGATGGGTGCCACGGGCCTCGGGGGCTGGGTGCGGGCCACACCTTGGCGGTGCCTTAGCTGACACCCAGGCTGTGAGGTCTTTGATGGGGGGAGGGGTGCTCGTGGGTGGGTGGGTTTGTGAGCCGTTGGAGGCCTCACTGGGGCTCCAGAGAGCTTCACCCTTCTGGGTGGGGGTGGGGTTCTCCAGGGTCAGTTTAACAGGGAGGTGCTGGCCCCTTGAGTTTGCCATCAGAAGAGGGGCCATGGAGGGCTCGCCTACACCTTCTAGAACATTCCTGGGTGAGGTCTGGTCCCTGGGGCGGGGAGCCCAGCCAGCCCACCAGTGGGAACTCACAGCAACATCACCGGCAGAGAAGAGGGGCTGAGACAGAAAAACAACTCAGGAGGTCACTGCCCACCAGAGGCTGGCACAGCAAGCAGAGGGGCCGCTCGGGAGCTGGTGGGCTGTGCGGGGGGTGGCGGGACAGGATGGTTTGCAAAGCCCGCCCCGGTCTCACGCTCAAAACAGGAGCAGCGAAAGAAGGAGAAAGAGGGGTGTCCCCAAAGGAACATGAGGACAGGCTGGGACAGTCAGAGACAGGCTGGGCAGAGACGCAAGGCAGTGAGCAGCCAGGCCCACAGAGCACCTGGGCCAGAGGCGCTCCCTGGGGGCGGGGGCCCAGGGCTGAAGCTGGGTACGCGGCCGGCCCCCTGGAGCCGGGCAGCACAACACGCCGGCGGACGGGACCTCTGAAAGAGAGGCTGAGGAGGAGCCGGGCAAGCTGGGCAAGCTCTCGGACAGGGGCACCGAGCCTGAGAAGCTCTGGGAGCATGGGATGGGCTACCAAGACTAGGGGAGGGGTCCCAACATGGGGGTGAGGCCTCGGGCAGGCCTGGCTGGAGGCCGGCCCGAGGAGCTGGCGGCGGCAGGGAGTGGAGCCCTGGGGCTGTTTCAGCGGCGGATGCTGTGACCACGCTGGCCTCAGCAGTGTTTCTTTCTCTTGCCTGGGAGAGCCCAAGGGACAACACCTAGAGGAATATGTCAGAAATGCTTAAATGTCTGGGCCAGGAAGCCACGAGAAAGGGCCAGGAGGAGGGGAGGCCCTGGATCCAGCAGAAGTGGCCGGCCTCTGTGCGGTGAGGAGCCGGCCGGGCGGCCCCGCTGGATGATAGCCCCCACGTGCCCTGCCCTCGGCGCGGGAACCCGCTCTGGGCCAGACGATGGACACTAGGCAGAGTTCAGTCAGGGGTGGCCAGAGGGAAACGGCAAGTACAAGGTTCCGAACATTTGGAAGGAGGAAGTTATCACAAATGAGCTCCGAAGGCTGGGCCGCCCACGGGGTAGGGTTTATGAGCCCGCAGGAGTGGCTCAGATGGACTCAGAGGAGGCGGAAGGCAGAGAGCCTCCAGGCCTGGCCCCGTGCGTGCCCGCGAGGCTAAGCTCACCCTCTGCTGGGGCAGGACCCCCAGGGGTGGGGCTGGGCCGGCATGCTCCTTCCTGCCCACTCTCTATCCATTTCCACCCAGACCTGGAGCCAGCGGGAAGAGGGGTCCACACGGGGCTCAGCACTGCAGATTCTGAGGCCACGAGCAGTCTGCAGGTGGCGGGCGGGGCACACGCGACAGGCTGGGACCATGCGGAGGTGTGGAGAAGGTCCGGGAGCCCTGCGGGTGGCTGGGCAGCACCATCCCTGGACAGGGAGCACCTGGCCACCAGGCTCCCTGGGAAAGGCTTTGGGCTTTAATCCCCCTGACCTTAGATTTTCCATTTTTCTTTCTTTGAACTTTAACCCAAAAGGGCAAAATAATTTAATTTTTTTGATTTGCATTTCACCCTAGGAAACTCAGGACAGAGGGTCAGTTTCTAGGCTGACCCTTTATTGGGAGCATCTCTGTTGTTTTATCTCCTTGCAGAACCTCTGAGCCAAATTTGGACTCGGAGGTTGGACCTAATTCAGGATGGGAAAGGGGAGGGAGAGAGTTCTGGGTCTGGGGTCCAAGGTGTCCTGAGAGTTCACTGATGTGGGTTCCAGCCCATCGTGAGGCGGCTGATGTGGGAGGTTCTATAAACCCCCCCCATAGGGGGATGAGTAGATTTGGGGCCTGCCCCCATCCCTGGGAAACAGCTGAGGCGCCCGGTGGCCCCTGGCTTCCCATCGCGTCCAGCCTGCCACTCTGTTTGGGGAGCAGCAGCCGCATCGCTGACCCATGAACTTGGGAGGACAAAGGGGGCATCTTCCATCCGGCTCCCTCAGCCTCTCTGGGGACCTGGCCTGCCCTGCTGCGCGGGTGCCCGCGGCCCTCCTTACTCCCGTTGCGAGTGAAGCGGAGCAAAGTGCCCGGCAGGTGAGGGTCTCTGGGCAGCGCCCCAGGCCCCAGGCCGGCTGCTGACCGGTCCTCCCGCTGCCTTGCCATGGCCCCCCACCCCCGGCCGCCTCCTCCCCCTCTTCCATGCTGCACAGCCCCTCTGACCACTGTCGCCCCCTCAACCCGTTGTCACCCGTTTTCTCTGCTGGAGACGAACCCCAAACTATCACTTCAAGTCAGCTTGTTTGGTTTCTTAAAGGGGTCTCTCTGCACACACCGACAGAGGCAGAATGTGTTCAGGTCGCGGAGGCGACAGGGAGCAGGGCGGGATCAGAGGGGCTAGCGCCAGGTACCAGGTGCGGAAGACCATCCATTGTGGGGGGGGCAGCAAGCCGGCCCTGTGCCCACCCCACTGGGGCCCACCAGCCCCACCCCGCTGCCCCCTGTGGAGGTGGCCCCCTGCTCCTCACGGCCCGGCCGGGCCCCACGGCTGCCCGATCGCTGCTGTGCCGACTGTCGGGCCCCCCAGCCTCTGCAGCCCCAGGGCTATGCCCCTACAGCCCCAGGGCTATGCCCCTACAGCAGCCCCTCTGTTTTCCAGGCTTTTTCTGCAGCCTGGGGAGCCGCCCCCCTGCCCCCGAGCTCGGGCCAGGGCTCTGGTGGGCAGCACAGCTGCTGCTCCACCTAAGGCAGGGTCAGCCTTGAGTTAAGGCCCGAGCGCTTCCCCTCCCAGGCAAGGCCTCTGGGGCCTGGGTCTGGGGCCCTCCGGGGCTCCTGTCCCCCTTAGCCAGAGGCTCTGCAGCGCGAGTGACCTTTCCCAATCTCCAAAGCAATTTCCCTCGACGCTACCTCGTGTTATCCTCACAACAACCCTGCGAGGGAGGGACTAGCAACCTTACTTTCAAGGGGAAACTGAGGCCCAGAGAGGTAACGCAGGCGGCCTCCCCAGTGTCACACAGCACGTCAGCGAGAGGACCGGCGCCTGTTCCCACCCCACCGCCCTCCCCCGGCCCCCCCTCCGCCCCAGCCAAGGCCCACTCGCCTTTCTTCCCAGTTGTCTTCTTCTACCCTTCCCCTCCCGCATCTCCCCGCAAACCCGGCCTGTCAGTGGACAGACAGGTTAAGGGCAGCTGGCCTGGGACCTGACCAGGTCCTCCCACCCTTCTGTTCCTCAGGAAGCGGCCTGCGGCGCAAGGATCAGCTTGACCAAAGCTGCGTGTGGACAGGGTGGGGAGGGCCCCCAGGAGAACTCTGCTCAGGGCCAAGGACCCTCCCCTTGTCCAGAGGAGGGCTTTGGGGGGGCGCCCACAAACCCAGGAACTTCCCTGTGTGTGCTGGAGGACAGCGGCGGAGGGGGCAGGAGGAGGAGCAGGTGTGACCCCACGAAAGGAACGAGGCAAAATTAGAGGGAACCGGTGGCTTGGCAGTGCAAAGGTGCCCGCCCATCTTCCCTTGAACTCCGGCCCCGCCAACAGCTGCCATCGCTCAGAGCCGCTCCCTCCTGTTACACATCCCCCGTGGGAGTAGTCAGGGGCACTTGGGGTGTGGCTACGGGGGAAGGTAAAGGTGGTGGATCACTAATGTATGGGTGGAGTGGGATATGTCCATGTGCTTTGAAGTCACTCTTGTGTCTGCTGCTTTGGCACATAAATGGCTTCTGGGGACACGCTTACTGCTGAAGGAGAGGTGGGGGAATCCCCTGTTCCCTGCAGGAAACATAAAATCATGGTCAAAATGAAAGGTGAATCAGAGTCTGCAGTCAAAAAATATAGGGGGAAGAGGGAGTATTTGAAAGGAGAAGGTATGTCTGGCAATTAAGAAAAACGTCAGGGGATTTTGCTTGAGTTTGTGATGTCTGTGGTCCTCATTTTTAAAGTTTGTAACTTCTCAATCTAGATAATTGCTTTACACACATATATGTATTTATTTATGTAAAGGTTGTTTATCATTTTGAATGTGTTGACAACGACCCAGTTTTTCTGTTCAGCTTCCTTTTCCAACCAACTCTTCACTCAAGACTCAAAGTTCCCCAGTGTTCACGGGTGGGACCCTTACTGGCTCCCCGGTGGGCTGTTCAGGGCTCTTTTCTCCTGCTGGGGCACCAGCTGCTCTTCAGGACTGAATACCCCCACCTAATGCGTGTAAACTGTAGCGTGACCTGAGAGCTTCCTTATCCCAAGCTTACTGGTTTCTGCAGGAATCCCTATCCCCACGTCAACACAGCAGGAAACTGAGGCCAAGGCCAACATTAAGGCAGAAGGGGGTGACAGGGTTGAGAAAGACAGCATGACAGGCAGGGTGAGGCAGACAGCTGTGCTCTGTCCCAAGGCCATTCCAGTCGGTGACAAAATAACGGTCTCTAACAGATTCCCTGCCAGGGCCCTCCCCAGCCACAGCAGCCTCCTTCTGGAACCAGAAATGCCTTGGTTTCTATGGTTTCATTCACAGGCCAGCTTTGTCCTACTTAAGCAGGAAAGCCAAAATGTCTTGCCCAAGATCACTCAGCTAGTAAGTGACAGGTCCAGGATTTAAATCCAGGTCTCTGGGCCCAAAGCAGGGCCAGGGGGAATGGGGGTACATGAGGGCCTACACATTAAGCTGACCTGGCCCGGCTAGCCAGTGGTGGCAGCGGGCTCCAGCCCCTTCCTTCCCCCAGTGGCTCCACAAGCCACATGGACTGGCCTTTCAAGTAACTCATCCTTGCATTAGAGGGCCCACACCCTCTAAAAGCACTTGCAGGGTCTCACTAGGTCTCCATATAACCACCTCTGGAGAGGGGAGAGCTGCAATTGTTTTACAGATGACAAGGCGGCCTCAGAAAACTTTGGGGAACTCAACAATCTGTGATGTTCTCTATAATGTGCGTTCCCCCCTTCGCCCACAGGGGCCGTTCACCTAAGGTCACAGCAGGTTCTATCAGAAGACCACCAAGGTCCTCCCTGAGGGAAATGAGCTGGGACCTCAAGGTACCCGGGCAAAGGATGAATGGAGCCTCAACAAGATGGTGGGTGGGTGGGTGGGGTCCCCTGTGAAGTCTCCTATTGACAAGAATTACCGAAAGGGTTCTTGTGCAGAGCCCCTAGTCTTAACTTGGTCCACCTCACTCAGAAGCTGCAAAATGGGACTGGGCGTCAGGACATGGAGTTCTCTTAAAACCAGTGCCTAGTTCTCACCAGGATGGACTTCATGGTGCTCTCTCCCCTTTCCTCCCATTGGCATTCCTTCCTTGCAATCCCTACTGGGCATCTTGTCCCTTCCTCTTTCCCCTGCTTAACCCAAAGATAAATCTCTCACAGGCAGAGGGAAGTCAAGGCGGTTAGATCTCTAGGCGCCAGAAAGGGCTGTGTTCAGACTTCCAACCACACGTGCAAGCAATCCACGAGGACCCTCCCTGCTCCACAACCGGCGTCTAGACTCCGGTGTCCGACCTGCCCGCTCCCCTTTCCCTGACCATTCTGTCCCTCCTCTGTCGTGTGCGTAAATATATTCTCTTTCCAACACTGAGTACGGGTCTGCCACGGTGTGCTCGGTGATAGGGCGTCTCTGGCTGGGGCATGATGACGCTGTGAAATCGGGTCTCCTACAGTTTGCTCAGTGATGTGACTCCGCGAAACCTGCCTTGCCCGGAGGCCCGCCCCGCCGTTTCTTCCTTCTTCTCCGTTGCCCTGCACCTTCCGAGCTCGTCTCCCCTCCTCTTCCTCCCCTCGCTCTGGGACACCCTGCACAGCTCCCCTCACTCGACACGGCCTGAGACGCCGCACTCCCTCCCTTCGCCCCAGGCCCCTCTCTTCCGCTTCTACGCCTCGCTCCCGTGTGGTTTTTCCCGCCCTCTCCTTCCGGGCTTGGCCGCCGCCGGGCAGTAACCGCACCACCCGCAGCCCTCGAAAGCCCCGCGCGCAGCGGCCGCTCGGGTCTCGGGACTCCAACGGCCCAGCGCGCGCCCAGCCGCCCGTCGCCAGGGCAACCCACCCACATCCCTCTCTCCCGGCAAGCTCCGCGCGCCGAGCAGCCCGCGAGGCGGTGCGCCGGCCCACTCCCGGCGTGCTTGGCGCGCGGGGCGGTGCTCTGAGGGGCGGTGCTCTGAGGGGCGGTGCTCTGAGGGGCGGTGCTCTGAGGGGCGGTGCTCTGAGGGGCGGTGCTCTGAGGGGCGGGGCTCTGAGGGGCGGGGCTCTGAGGGGCGGGGCTCTGAGGGGCGGGGCTCTGAGGGGCGGGGCTCTGAGGGGCGGGGCTCTGAGGGGCGGGGCTCTGAGGGGCGGGGCTCTGAGGGGCGGGGCTCTGAGGGGCGGGGCTCTGAGGGGCGGTGCTCTGAGGGGCGGTGCTCTGAGGGGCGGTGCTCTGAGGGGCGGGGCGAAGCTGGCAGCTCCCGGCGTACTCCGCGCGGCAGGGCGCGGCGGGACCGAAGGCGACCGCGGTCCAGGCGGTTCCGGAACCCCTGCCCTGGCCGCACCTGCCCGCGGGGCAGAGTGAGGTCTGGTAAGATGCGGCTAAGGGGCGGCATGAGGCTCACGTCCAGGAGAAGGATTATCTGACGTCATTTTTGGTTCTGCAGTGACCTTTCTTGTTAATACGTTGTTGTTCAGTCGCTAAGGCGTGTGCAGCTCTGCGACATCATGGACTGGAGCACGCCAGGCCTCCCTGTCCGTCACCAACTCCCAGAGTTTACTCTAACTCATGTCCCTCAAGTCGGCGATGCCATCCAACCATCTCATCCTCTGTAGTCCCCTTCTCCTCCCGCCTTCAATCCCTCCCAGCATCAGAGTCTTTTCAAATGAGTCAGCTCTTCCCATGAGGTGGCCAGAGTGTTGGAGCTTCAGCTTCAGCCTCAGTCCTTCCAATGAATATTCAGGACTGATTTCCTTTCGGATGGACTGGTTTGATTTCTTGCAGTTCAAGGGACTCGAGTCTTCTCCAACACCACGGTTCAAAAGCATCAATTCTTCAGCGCTCAGCTTTCTTTATAGTCCAACTCTCATATCCATACATGACTACTGGAAAAACCGTAGCTTTGACTAGACGGACTTTTGTTGGCAAAGTGATGTCTCTGCTTTATTAAAGAGAATACGGTACAAATACTTGCTCATCCCCGACGACGTGGGTCAGGCTTAAGTGAAGCTCTCAGGGCGCTTCCACGCTCAGGAATCTGGTGTTTGCCATTTGATTCCTGTTTATAATTGAAGGAGGTCAGGACAGCCACCCCCAAACATGCTGCTCTGGCATGTTGACTATTTTGAGTCAGATACTTGAAAGACTCTGATGCTGGGAGGGATTGGGGGCAGGAGGAAAAGGGGACGACCCAGGATGAGATGGCTGGATGGCATCACAGACTCAATGGACGTGAGTCTGAGTGAACTCCAGGAGATGGTGATGAACAGGGAGGCCTGGCGTGCTGCAATTCATGGGGTCCCAAAGAGTCAGACACGACTGAGCGACTGAACTGAACTGAACTTGAAAAACAGCAAATGCAAGAAAAACACTGACTTTTCTTTCATTTTCTTAAAACCAGGAGATGAAATTGCTATGTGAAAAAAGTTCACGTCTTTTGCCCAGTTTTCTCTTCCATCACTTTTTTTTCTTACCGATAGATTCTCAGGCCGGTTTTACTGGAGATTTACATTTTTAGGAGTACACCTGGGGGCTTTTCTTGCATGTCCTCTCCTGTGGCCTCTTCCTGTCGTTTGTGGAGATGGTGAAAGACAGGGTAGCCTGGCATGCCGCCATCCACAAGGTCGCAAAGAGTCGGACACGACTGAGTGGCTGAACAACTTCTTCCTCCGCGGCTGAAGCCCAGCAGGGCCTCCAGAGCCCACACTGCACGGTGTTCAGTCATCACGGAGCCTTCGCCCTGCTCTGTAGTCAAGGGCTCCTTACGGCCGACAGTGAGTCCAAACATAGACGGGCAGGGAATGGCCCCTAAGCGTCCGAAGCAGCACAGATGAACACACCACTCTTTCAAGTTTCCCTTGCATACGTTTCTATTTTCTTTTTTTTGGCTGCACCTTGGGCATATGGGATCTTAGTTTTGGACCAGAGACCAAACTTGTGTCCCCTGCAGGGGAAGTTCAGAGTCTTAGCCATCGGACCAGCTAATGCGGGAAATGCCCACATTTCTATTTTCAGTGGAGTGACTTATTTTCTTATATGTGGTGTGGGGTGGGGCGGGTTGGGGGCTGGGGAGGCTGTCTTCCAGGGCTCCCCACATGAGAAAGAAAGAAAGAAAAGGAAAAGAGGAAATGCCTTCTGGTCCTGTGCTGTGTGCACAGGAAAAGAGTCTTGTTGGAGGCAGGCTGAGTCTGGAAGTTGGTGAAGCCGCCAGACCATGGCAGGGAAGGGGATGGGGGCGGTCCGGTGGTAAAGACTTTGCCTTCCAATTCCTGTAGGTTCGACCCCTGGTCTGGGAGCTAAGATCCCACATGCCTCTGGGTCAAAAGACTAAAACCTAAGACACAAGCAATATTGTAACAAATTCAATAAAGACTTTAAAAATGGTCTGTATCAAAAAAAAACTTAAAAAAAAAAAAAGAAAATCCAGCGACCAGATGCTCACTGGGGCAGAGGCCAGGGGGTGCAGTGTCCTGGCTGGCGGCCCAGCCAGTCATGGGGAAGTAGGCTTCGGGAGAACCATGCATCGGACCCAAGTGGCGAGCAGGCAGGAGGGAGGCACAGGGATGGATCTTGACCTCTTTCTAGACCTGTACTTGCCCCCCTGCCATGCAATCTACATTTTCACCAGGAAGAATGGCCTGTGGAGCTGGCACCACGGGGTGAGCAGAACCAGGTGGGCTCCGTGGAGGGGGTACCCGGGGGCCAGACCCTGCACTGAGCCTCTGCTGCACTCTCTCTGCTCCCCTCTCCCCCAGGGGAGCACCTGAACCCCGAATTCCTGGAGGTGAACCCCGCGGGGAAGGTGCCTGCCCTCAGGGATGGGGACTTCCTGCTGGCTGAGAGGTAAGGCGCCCTGCGTGTGAGGCTCATCGTTGCCTGGAGGCAGACAGAAGGCTGGAAATCTTTCCTGCAGTCCCTTCCTCTTTTGAGCTAGTCCAGCTCAGAGGGCAGGGACCTGGACCAGGGGGCTGCTTTGGGGCTAAATCTGGGAGCTTCAGAGCGGAGGGCATGCTGGCCACCCCCTAGGCCTGCACAGCCTGGAGGCAGCCAGGAAAGCCTGAGGCCCCAGGGGAGCCCCTCCCCAGATGCCCCAGCACAGCCTTTCAGAGTCACAGGGGCCGGGCAGCCTTGGGGCTTCACTGCGCTCTGAATGCCAGTCCCCTGTCCTCACTCTTTGCCCGCTGGCAGGTCCTGAGCCTTGGGCCCCAGCTTCTCTTCTGTAAGACAGGGGAGTAAGGTAACCACCTCCCAGGGCCTGTCGGAGGATGGAGACCTAGCCTAGAGCCTACAGGCACTCAGGAGTGGGGGACTTTCCTGGGGGTCCGGTGGCTAAGACTCCCCACTTCCACTGTAGGGGGCTGGAGTTCGATCCCCCGGTCAAGTAACTAAGCTCCCACAGGCTACTCCCCCATGTGGCCAAAAAAAAAAAAGGAGTTGAGGTCCCCCTGAACCCCTTCCCCAGACCCTGAACACCAGGCATAACTCGCCCAGGAAAGGAATAAGGCATGCGTGGCTGGTCTGCCTCACCCGCCTGAGAAGGGCCCCTGACCCAGAGAGCTGGGCTCTGAGGCAGAGAACAGGCTGGAGTCGTGGCAGGGCGTGCTAAGCATCCTAAGTCACTTCAGTCTGGTCCCACTCTTTTCGACCCCATGGAGTATAGCTCCTCTGTCCATGGGATTCTCCAGGCAAGAATACTGGAGTGGGTTGCCATGCCCTCTTCCAGAGGATCTTCCCGACCCAGGGATTGAACTCGCGTCTTCTACACTTCAGGCAGGCTGAGCCGCGGGGGAAGCCATCATGGCAGGGAGATCTCTGACGCCCCCTGCCAGCAGTGTGGCCATCCTTTTATACCTGAGCCGCAAATACCAGATGGAGGCACGCCGGTACCTGCCCAAACTGCAGGCCCGCGCCCGTGTGGATGAGTGCTGGCCTGGCAGCACACGGCCATCCAGCAGCCCGCCACCAACAGCGACCTGCGTGAGGTGAGCCTCCGTGCCGCAGCCTGCAGGCTTGGGCAGGAGCTGTTTTTTTTGGCTCCAAAATCACTGTGGCTGGTGGCTGCAGTCCTGAAAGCTGCTCTTCCAAGGAGACGCTTGCTCCTCGGAAGAAAAGTTACGACCAACCTAGACAGCATCTTAATAAGGAGAGACGTTACTTTGCCAACAAAGGTCCGTCTAGTCAAAGCTATGGTTTTTCCAGTGGTCATGGATTGATGTGAGAGTTGGACTATAAAGAAAGTTGAGCGCCAAATAATTGGTGCTTTTGAACTGTGGTGTTGGAGAAGACTCTTGAGAGTCCCTTGGACAGCAAGGAGATACAACCAGTCCATCCTAAAGGCAATCAGTCCTGAATATTCACTGGAAGGACGGATGCTGAAGCTGAAACTCCAGTACTTTGGCCACCTCATGCGAAGAGCTGACTCACTGGAAAAGACCCTGATGCTGGGAAAGATTGAAGGCGGGAGGAGAAGGGGACGACAGAGGATGAGATGGCTGGATGGCATCACGGACTCGATGGACGTGAGTCTGAGTGAACTCCGGGAGTTGGTGATGGACAGGGAGGCCTGGCGTGCTGCGATTCATGGGGTTGCAAAGAGTTGGACACGACTGAGAGACGGAACTGAACTGAGGACCCCCGGGGGGTCCTGTCTTCTTCCCCAGGCAGACATCACTAATTTATGACGTTTCATTATGTCCTTTCCACACAGAGCAGCGTCACTATTATATGTCCTTTGGATCTTATCTTGGTGTATTATTATTCTGTCTTATTGGCAGTTTCAGACAGCTCCACAGTGTGGGTTAAACCCTCTCCACCCAGTCACCAGTCTCAGAAATACCAATGCGTTCATTTAAGAGTACTGCCAGCATCTTTCTGGCCTTTCAGTATCCAACTTGCCAGAGATGGAGTGAAAATGCATAGCTTTTCTCAGAGCCTGAATGAAACCTTGGAATCCTGAACACAAAGCCCCAGAGGGCCTCACTGATAAGTAGCTGCCAAGGGAGGGGTGGAAAAGAGCTGGGAGGCTTCCAGGGCCCGGAGATAAGCCGCCTCCCCTCTTCTTGGCCCAGTGTCTCCTGCCCCTCTTCTCCTGGCAGCCCGTGGATGCTGTGCAGGTGGAGCAGCTGCTGGGGAAGCTGACGCCCGCTCTGGGACACCTCGATCAGGAGCTCCTGGCAGCCAGGCCCTTCCTGGCCCCTGGGCAGGTCTCCCTGGAGGATCTGATGGCATTCACGGAGCTGATGCAGGTGAGGTTCTCCTGCACACTTGCCCCGGGGGTGCTATGGGCGCAGGCTGAGCCCAAGCCCCAGCTGCCCTGTTTCCCCAGCCCGCTGCCGTCGGCTGTAACCTCTTCCGAGACTGGCCCCGGCTTGCGGCGTGGCAGGCCCATGTGGAGGCTGCCCTGGGCCCCGAGCTCGTCCAGGAGGCCCACAGGTGTGTGCTCCAGCCTCAGGAGACCCAGGGGGACCCCCAGATGGCCCAGAAGCTGGCGCAGCAGGTGAAGGAGCAGCTCCGCTGAGGGCCGGCCATGCCCCTGTGGTTTGCGGGCTGCAGTAAGCGTGCTGTGTGCCCGTCACTAGCCTCCAGCCTTGCTCTGCTCTAGTCAGTGGGCTCTCCCGGTTTCTAAACGGTCTGGGAATCTCCCCAAGTCGAGCAGCTCAGAGACAGCAGCACTCAGGCCTCCCGCGTGACCCTCCTCTGCCTCTGGGTGCTGGGTCCAGGTGCCTGGCTCTCGGGCATGGCTGGTCCCAATCCAGGCTGGAAGCTTCTGAGCTCCTCTGTGACCGCTTGAGTCCCCGCTGGTGTCACCCAGTGCCCTGACAACCCACCAGCTTCTGGTTTCTTTCTCTGCGCCCATTTCTAGCCACAGTTCAGGCTAGACACCCCGCGCCCCCCCCCCCACTGCTTCTGGAACCTATAATACCCCTTTGGTCACTTTCTGCCGTAAAGGCCTGGCCCCAGGAGTTCCTACACTGAAGCCCCTCTCAGACACGGGCCAGGGGCACACACATGCGTGCCCCCAGGGAAGGGAAGGGCAAATTCGTGGGTCTGTTCGCGAGCGTCCTCACAGCCCTTCCCGCTGTGAGCATTCCAGGCTTCTGGGCCTCATGGCGACACCAAGAGAACAATGAGTTCCAGAATGCAGGGCGCCGGGCCTGGGTGGGCGGGCACGGGGCCAGGGCACAGGCTGCAGTGGGCTGCGTGCGGCTGGGCGTCTGCCAGCCGCGGTGGGGCCCAGCATGGGCCTGGAGCTCTACCTGGACCTGCTGTCCGCGTCCTGCCGCGCCGTCTACATCTTCGCCAGGAAGAACAGCATCCCGTTCGACTTCCAGTTTGTGGATCTGCTGAAAGGTGGGCACCTGCGGCTGCCCGGGTGGGCTGGGTGCCAGGGCAGACAGGATGCTAGGTGAGGGGTTCACAGAAGTGGAGGCAGAGGAGACCCGCCCCTCACGCACCCTCGCCACGCCCCACCCAAGTGCACAAAGGGCAGAAAAGCTTCCCGGTGGGGGCATTGTCCGCTCTGTGTCTGCCCCACCCGCCTTTGCCGTTCCCCCGCAGATTCTTCCTCACTGTGATGAACGGGGGCGGGGGGTGGGGCGCAGTGGGAGCAAGAGGGGTCCCCGGGCTCTCACCCAGCGCACCCGCCTTCTCCGCTGCCGAGCAGCTGCCGATCAGGGCGGCCGAGGCCACAGGAGCACGAGTACTTACTCCTCACGCACCTGCTCCCTGGCCCCCGACCCCACCCCACCCTGACCCCCGCCAAGTGTTCAGACCTGCCCAGGGTGACTCCCCGGGGCCCGGGTCTCCATCACCGCCCCGACCGCAGAGGGGGCTGCAGAATCTCCACTTGCAGAGCCTGGAGGGGGCGGGAGGCCTGGAGCTGGGATCCAGGCCCCCAGGGCTTCTGTGGACTCACAGGCTGTGGCTTTGGGCCCAGAGCTGAGGGTGAGGGCTGGAGGCCTCCAGCTTCCTGGAGCCAAAGGGCCGCCCTGGCGGCAGGGCCCGGGAGGGCGGCAGCGCGCTGGCCTGGCCCCTGTGAGGCTCCCTGGTGTGCCTCCTCACCTGGGGGCAGCGTGCTTCTACTCTGGGGCGCAGCGTCCCCTTCTTGGGAAGATGCACCAAGAGGCACTGTTTCTGTCTTGGGGTGCCCCGGTCTCTCGTCCCCGGGGTCTCAGCAGCCTCAGAGCTGCCTGCCCCTCTCAGGTCACCACCACAGCAGGGAGTACATCGAGATCAACCCCCTGAGGAAGCTGCCCAGCCTCAGAGACGGGAAGTTCATCTTGTCCGAAAGGTAACTGTCTTCCCGGTGCTCGCACCCTGAGTCTCCGCTCCTCCTGGGGGAGTTTCCCACCCGGCCCACCTGTGCTGCTGATTGCTGGCTTTCTTTTACGACGGGACAGTTCACATGCACCGAGGTAGAACAAGCGCTAGAGAACCAGGGGCGTAAGGAACCCAGGACCCACCCCAGCTCTGTCGGCGGTCCCCTTGGGCTCATTGTGCATCACCTGGACCCCGCTCAGCTCCCCTGCCTCCTGGCCACCCCATCCTTCACCTGCAAACGTTTAGGAATGACCTCCCCAGGGACTTCCCCACGTGCTCTGCCCTGTCTGAGGCCACCCACCAATACCCCCTTTCCCCGCAGGGCCCTCACTGCTGGGGGTGGGCTTGACTGCCTTTCCCGAGGCCTCTGGGCTCAGCCCCCTCCAGGAGGGCAGCTGGGGGCCTCTAGCGGCGCCGGGTGGCCATCGAGCAAGGGCGGGCCAGCCTGGGGAGTGCCCTGACTGTCCTCTCTGCAGCGTGGCCATCCTTTTCTACCTGTGCCGCAAGTACAGCGCCCCCTCGCACTGGTACCCGCCGGACCTGCACATGCGCGCCCGTGTGGACGAGTTCATGGCCTGGCAGCACACGGCCATTCAGCTGCCCATGAACAAGATACTCTGGTTGAAGGTGAGGGGGCCCACGACTGGGGCTCAGGCAAGCATCCCCCCCACCCTGCTCTGAGCCTCATTTCTGCAGCTCCCTCTCCTGCCCACCTTACAGAGCTGTGGGGGGTGTGACACGGACCACTGGGTAAGAAAGAGCCTTATAGCAACGAGGGGAAGGGCACCCGGGAGGGGCTGGTGTCACTCAAGCCAGGATAGGATTCAAGACATTTCATTCTGAACTGGAGGGATCAGAGCTGGGAATTCCCCTGCGGTCCAGTGGTTAGGACTCGGTGCTGTCACTGCCGGGGCCCAGGTTCAGACCCTGGTTGGGGAACTAAGATCCTGCAAGCCTCGAGCTGTGCAGGGGGAGAAAAAAAAAAAAAAGTGAAAGGGCCCGTAAAGACTGTCATATTTGAAGATGACAAATAAGCAGTCCACGTGCCCCTACTTCTTATGCTACACCTGTGGCAGACATGACCAATCAGTCACAGGACTCTCTCCTGCTGGGACCTCGAGTCCTCCCTTTTTGTTTTTTTAATCTTTTATTAATTAATCTTTTGGAGCTGTGCTGGGTCTTAGCTGGAGCACGCAAGGTCTTCGATCTCTGTGGCAGCGTGGGGATCTTTAGTCGTGGCACATGAACTCTTAGACACAGCATGTGGGATCTAGTGCCCTGACCCGAGATCGAACCTGGGCCCTCTCTTCATTGGGAGCTCAGCGTCTTAGCCGCTGGACCAGGGCAGTCCCTCACATCCTTCTGAACAAGGGCCCCAGGCGACTTCTACCCACCGGAACTGCCAACGGAGGCGATGGCACTTTACGTCCTTGGTACTGTCCACCACCTCTCTCAGCAGGCAAGGGTCAGATGGGGCCTCCAGAGGCCTGGAGGGTCAGACGGGGCCTCCTCTCCCTCCCCTCCCCCACCCCGGGCAGCTGCTGATCCCGATGATCACGGGCGACGAGGTCCCAGCTGAGAAGACGGAGCAGATGCTGGCGGAGGTGAAGAACAACCTGAAGCTCTTCGAGGAAAAGTTTCTGCAAGACAAGATGTTCATCACTGGGGACAACATCTCCCTGGCCGACCTGGTAGCCCTGGTGGAGATGATGCAGGTTTGCAGCGGGGGCAGGCGGCCGGGGCCGACGAGGGGCTCGCCGCAACCATAGCTTGCGGAGAAGCTGGAGAAGGCGGAGCCACGCCTGGGTGCCTGGCCTTGACCTGGGGCGAACCACAGGAAGCCCACGTGTTGAACCAGGGAGGATGGTGGTCGTTAGTGCTTCAGGAAGAGTCCTACCTGGGGATGGGAGCTGGAGGGTGAGCCTGCTCAGTCAGCCAGGGTCCCAGGGGCCTCCTCCTCCCAAAGGACCCTCCAGGAAGAGTCCAGAGGCTTCCAAAGTGTCCTTCTGACCAAAGTGCCCCTCTTTTCCAGAGCTCCAGTCAGGGCAGTTGGACAGGGCCGCTCCCTGGCTTTGGGCCTAAGGGTCCATCTGCTCTGCAGTGGGGGACACTTCTGGGTGGGGGACATTCATGCAGCTTCTGTGTGCAGGGGAGGGTGGGCTCTTCTGACCAAGCTGGTGTGCAGGATGGAGTTGAGACCCTGGCCAGGATGCACAGTGGCCACTTTGGTCCTTGGTCAGTGGCAGTACAGACCAGTACAGGGAGGAAAGAAAGTCCCAGTTTTCCTGTCCCACGTGGTGCAGTCCCCTACGCTTCAGCCCACACCCACCCCAGACATCGTGGGCTCATGTTTCTTAGGCTGCGGGTGGGTCTCTCATCGCAGTTCCTGTGCTTGATCACAGAGGGAGGTTCAACACAGGGAGAAATAACAATTCCTCCCACCTCCGTCTGGGGGCAGGGGGTTTCCATGGAAGAAGGCAAGACCCCTGGGAGGTTTCACACTGGAGAAGTGGGAACCCCTGGGTCACAGGCCCCTCTGAGAGGGACTCAGGAGCCGTGGAGCAAGACCAGCGACAAGCGAGCCACTCAAGGTCCTCCACCCCCACCTCCATCTGTTATATGACCTGTGAGCCCTGGCCAGGCCTCGGAGGTCAGCAGGCTCACTGGCCGCAGGGGCAAACAGGGAGAGCCTTGCGGCTGTAGGCGGGGCCCAGGTAGGGCTGGTCCACAGGCTGACCATGCCTTCCTCTCCGTCTGTCCACAGCCCATGGCTGGCAACCATAACGTCTTCCTCAGCAGCGCCAAGCTGGCCGAGTGGCGCATGAGGGTGGAGCTGGCCATCGGCTCCAGTCTCTTCTGCGAGGCCCATGACCGGCTGGTGAAGTTGGCAGAATGGGACTGCTCCACGCTGGACCCGATGGTCAAGGAGAGGATCTGCAATTTGCTGCAGAAGTTCAAGTAGAGGCGGCCCACCCTGCGGGCCTGGCCGGCTCAGCCCCCGGAACCCCTTTCCTTAAGGGAGACGCTGAAATTCACTGCTTCTTTGCCTAATAAAGAACTGAAACAACTCCCGTGGCTCCCGAGCCTGAGATACGCCTGGGGCTGGGTGGCAGTCGTGAGTCCCCCCAGCTTCCAAAAAGAACTGGAAGATGAAAGGTTACACACGAGTAAACTATCAGTGTGACAGCTGATGACTTTAGTAATCACCTTCACTAATGGATAGAATAATGAGATCGGGGATCCTGCAGGAAATGGAGGTTTGAGCCACATTCTGACATTATCAGGGAACTTCCCTGGTGGCCCCGTGGCTAAGACTCCATGCTCCCGACACAGGGAACCCAGGTTCCATCCCTGGCCCGGGAGCTAGATCCCACGTGCCACAACTAAGAGTTTGCTTGCCCAGACTAAAGACCCCTCATGCCACAATGAAGATCGGAGATCCCACTTGCTGCAACTAAGCAATAAATATTTACCTTGCTGCAGCCAAGTAAGTAATATAGATAGTTTTAAAAAACTAAACCCATCGGCCTGCCGGCTACACACAGCACAGCACCCGCAACATAAAATGCATGATCTTCTAGAGAGCACATGCAGTATTCTTCAGGACAGACCCTGGGTGAGGTCATAAAATAAATCCCGAGAAATTTAAACTGACTGAAATCATATGACGCGTGTTTTCTGAACACCGTGGAATGCAATGAGAAATCAATGACAGAAGGACAACTAGGAAATGAAATGCTTTTAAAAATGCATTTAAACAACCAATGAATCAAAGAAGAAATCACAAGGGAAATTAGAAAATATCTTGATGAATTAAGCACACAACAGACCCAAACTTACGGGAGGAAACAGGGCTGAGAGGCCACTGAATAGCTGTGAACGCATACAGATCTCACCCGCTCCAGCACTCATGCCTGGGACGGAGGGGCCTGGTGGGCTGCAGTCCATGGGGTCGCTAAGAGTCAGACACGACTGAGCGACTTCACTTTCACTTTTCGCTTTCATGCATTGGAGAAGGAAATGGCAACCCATTCCAGCGTTCTTGCCTGGAGAGTCCTGGGGACGGAGGGGCCTGGTGGGCTGCCATCTATGGGGTCGCACAGAGTCGGACACGACTGAAGCGACTTAGCAGCAGCAGCAGCATACAGATCTCAAATCAACAACCTAACTTACACCTGGAGGAAGTAGAAAAAGAAAGGCAAACTAAACCTATAGCCAACAGGAGAAAAGAAATAAAAAAGATTTGAGTGGAGACAGAGGATAGAAAAACGAGAGAAGATCAGCGAATCAAAAAAAAAAAGAATGGATTTTTGAAAAGGCTGCCATTCTCCGCAAGACCCTGGATCAAACGTCACTCATGGCATTCAGGTTGTGCTTTCCTCAGTAGACAGGTACCATTTTTTTGTTGTTCCTGGTAAGAATAATTAAGAGCTACTCAGAAAATTGCACGTGTGCCACGCGGTCCTGTTAACTATAGTCACCACGCTCCATAACTTATTCATCTTGGGTACTCAAAGCTTTCTACTCTCTAACCAGTGTGTTGCCAAACCCTGTCTCACCCCAGCCCCTGGTAACCACCGTTCTAACCCCTGCTTGTAAGAGTCCCACTTTTTAAGATTCCACACAAGTAAGATCAGGCAGTATTTGCCTTTTTGTGTCTGACCTTTCACTTAGCATAATAACCTCCAGGTCCATCCATGTTGTTGCAAATGACAACATTTCCTTTCTTAAAGCTGAGTACAAGAGTCCTCGACACGTGTGTGTGCTCAGCCACGCAGTCACGCCCGACTCTGCGACCCCGTGGACTGCAGCCCGCCAGACTCCTCTGTCCGTGGGGATTCTCCAGGCAGGAATCCTGAAGTGGGCTGCCATCTTCCTTCTCCATCTCAATACGCGTCTGTGAGTAATCTCCAGATTTTCTCCATCCACTCACCCCTTAACCGACACTTAGGTTGTTACTCTAGCTTGGCCGCAGTGAACATGGGGTTGGAGGTGTCTCTCTTGGAGATCCTGTTTTCATTTTCTTTGGATATATGCCCAGAATCAGGCTTGCTGGATCTTTCCCATCATTTTCAAAGATGGAGAAACAGAGGCCCAGAGGAGGAAGAAACATTCAGAGAATGAGACGGAGGCACTGTGCTGGGGGCAGGAAGACCTGTGTCAAATTCCAGGGGTGCGCTGGGGCAAGGGGGTGAGTGCTGAGGCTTTGCCTCTTGGTCATATCAGTCCTGAGTGTTCATTGGAAGGACTGATGCTGACGCTGAAACTCCAATACTTTGGCCACCTGATGTGAAGAACTGACTCCTTGGAAAAGACCCTGATGCTGAGAAACATTGAGGGCAGGAGGAGAAGGGGATGACAGAGGTTGAGATGGTTGGATGGCATCACCGACTTGATGGACATGAGTTTGAGTAAGCTCCGGGAGTTGGTTGATGGACAGGGAGGCCTGGTGTGCTGCAGTCCATGGGGTCACAAAGAGTCGGACACGACTGAGCGCCTGAACTGAACTTGCCTCTTGATGGCGCCGGATGTCTGCAGCTTGGGGCCAAGATCGTGGATGCTGGAGTCGGACTTTCTGGACCCCCTTCGATGTCTTCATCCCTAAGGCAGGATCTTCTGACACAGGCCGCAGCCGGCAGGAGCCCTGACGATGTTCTGCTCTGTGACCGGCCCGCCTCCCCCAGGGGGACCTTCCGGAGCCCCCGCCCCGCAGACCCGCCGGGCGCCGGCGATTGGACCCGAGCGTGCGGCCCGAGCGCCTACGGGGAGCGGCGCGTGGGGGGCGGGCCGAGCGCGGCTCTGCGGTCGCGGCCCCGGGCCGCTGAGTCCCGTGTCCCCTGCGTGGCGAGGCCGGTCCGCCCCCGCCATGGGCCTGGAGCTCTACCTGGACCTGCTGTCCCAGCCCTGCCGCGCCGTCTACATCTTCGCCAAGAAGAACCGCATCCCCTTCGAGCTGCGCACCGTGGACCTGCGCAAAGGTGGACGCCCGGCCGGGGGTTTGCGGGACCGAGAGGTGGGGGTGGGGAGGGGAGGCCAAACGCTGCTCAGGGCAGCGCCTCCCGAGCCTCACCCGGCCTGCGGCCAGCCACCAGGAAGATCGGAGATTTGGGGATCCCCAGACTTGGCTGGGTCCCTGGAATGAACGACGAGGAGTGGAGGGCTCAGTTGAAGCAGAGTAACAGAGCCGGGGCGGGGTGGGGGGGGGGGGGGGGGCGCGGCGCACGAGGAATGGAGGAACCTGGCGAACCGGGGCTGCCACTAGGCATAGGGACAGGGGCTGGGTGAAGGGACAGGGGCAGGAGGAAAGGAACGGGGGCCGCTTGGCGGGTGAGGCAGAGCGGGTCCCTCCACTGCGGCCCAGCTGCTCATGCTCTGGCCCCGCTGCCCTGGGGGCACCCCCGCCCCCCGCCCGCCGCCTCCCTTCCTCCTCCTCCTGCTTTGCCTGCGTCTACCTTATCCTCTGTCTCACTCCTTCTCAGAAGGCGCACCGGCGCTGGGGATGCGGAGAGCAGGAGGGGGACTGCGGGGGGCGAGGGGGGGGCGGGGGGGCACTGATGAGCCTGCACGCTTTGTACTTTCTCTGGCAGATCCCCAGAGTCCCAAGGGCACAGCTGGCATGCCAGGGCAGCTGAGGGTAGGGAAGGCAGGGCTCCCGTGTTGCTAGTGTGGGGCGGGGGGTGGGGGCGTGTGGGGGGCGCACAGAACAAATCCGGCAACTCTGCAGGGCTGAGCCTTCCACCCAGCGCCCCCAGCGGGGTGAGGCTCGCCTGCCGTTCTGCCTTTGTGCCAGCCTGTCCTGAGGCCTGAATCGCCATCTCGTCCAGCCTCCTCAGGGGACTGGCCCCCTGGCTTGCCCAGCAGTCACCTCTGCAGAGTGTGGGGTAGGGGAGACGGAGTGGGCACAAAGAGGCGTCCCAGCCAGGCTGTCCCACAGAGGGTACTGCAGTAGGTGTGTTTCGCCAGGAGAGGAGGGGAGGGTCCTGGTGAAGGGACAGTCTGAAGGGTGGAGGGAAGGGGAGGAGAGAGGCTGGAGAGGTGAGGCCGTGGCGGACAGCAGATGGCTTTGAGCAGCTTTGCCTGCTCCTGGGGTTCTGGGGAGCCCCTGAAAGCTGTTGAGCAGGGGCAGCAGTGATGACCTGTGCCCCCCAGAAGTTTCTCTCTGGCTGCATCTGAAGGGGCCAAAATCACTCAAGCTCAAGCAGAGGTCAGGGTCCCAGGGGACTGTGGGCTGCACCTTTCCGGGGAGCTTCAGTGGGACCCTAAGAACAGGGCCAGCTCTGTTCCTGGTGCCCAGGGCAGAGTGAGCAAGGGGACGCAGAGGGTCCAGGGGAAGTTGGCTGCAAGTAAATGGACACCCCCTCATAGCTCAGTTGGTGAAGAATCCGCCTGCAATGCGGGAGAGCCCGGTTTGATTCCTGGGTCAGGAAGATCCCCTGGAGAAGGGATAGGCTACACACTCCAGTATTCCTGGGCTTCCCTGGTGGCTCAGCTCGTAAAGAATCCGCCTGCAATGAGGGAGACCTGGGTTTGAACCCTGGGTTGGGAAGATCCCCTGGAGAAGGGAAGGGCTACCCACTCCAGTATTCTGGCCTGGAGAATTCCAGGGACTGTGTAGTCCATGGGGTCACAAAGAGTCGGACACGATTGAGCAACTTTCACTTTTCAAGTGGACGCTAGGAAGAGGCCACTTGTCTGTGTTTGGGAACCTATTCTTAGGGTCCACAGGGAAAGTGGCATTAAGAGGGCCAGTCTCCCAGTCCCTGCAGCTGGGACACCCCCAGACCCCATGCGGGAGCCAGTGATGCTGGCGATGGTGAAAAGGCAGAGGGTGGGAGTCTGCAGGCCTGAGCAAGGACAGGCCCTGCCCTGGATGGAGCTCCTTAAGCTCTGTTTTAGGGGGGCTCCTAGTGGGGGAGGTTTTGCCCACAGGAACTTGGCAAGGGGTGTCGAGCTCTCTTTTGCACCAGCTGGCAGAACCTCCCACTTCTCCCACAGCAGCCCCCGCCAGCCTTTCCCACACCAAGAGCGGCCAGGGGCTGGAGAAGGGCCATGAAATTGTGGTTGGGGCCTTTTGAGGGGGGTGGGTGCAACAGGTGGACACAGCCAGGCAGGGCAGGGCGTTTTCCTCCCCACTATGCACCACGCTGGGCTCTCCGCAGGCCAGCACCTCAGCGATGACTTTGCCCAGGTGAACCCCCTGCAGAAGGTGCCAGTCTTGAAGGACGGGGACTTCATCTTGACCGAGAGGTAACTGGGGCCCCAAGGTTGCCGGCAGACCCCTCTGGAACCGTCTCGTCCCTCTGAGCTGAAGGGCCCTCGGTCCAGTATCCTGCAGAGAGTCAGGGCTGGGCTCCTGGTTCCTGCCTGCCCACAGTTTCAGTTCACAGACATGGTTGGGAAAGCAAGCACCTTACGAGTCATGTGGTGGTTGGTGAGGGGGCGTTCCCGGGCAGGGGGGCAGGGAGGGGCAGGGCGGTTCATCTCCCAAAGGGCTGCCCCCTGGCCAAACTTGTACTGAAGTCTCCCGGCGGTCCCATCTCTGGGCTGCCCTTCCCTGGGAGGACCACCAGTCACATGGACATTTGCCGTCACAGCAGGGACCCTCGTCTTCCTCGGAACTCCCTTGCTGGGAACAAAAGGAGAAAAAAAAAAAAAAGCGAACTGTTTAGCTCCGTGTGGAAGCAGGATTCCCAGTAGGGAGCTTGGTCCGGGGGCAGATACAGAGGTTTTCTGCCCCTTTGGCTGGGGTGCCCAGCCTATAGGGTACCCCGAGTTCCTGAAGGCCTTCCCAGTGGCCCCGAATTCCCACATTCACTGTCCTTCCGGATCAGTCGTGCCATCCCAACACCAAGGCAGCCCAGCTAACCCAGGGCAGGAGGGGGGCTGCAGGAGCCTTGTTTGTCCCGCTTGTCCAAGATCCCACAGCTCCCACACCCTGCTGTGTTTCTGGCAGGATGCTTCAGGGAGGACAGAGGGATGACAGAGAACAGACGATGGAGGGATGGCAGGAAAGCCTTTTTGAAGTGTCAGGCCTCCTGGGGGTCTGAATGTGGGATGATGAGAGTGGATGCAGGCTGGAAGGAACTGGAAGCAATTGAGCTTCTGCAATGCTTTGCTTTGGTGCTGACTCCTCCAGGAAGCTCTCTCTGGTCCTCCCATCAGAAACTGTGCTCCGAACTTGTGGCAGGACTCGCCGCGGAATTGAGCCCGGTGATAGGAGCTTGCCTGTTAGCCTCAGGGAGACTCTCAGCTCAGCCTCCAAAGCCTGTGTGCCCTGGGCAAGTCCCATCCTTGTTCTAAAGCCTGGCTTCCTGTTCTGGAAACGGAGAAAATAGCTTGGTGTGTGGTCAGGAATATTCAGGAAGGGACTCTGTATCAAGCCCCAGCTCAGTGGGCCCCCTGCCCGCCGCCCTCCAACACGTCCTCCCCTTGCCCGCAGCGTGGCCATCCTGCTCTACCTGGCCCGCAAGTATAAGGTCCCCGACCACTGGTACCCTCAGGACCCGCAGGCCTGTGCCCGTGTGGACGAGTACCTGGCCTGGCAGCACACAGCCCTGCGGAGAAACTGCCTCCGAGCCCTGTGGCATAAGGTGAGGTGCTCTCCCCGGGGAGGGGGGCCGGTGAGGGCATCGCCCCACAAGGGCACGGCAACCTCACATTCTTCCTTTCAGTTTAAGTAGCTTCTGTTGACCTGGCTTTGACTTCCCAGTTCTTTCCTCTGTTTGCCCAAGCTGCCGTTAAGCCCGTCTAGTACATTCTTTGTATTTGAAATAAGTGTTTTTTTCAGTTCTAGAGATTCCATGTGGTTCTTTTTTAGAGTTTCCATTTCTCTGGTGAAATTCAACATCTGCTCACCCACTTGGTCTATCTTTCCTTCTAAATTGTTTAACGTATTGATTCTTAGAATAGTTACTTTAAAGTTTTTGTTAGCTAATTTCAGCCCCTGGGTTTTCTGTGGGTTTGTTTCTATTGGTTGTCTTTTGCCATCTGGATTAGGGGTCACATTTTCCTCTTTTTCTTTTTTCCTTTTATATTTTGGCCACACCATGAAGCTTATGGGATCTCAGTTTCCTGACCAGGGATTGAACCTGGGCCACATCAGTGACATCGAATCCTAACCGCTAGGCCACCAAGGAACACCTACATTTTCCTCTTTCTTTACTTGTCTTATAATTTCTTATTTCTTCACACAATAATTTCTTACTGTGTGCTACGTGTTATATAAAAGGAGAGTGGACACGGAGTGCACAATAAATGCCTGACACGGGGCTTGCACTTTCTTCTATCAAGCATCCTCGGTGGGAGGTTCATCTCTTCCAGCTAGTCAGGATTGGGGCTGGGATGTGGCTTCAGTTACAGTTCAGTTCATCTCTGGTTTCAGAAACGTCTTGAGGGTGGAATCAGGTTGCTCATTTTCCTCCAGCAAGGATTTGGAATCTAAGCTCCAACTACAAGCAAGAGATCGCTCTGCTTCTCAGCCCTGCCCTAAGTCCCCCACGGGGCTGCTTCATCAGAAAACTCCCAGACAGATGGCAGGCTTGCACCCCGATCTGCTTGGACCCCAGGGATGAACGTGGCTTACCTTGGGAGGGTTCATGCCCTCTGGAATTTAGCTCATTTTGTCCAGTGCTGCCCAAAAGTAAAGAGTGAGACACATATGTAGTTTAAAATTTTCCAGTAGCCGTAATTAAAAAGTAAAAAGAAACAGTTGAATATATTTTACTTAACCCAAAATACTCAGAGTATCAGTGGTATGATTTTGGCTAATAAACACGTGAAAATATGTTCAGTATCACTAATCCTTAGGAAAATGCAAATTAAAACTATAATGAGGGGACCTCCCTGAGGTCCAGTGTTTAAGACTTGGCCATCCAATGCAGGGGGTGAGTGCAGGTTCGATCTCTGGTTGGGGCGCTAAGATCCAATATGGTTTGCGGCCAAAAAACCAAAACACAGAACAGAAGCAGTATTGTAATAAATTCAGTAAAGATTTTTTTTTAATGTCTATAATGAAATACCACTTCCTCCCTGCTGGGATGGCTGTTACAGATAGATAGATAGGTCAAGGATTGCTTGCTCGGTCGTGTCTGACTCTTTGTGACCCCGTGGACTGTAGCCCACCAGGCTCCTCCGTCCATGGGATTCTCCAGGCTGGAGTGGGTTGCCATTCCCTCCTCCTTCCTGACTCAGGGTCGAACCTGTCTCTTGCATTAGCAGGTGGCTTCTTTCATCCCTGCACCACGTGGGAAGCCCAGACAGATAGACAGATAAGCAAAATTACAAGTGTTAGGGAGGATAAGAAGAAATCGAAACTCCCGTGTGCTCTTGATGGGAATGGAAAGGGGAATAGCTTCTGTGGACAATGCATGGTGGTTCCTCAAGAAAATTAAAAATGCAATTGCCATATGACCCAGCAGTTCCACTTCTGGGCGTATACCTAGAATAACTGAAAGCGGGATCTCGAAGAGATGCTTGTACCCACGTTCACAACGGCGTCATTCGCAGTAGCCAGAATGTGGCGGCAACACCGGTGTCCATCAGCAGTGACGCCTGAGTGCCCCTCAGGGCTTCCGCCCGTGTTTTCTGCCAGGAGTTTTACTGTTTCCGGTCCTATGTTTAAGTCTTTAGTTCATTTTGAGTTTATCTCTATGGCCTTAGAGAATGCTCTAATTTCATTTTTCATGTAGCTGCCCAGTCCTCTCTGCACCACGGATGGAAGAGACTGTCTTTTCTCCCTTGTATATTCCTGTGTCCTTTGTGGTGGATTAGTTGGCCAGAAGCGTGTGGGTTTATTTCTGGGCTCGCTGTCCCTTCCACTGATGCGTGTCTGTTTCCTGGTGTGTATTTTACATTTCACGGCACATTTCGTCTAAGACCAGTCATATTTTAAGAGCTCGGGAACCTCTTGTGGCTGGTGGTTTCCATATCAGACAGGCAGGTTTAGGCTTTATTCTTTGCTACTTTTTGTTCTTTCTTTTATTTTTCCTTTTTCTTTTAAAGTTCTGTATTCTTTTATGACTTAAAAAAAAATCACAAGGTTATTTTCTTTCTAGCGTCATCATGGTGGGTTTTCTGTATTCTTCTCAGAGGTGCCCCCCTCCTTTCTGAAAGTATATCTTTAATTCTGGGTCACCAGTTTCATTGTTGTGTCTTCTATCATTTGTGATATATATAAGAAAAGAAACATTAGGGAACAAAAACCAACTGACCTCTTTGTTGCCCGTTCCCTTCCTGAAGTCCGCCCCCACTGCCTGCCCCTTGAGATCTGGTTCAAGTCCTTTCAGTTCATGACCTTGTACATTATCACATTTACGTGTAGCCCAAAAACAACGCTTCGAGTGCTTACAGTTTTATATAAACGCTCTCAGATCATTCTGTAGTTTGTGTTTTCCCACGGTGGTGCAGGTGGATGTAATGCGTTTTTTTCTAACTACTCTATAGAGTTTCCTGACATGAATAAATCAGAATTACCCTCTGATGGTCTTTTATAGTTAAAGACCTTATAGTTGTATTTAAGGACCGTTTACATCTAAAGTCTCAGGTGCTGCCCTGGAGGTCAGGTAGGAATGCCGGCCCCTAAGCCCCCACTCTGCCTGCCCGCCCATCAGGTGATGCTCCCTGTTTTCCTGGGTGAGCTGGTCTCTCCTGAGACGCTGGCGGCCACACTGGCAGAGTTGGATATGGCCCTGCAGGTGCTTGAGGGCAAGTTCCTCCAGGACAAAGCCTTTCTCACCGGGCCCCACATCTCTCTGGCTGACCTGGTAGCCATCACGGAGCTGATGCATGTGAGTGCTGTGGGTGGTTGGGGGGAGGATGAGGCAGGGGGGTCCTGGGTGGCGCTGAAGTCCTGCTCACACCATGCCCCTGGCTGTGGGACCCTGTGGAGAGACCTTCTGGAGTTCCATGGCCTCCAGACCAGGTTGGTGTTGCAATATGTGGTCACCCATCCCGCCCCCTCTCTCCCTACAGCCCGTGGGTGCCGGCTGCCAAGTCTTCAAAGGCCGACCCAAGCTGGCCGCGTGGCGCCAGTGCGTGGAGGCAGCGGTGGGGGAGGCCCTCTTCCAGGAGGCCCATGAGGTCATCCTGAAGGCCAAGGACTCTCAGCCTGCAGACCCCACCTTGAAGCAGAAGATGCTGCCCAAAGTGCTGGCCATGATCCAGTGACCCAGGGAGCTGCGCCTCTGCTCTGCCCTTGGCAGTTCACGGAGCAGCTTCATTTCTGCTGTCCCTTGGGAGGCAGACCTGGAGAGCAGGCGTGGCTTGCCTGCCTGAGTCCTCTGCTCCTGGGGCCAGGTTCCCACCCATCTGTCGCTGGGGCTGCAGAGCCACAAGGAGAATGGCACACCCAGACCTCGTCTCCTTTCATCTGCGTTTTCTTTCCAGTCTGGGAAATAAACCTGGGCTCAGCCTGAGCCTTTGCTTCTAACTCTGAGGTGTGCTTTATTTGACCTTCCATCTGTCCTGGCCTCGGTTTTGGCCTCTCTTTGAGAGACAGCTGGCTGCGCAGGCCCGGTGGATTAGCTTTCCGCAGACCGGTTGTCCAGAGTGAAATTAACAAATGCCCTGCGCTCCACTGGTTCTTCGACGAGGACAGTAGAGGTAGCAGGTCTCCAGGTGTGTTGGGCGCAGAGTCGCCAACACTCTCTTCGCAGGGCCAGTGCCTTTCAGCACCAAGTATTGTGAATCACGAGTCCTGCACCGACCCTGAGAGGGTGGTGGGAGGAGACATCAAACAGCAGCTCCCCGGGTCAGGACTCGGTCAAGTGGGGCCTGAATTGCCACACCTCGGAGCTGCAGAACCTGAACAGGAACGGAATGCTCAGATTGCACTTTAGAATAACATTCTGACTGTTGGTGGGGGTTGGACTGGAGGGTGGCCAGGGAGGAAGCAGGGAGATTGGATATCGCAGCAGTCCGGCCAAATGTGAGTTATGGTGGAGGTCAGTCCCCTGGAGGGGGTGGAGAACATGGCTGCATCCAACCTGGAGAAAGTTCTCTCCTGATGGGATAGATCTTTGTTAAACTGGGAGCCAAGGGCCCAGGAAGGCCAAGCTATTCTCAAGGTTTGTTTGTTTTTTTTTTTCTTTCCCCCAGTTGGGCTTTCTCTGAATCTTGGGTTTGGGAATAGGTTTTTTTTTTTTTTTTAAGTTATTTATTTGGCTGCCCTAGGTCTTAGTAGGTCTGCAATACAGGAGAGGTGGGCTCAATCCCTGGGTCAGGAAGAGCCACTGGAGGAGGAGATGGCAACCCGCTCCAGTATTCTTGTCAGGAAAATCCCATGGACAGAGGAGCCTCTCGGGCTACACAGTCCATGGGGGTCTCAAAAAGTCAGACCCGACCAGCACAGGCACTCACAAGCCTTAACTGCAGCTCGCAAGATCTTCAGTTGTGGTATGTGGGATCTAGTTCTGTGATCAGGAATCCAACCTGGGTGCCCTGCCTTGAGAGCAAAGAGTCTACTGGACCACTAGGGAAGTCCCTGGAAGTGAAGTGAAGTGAAGGCCACTCCGTCGCGTCCGACTCTTTGCGGCCCCATGGACTAGCCCATGGAATTTTCCTGGCCAGAATACTGGAGTGGGTAGCCTTTGCCTTCTCCAGGGGATCGTCCCAATCCAGGGACTGAACCCAGGTCTCTCGCATTGCAAGCAGATTCTTTACCAGCTGAGCCACAAGGGAAGCCTAAGAATACTGGAATGGGTAGCCTATCCCTTTTCCAGGGGACCTTCGCAACCCAGAATTGAACTGGGGTCTCCTGCATTGCAGGCAGACTCTTTACCAACTGAGCTATCAGGGAAGACTGAAGTCCCTGGGGACACGGGTTTTTTCACCTGGGAGACTTGCTTAGAGGGTGAAGGCATCACAGCCAAAGACCTCAGGAACCCCAGGCTTGAGGTTGGAGGGGTTTGGCCCTACAAAGGAAGTGGGAAGATTCCGGGCCCACCCACAAACCTCATAGATGGGTCTCACGAGGCTCTGTTTTGCAGGAGGGAGGCGAAGATTAGCCGGGAGGGAGCGTAAGGAAGCTTGGTGAGGGGCGGCTTCCTGAGGTGGTGATCTGGTCTTTGCCGGGTGCGGAGGACCACACGCCCTCCCCCGCCTCCACCCTGGGCCGTGGGCCCCCGGGAGGCTGCGGCATCTTTTACTCCTCTGTTTGTGTTCCTGGGGACTCTGACGTCCCTCCTCTTTCAGCCCCCGCTCTGAGGAGGGAGGTGGCCTGGGCTAACCCTTTGACCCTAAGTTCACTGAGTGGCTGCTCTGGAAGCGCCCTTGATCTCGTGCCCCCAGTACCCCTCCCGTCCTGTTCCATTTGACGCAGGTTAGACACTGCTGTTCAGGTGAGGGGACTGACACGGCGAGAGACACCGAGTCTGTCTCCTTGAACCCTGCCGGGCAGGAAACGGAGCCCAGCTCAGAACCCCGCAGAGGGAAGGCGGGAGAGCGAGGCCGCCGCTGATTGGCCCAAAGTTCTGCGGCGCCGTCCAATGGGCGGGTAGGGTGTGGCCGGGCTCGGGTACCCGGAGCTGCGCACATCCCTCGGCTGGGTGACCGGTGGAACCTGCCCGCCGCCGTTCCTGTCGTGGGTCCTGCCCGCCGTTCCCGCCCCCGCCATGGGCCTGGAGCTCTACCTGGACCTGCTGTCCCAGCCCTGCCGCGCCGTCTACATCTTCGCCAAGAAGAACCGCATCCCCTTCGAGCTGCGCACCGTGGACCTGCTCCAAGGTGGGCCGGACAAGCAAGCAGGCCCGGGAGCTGGGTGTCCCTGTGGCCCCCGAGTCGGGAGGCCGGTGCAGACAGACTCCCGTCGGAAACCGTGGCTTTGGCCATCGGTTGTGTATTGTCCGTCGTTCCTTTGCCTAGTGAATACCAACCGTTCTTCACACCCAGGTTAAGGGGGAACAGAGCGGGTAGATAGCAGTGCCGGGTGCGGCCAGGGTTGGGGCGGGGCGAAGAAGTGGAGGAAAGTGGAGAGACGGCTCTCCATACCACGGCTCGGAGAAAACGGTGACGCGGCCTCCTGGTTCTCAGCAGCGGCGGCCCCCACGCGTGACTGCCCAGAAGATTGTTCGCCTGTATCTGGCCTCCGCTTTACTCCTTCCTACCTGTGCC
Organism: Budorcas taxicolor; assembly: GCF_023091745.1. Lineage (NCBI taxonomy): Eukaryota > Metazoa > Chordata > Mammalia > Artiodactyla > Bovidae > Budorcas > Budorcas taxicolor. The sequence goes on from NC_068926.1 coordinate 71,307,194, forward strand.
CGCCTAGGTCCCCTCCACTTGGGCAGAATCCCGCGGAGGGAGCAGGGCTGTCACCGGACCTTAGCAGGAGCTCTGGATTCAGAGCCCCTCGGGGCAGGCTGAGTCTGCCCGCCTTCTGCCTCTGGCGCCCCAGCCCGAGCCACCTCCTGCTCTGGTGCCACCTTGCTCTGCCTTCTCAGTGATCCTTGGGGTGAGGGCCGAGCACAGAGGCTGTTTCTGGAGGGAGAATAGATCGTGGTGACCCTGCCCACAAGGGAGGAGCAGAAAGGCCCGCAGGTAGTCTTGTGACCAGGCTGGGGTCCTGCAACCAGGCTGGAGCCTTGCTCCGCTAAAGCCTCCGGCTTCACACTCACTACTTGGCGTCCCCTCCACACGGGCCTGAGCTGGTAGTGGTGGTGGAAGGCCTGCAGTATGCAGAAGTGAGCCAGACCGGGGGGCCCTGGTGGGGAAGGAGTCTGGAAGGTTTGGCACAGGAAGGGAAGAGGAGCGACCTGCAGGGGGCTGAGTGGCTAAGCAGGTCAGGCATGGGTGGTGCGAGTGAGGTTTGCTCAGATCTGGGAACAGGTGTGTGGACAGGTCACCCAGTTAGCACAGAGAGGTGGGGCTCTGCAGGGGACAAGCTTAGAGCCCAGGGAGGGGGCTGGAGGGCCTGATGCAGGGATGGAGTTGACCAGGGCTGGGGGTTTGCGGCTGCAGAAACCCACCCTCCCGTCACTCTGCCCAAGCCCAAGTTGAGATGCTCCTTAGCCCAGGTCCAGAGCAGGTGGACACGGGAACAGGAACCTCTGGTGGGCTCAGGGGATGTCACCCCCTGACCAGCGGAGTGGCCTTCTCTTTCCTGACGCCCCACCAGGACAGGGACCCCAGAAAGTTGGTGGCTGGTTGTTGGGGTGGGAGTGGACAGAGATCTTAGAGGCCTCACAGTTCTCCCCACCTGCCTCACCGGTCACTCCACAGGCCAGAACCACAGCGATGACTTTGTCCAGGTGAACCCCCTGAGGAAGGTGCCAGCCCTGAAGGATGGGGACTTCACCTTGGCTGAGAGGTAAAGGGCCCCTGGGCCGCACCTGTCGGCCATCTGTGTGTCCACCGTTGATGGCTTGGCTCATGGCTTGCGTATCCCAAGTCCCTGTTCCGGCCCAAGGGGTGGAGAGTGGCTTGAAGTGGGCAGAGGTGCCCAGGGCTGGAGGGGTGCCTGGTCTCTCCTGGCACTGCCTGAGCTCCGGAGACTGGGGGGATGGTACTGGAGTCCTCTGAAGCCCCACGACACTTTGTTTTCCCCTCGGTGCCGGAGATGCTAGATGGCCCAGTGTAGACCTGTATGGCCCTGGCTGTCACCTGACCCCTCTGGGCCTCGGATTCCTGCTTGTGTACCAGAACCAGGAAGACGCTGAGATGCTCCACCCACAGGATCTAGGGAAAGACGTGTGAGGTCAGGGCCAGGCCTCACCCAGGGCCTGGTCCCTGTGGAACGGCTGATGAGTGACTGGGGCATGTCCTCTGCACCCCCCTTGTCCCCCAGTGTGGCCATCCTGCTGTATCTGGCCCGCAAGTACGAGGCCCCTGACCACTGGTACCCCCAAGACCTGCAGGCCCGAGCCCGCGTGGATGAGTACCTGTCGTGGCAGCACACGGCCCTCCGGATGAGCTGCACCCGGGCCATGTGGCAGAAGGTGAGCTCTGGGGCAGGGAGCCCTCCAGGATGATCAAGGGGCCAGGCTCTCTGTCGAAGCTGAGAACACTAAATCCTAGAATGCCAGAGAGGCTCCAGGGCAACGGACTTGTTTCCCAGAGAGGAAACTGAGGCACAGAGCCTGGGAACGACTCCCCCAAGGTGTCTTATCAAAAACACATTCATTTGTTGAGTTGTTTTCAGCTCCGCTAGATCTTCCTTGCTGGGAGCAGGCTCGGGGGCACGGGCTCCAGGACTCGCAGCTCGCAGGCTGAATGGCCCCGAGGCACATGGAGTCTTCCGGGACTGGGGATGGAAGCCGTGTCCTCTCCTGCACTGGCAGGTGGATACTAAACCAGGGCTTTCCTGAGCCACCAGGAAAGCCCTCCCTCCTCAGGTCTTGATTCCCGAGTTGCTGGAAATGAACCCTCTGCTTTCCTGTACATGTCACACTGCCTAGGAATGTTGCCTCTTGTGGGGGAAAAGCATCAAGCCCTCGCTTTGCCACACACGTACTTTTCAGATGGAGAGATGCTAAGTGACAAACCTCGAAGTAGGAAGAAACGAGATATTCACTAAATGTTGATCTAATTTCTGGGTATGCAAAGATTGATAAGCCTAATAACAGTGAGAGACTTGGAGAAAAGACTCATCAATTTTATGTGGTGAAATCTGTAGAAGAAGGGGGAAAAAAAAGGGAGAATTAAAGCCAGCAAAAAAAAAAAAAACTGGGGAAAATCTTGGCAAAGATGTGTTAGAAAGAAGTAACATTCTTGATACTTAAGATGTTCTTAGAAGCCCATCAGACAAAGACAGGAGAAAAACGGGCAGAGGAAACCAGCAGAGATGTAGCTGAAGGACAGAGAGAAAGGGGCAGTAAGTGGATGAAAACATTTAACTTCAGTAAAAACCAAGCAAATGCGCATTAAAGGAGCATGCAGATACCATTTTTGCTTATCAAATGTGCAGAGGCCTTTGCCATGAGCCCTGAGCCGTGATCAGCGCCCAGTACCCAGCGGTCATCCTGTGTGTGTGAGGGGCTGAGCACTGCGCCTGGGCCCTCAGCAGCGCACTGAGAGCTTGCAGTCCTAGCACCGCGCCGCCAGGGAGTTCCATCTTGGCCCAAAGAAAGTTTCCATAGCTTCAAAAGCCATGGGCTTCTGTGGTGGCTCAGTGGTAAAAAATCTGCCGACCAGTGCAGGAGACTCGGGTTCAATCCCTGGGTCGGGAAGATCCCCTGGAGGAGGAGAAGGGAACCCACTCTTACAATCTTGCCTGGGAAATCCCATGGACAGAGGAACCTGGCCGCTGCCTACAGCCCATGGGGTCATAAAAGACTTGGACACGACTTAGGGACTCAACAATGACAATAAAAGCTGTGGTCGGGGAGGCAGCCTGGTGCATTTGAGGGCCGAATGGAGAGAAACTGAGGAGAGTGAGTGTAGATCTTTGCTACTGAGTGTGGTCCATGGGCCGCGAGCAAGACGGTCATCTGGGAGCTTGGCAGTGCAGAGGCTGACCCCAGCCAGGTGCACTGATTAGGAGCATACACTTGAAGCACATCCTAGAGGGATCTGCAGGCCCATTCCCACAGACTCCCATCTGAGAGGCCTGGGGTGGGGTCGGGGGTGGTGGGAGCGTGGGAGAGGATGGCTGCTGCTGTGTGTTGAGACCTTTGCGGGGCGGGGGCAGTAGCGAGTCATGGCAGGCTTTATGCAGGAAGAAGCTACAGGCAGACTGGGATTGCAGAGGGATCCCCTGGCTGCCTGGTGTGAGGACCCAGGGAGAGGCGGAGGCTGGCCACGCGTGAGTCAGCGATGAGGCCTGGGCTGGTGGTGGCCGTGGGTGGGAAGGGGTGACGGGAGTGAGGAGAAATGCGCAGGATGGCTGGCCAACAGGATGAGAGCCGGAACCAGGCCGGGCCCTAGGCAGACGCTGAGCCCTCTCTCTGCCTGCCAGATGATGTTCCCTGTGTTCCTGGGCCAACGGGTGCCCCCTGAGACACTGGCAAACACTCTGGCCGAGCTGGACCGGTGCCTGCAGCTGCTTGAGGACAAGTTCCTGAAGGACCAGGACTTCCTGGCCGGGCCCCACATGTCAGTGGCGGACTTGGTGGCCATCACAGAGCTGATGCATGTGAGTGCTGTGGGGCAGGGGGGCTGCTGAGCAGCAGGGTATCCTGGGAGGGAGCCCGTGCACCAGCTCACATTGCTCTTTCTGGCTGGGGGTAGAGGGGGGCCCTGGGTGGGTCACGTCCCCTCTGAGCCTCAGGGTCCTCATCTGTAAAAAGGGGCCTAAAACCCCACCCTACAGGGATATTGAGCAGTTTCCTGGTGTTTCCTCTAGTGGCAGAGGCGGGGAAATCCACCCAGGGGATCCCTAGGCCAGGGGCGGCCTTCTGCTTCCCTGGGCACCTCCGCCCTCCAGTCAGCTCCCTCTCCTGCAGCCCGTCAGTGCCGGCTGTGACATCTTCAAAAGCCGGCCTAAGCTGGCCGCGTGGCGCCAGCGCGTGGAAGCTGCGGTGGGGGAGGACCTCTTCCGAGAGGCCCACGCGGTCCTCATGAAGGCCAAGGACCTGCCTCCAGCAGACACTGCCGTGAAGGAGAGGCTGAAGCCCCTAGCGCAACTGTTGTTGTAGTGAGTCCCGGTGAGCCTGCCACGGCACTCTAAGAAATGGCGCTCCCTCCCCTCAGCTGGGGGCCAAAACACGGCTCCCGCTCAGAGTCCGGGCCACAGTGCTCTCCACTCGCCAGCCCTGCATGCCTTCCTCTGTCCGTCCGCTAACTTCACCCTTACCCCTTGCACGCTGACTTCCATGTGAACTCTGGAAAGAGCTCCAGTAAACACAAAAGTGACCCTGGCCCTCTCTTGTTTGAAAAATTTCCCTGGTTTCTGCCCTGAGGCTAAAGGACAAAGGGTGAGTGCTTTAATATGCCCACTTCCATAAAGTTTTAGGTATGTAGTTGGAATCGTTCATATACACCCACGTAAGTTCAACGACCTTTGCTATTTACAATTCTAACAGCTTTCCAACGCTGATGAAAGTACCACGTTTGGCCACATCAACAGACATCCACATGCTCAATAACAGCTTTTGTTTCACCTCTAAAAAATACAGGGTCCCGTAAACATTGCTGGTAATTCGACCGGGGCTTTGGCTGGCTATCACCACCCCCTGGTGGGCGATCCTTCACCGTGAGGCAAGGTTGCCACAGGCACAAGAAGCCACAAGGGTGTTTTTGTCCGTGGGTACCAGGCAGGGATGCAGTGAACCCGAGGGTCTCTGCCCAGCCCCACTCGAGCCCCCAGGCTTCACCTGGTCTGATCAAAAGAAGAGCGTTTTAGCACGTCGAACGGGAGTTGCCCGACGCAGAGACAGCTCATTCAAAAAAATTTTAATACTCCGTGACGAGGTAGCATTGTTAGCGTGGAGCCTGGGGATAGCCCCTCCGGGTGTGTGTATTTGGGCGTGTTCAGACCTCCACCTAAATATTAGCCAAAGCGCTGGAAAGCCACAGGGGACAGGAAACCGCGGCCAGCAGGGCCGGAGCGGGGCGCGGGCGGGGCCTGGTGTGTGGGCGGGGCTCGGCACGGCCAATACCTCGTTGGGGGCGGGGTCACAAGGAGGGGGCCGGGCTACCACACTTCCGGAAATCAGCGCCAGCCCTGGCGGCGGCTCTCTGCGGAGACCCGGGGGGATGCAGCCCAGACAGCCAATCAGGGGGCGCTGAGTTTCTGTCCAGCCAATGAGGAGAGCAGGTTTCCGTGGCGCCCCGCCCCCGCTCCCCGTCGCCCGACCCTCAAGAACACAGACCCGGACCCCGCGCCTCGTTTCTCCCCGGCGACCGTTCGCACCCTTCCCGCTGGACATGCCGTTCGTAGAGCTGGACACGAGCTTGCCCGCCGGCCGCGTGCCCGCGGGGCTGGAGAAGCGGCTCTGCGCGGCCACTGCCGCCATCCTGAGCAAGCCTGAGGACGTGAGCCTGCGCTGGGGAGCACGGGGCGGGGAGGAGGCTGGCGGACCGGGGTCGGGCTCTATCTGCGACCCCCGCTTCCCCAGCGTGACCCCGACTCTTCCGCGCCCGCCCGCCCGCCCGCCGCCAACTCCGTCCTCCCGCACTCCAGGGCCCTGCGGCCCCGTCCGCAACACGTGCTCCGTGTCGGCTTGGCCAGCCGTGACCCCGAAGTGACCTCCAAGGACCCCGACCCGTGCCCCCAGCCCTGACCCCCGTGGAGCTCGCGCGTCTGCACCCCGTGCTCCCTCACCCCGCGCTCCCTCACCCCGCGCTCCCCAGGTCCTCAGCACGATCCCCGCCTAACGCCGCCTTCAGGCTAAACTCCCGTGTCCCCGCAGCGCGTGAACGTGACGGTGCGGTCCGGCCTGGCCATGGTGCTGAACGGCTCGGCGGAGCCCAGCGCCCAGCTGCTCGTCTCCTCCATCGGTGTGGTGGGGACGGCCGAGGAGAACCGCGGCCACAGCGCGCGCTTCTTCGAGTTCCTCACCAAGGAGCTGGACCTGGCCGAGGACCGGTGCGTAGGGGGGGGCAGGGAGAGGACCCTCTTGGGACTGCTGTGCCACTGGGGGCCGGGATCCCACCTCAGGCCCCTCCTGAGTTTGGGGGGAAAATTAATTCCTCATGCTGGACAAGAAGGATCTGGTGCCGCCTGGGCCCTTGACCCCATGGGCCGGTGGACGGCCCACCTTGAGAGTGGTAGTGGAATTGAATGAATTCCTGGCTCTGCAGTGGTGCCTGTGACACCTGGGCAAGGTATGGCCTCTTGGACCTCCGTGTTTCCATCTGTGAAATGGGAAGGCTCCCCTTTAACCACTCCTGGGGGCACTGCATGGGACGACACTACTGTACCTGCCTTGGCACCTGACAGGGCAGAATGTTGCTATCCCGGCAGAACCAAAGCCACTTATCATCTGCCCTCAGGTTTTTCCATATGTTGGGAAAACAGGAGTAATCTTTTAGAACTTCTCTAAGCTGGACTGGAGGAATTCTGGGTATGTCCTGAGGCTGTGACCTTTGGGTCCCATGCAGGTGGGGGAATCCAAACAAACCTGGAATTAAACCATGTCTGGTTTGTAACCTTCTCTTCTCTGAATAGAGAGGCATGGATCAAATAGTTCCCAAGAAGCCCTCGGTGATTGTTTCTCAGTCATTCAGTTGTGTCCAACTCTTTGCGACCCCATGGACTGCAGCATACCAGGTTTCCAGGCCCTTCACCATCTCCTGGAGCTTGCTCAAACTCATGTCCATTGAGTTGGTGATGCCGTCCAATCATCTAGTCCTCTGTCATCCCCTTCTTCTCCTGCCTTCAATCTTTCCCAGCATTAGGGTCTTTTCTAATGAGTCGGCTTCTAATAAGAAGGCCGCATGGCTCCCAAACCTGGGATTCCGTGGCAAGGTCATGGTTTCTTCTCGGGTAAAAAATATTCCCAAGCCGAGTCTATGCCTATGAGGAACTAACTGCATAAGAATCTTGAAAGAACCTTTCAGAATGGAGCCTTTGTTGGCCCAGAAAGAGTGGGTGAAGAATGGTCACTTCTGGGGGTGCTTAGACCTGGTCCTTAATCTGGGGAGCCATAAGAATTCTAACAATGATAAACAACCTGTAATTTACCACATACCAGAGATTTGAAAGGTAATTCACATGCCTGACCCCATTTGATCCTTAGAAGTTTTGTGCCTCTGTCTATAGCCCCCATGTGGACATGCCATCCCATTATGGGGACATCTCATCCCACAATGGAGATAGCTCCATTATGCCCATTTACAGATGGGACGGGACAACTGAGGTTGTCACATATACCTCCTTGGCCCTAGGTTGTCCCAAGTATCCTGTTTCTGCACAAGGAACTTCCTGTCACTTCTGGGAGAGGAGCTCATTCACTCACTCCACAGATAATGTGGGGAGGGAGGTGGTTATGCCTGGACTCCTTGAGCCAGGCTTTGCAAAAACAGGGGCTGGGATACTGCACATGTGTGCTCCTGGGGGCCTGCAGTTTGGGAGAGAGAAGGCTCCCCATGAACCCACATACAGTGACCACAGAGGCTGCCTGTCTATCCCGGGTGGGTGATGACGGTGTGCAGCCACCATTCCACCCCTGACATGCCCACTGCCCTGTCTGGGGTTTGTGGAGAGTGTTCATGGGGTGAGACAGGCTTGCAAAATGCCTGGTGGGGCTAAGGCAGGCTCCTTGGAGCCCACAGTGGGTATGTCTGGCTGGGGGATGTTAGAATGTAAGGCGTTAGCCAAGGAGCTGATGACATCTTTCTCTCCATCTCCTGAAGGATAATGATCCGCTTTTTCCCCTTGGAGCGCTGGCAGATTGGCAAGAAGGGGACAGTCGCGACCTTTTTATGATTGGCGTGTAGGGCATCCAGGGCCTCTGAGCTGACAGCCCTTCCAGAGAGGCCTTCTGGCAGTGAGGGCCTGGTGGACACCAGCTTCTGGCATCTCCGTGTGGTTCTCCTCCCCATCCTCACAACAAATAAATTAAGAGAGCTTTGTCTCAAACCTGACTTCTCTACTTCCCTTTGCCACTGCCTTCCCCCACCCACACCCCCTGGCATTCTGGGTCACTCTGGACAGCAGGTTGGTTTATGAGGTGGGGACCTTAAGGGAACCTGGGAGGTGGGACGTTCCTGTCCTCAGGGGCTGTGTTTCATGTCTTATATTTGGCTGCTGGAATCAGGGTGGAGGGCTTCTTGGAGTCGCTCCTCTTCGTGCCCCTGTTCAGGCTGGTGGGGAGCGGCAGGCAACTGGTCCAGCCTAGGCCTTCCTGCAGACTGCTGACCCGACATTCCTGTCCTCAGCCTGGGCTTCAGGGCCCTTCCCTGGGCATTGCCAGACTCCCATCGTCTCTTGTGAGTCTTGCTGAGAATTCTCTGTAGCTGTGTACCTTGTAAGATCCACATGCCAAATGGCAAACCCAGAAATGCAGCCTCTGCTTCTGGAAATGGAATGAATAGAATCTTGTTACTGCCCCGGCCCCTGCCGCCAATCTAAAGCCATATCATGCTTTTGCGTTGCAGAGGACGCGGGGGTGGGGTGGGGGTGGGGGATGGAGGTGTGGCATGGAAGTCTCCTTTTCAGCTTTCTTCCAGATGCAGAGTTTACATCTCTGGGCGATACTTTCCCTGCCCCCTTAAAGCTTTGATCATTCTTGTGCACCAATGAATACCAAACTGATTTGCAGTCTGCCTGGTTAATAAGTTTCCTAAGGAATGTGCCTGAGCCTGAGTGTTTACCTGGCCACCGCTGTTGTTCAGTGGCTCAGCTGCGTCCAGCTCTTCGCGACTGCGGCACGCCAGGCTTTCCTGTCCTTCACCATCTCCTGGAGCTTGCTCAGATTCATGCCCACTGAGTCAGTGATGCCATCCAACCATCTAGTTCCCTGTCATCTTCTCTTCCTGCCTTCAATCTTTCCCAGTATCAGGGTCTTTTCTAATGAGTCAGCTCTTCTCACCAGGTGGCCAAAGTACTGGAGCTTCAGTTTCAGCAGCAGTCCTTCCCAGTGAATATTGAGGGTTGACTTCCTTTAGGATTGACTGGTTTGATCTCCTTGCAGTCCAACGGACTCTCAAGAGTCTTCTTCAGCACAATTCAAAAGCATCAATTCTTCAGCCCTCAGCCTTCTTTATTATGGTCTAACTCTCACATCCATACTTGACTACTAGAAAAACCACAGCTTTGACCACCACTGAGAACTTGTTAAAAGCTACAGCTTGGAGGTCCTACCCTTGGCTCCCTGTCCCAGTTGTCTCTGCACTCATTCCTTCTGCCAGCATGGATGTCCTGCTTCCCAAAGGGGCTCAGGGAATGTTTGTGGGTTGGAGGTAAATGAGTGGTTGAAGCGCTCAAGGAGGGATTCAGGCCTAAAACCTTTCCAGGACCACAAGGTAACAGCATCCAATCTGGTCTCATCATCAGTCTCATCCCCATCAGTGAGTGAGGTCATCTGTTTGCAGTGAGGACTGGCCCCTTGACCCATTCCGGCATCAGGGCCCCCATTTTGCCCCTTGATAACACGGTGCTGCATGAGACTCCTGCATAGCCTGCACTGTTTCTCAGCACAAACTTTTGCTACACAGCTCCCTGCTGCTTGGATCACCCTCCCCATTTTTATTCAACTTTCACTTCAGAACATCTTTCATGATACAGCTCAGGGGTGAGAGCTGTATCCAAGGTTGCAAGTTATCTCTGAAACTTTGAAACCATCTGTTTATGGTCTGTTTAAACCCTCCCACCACCACCGCCTCCCACCAGGTTATACCCAAAATTAAGGTTGGTGATTAAGTTATTTTTGTACTTCCTGGCATATCAATAAAGCTTTATTGTACCTAACTGTCTACGAGTTCTTCACCATGATTTTACTAAAGTCAAAGGGAAAGCCATAACATTTGTACTTTAAATCCTTCTTGCTGGACTCAGGCCTCTGTGAATGTCAACCAGCGTGAAGCCCCTTCCTAAACCACGGAGCTCCCAAGACCGTTGCCCCCTAAGTCCCAGGCCCCGCGTCGGAAACCCTTCAGATCTGCTTGTATATTGCGGAAACGGATCCTTCGTCAGCTGTTTCATTTGTTGTTATTCTCTCCCATTCTGAGGGCTATCTTTTCATCTTGCTTATCGTTTCCTTTGCTGTGCAAAAACATTTAAGTTTAATCAGGTCCCACTTGCTTACTTTTGTTCTTATTTCCCGTGAATCTAGGAGGTGGGTCAGGGGGGATCTTGCTTTGATTTATGTCATCAAGGGTTCTGCTTGTGTTTTCCTCTAAGAGTTTTATAGTTTCTGGTCATACATTTAGGTCTGCCCTTTTATCTTCTGCGTCAAGAGCTGCTTGTATCTGTGCCTTTTAGGCTTCGGGTAACGTCGACGAGGATGCTCTTCCTTCCCCTGTTCGCTCTAAGTGTCCCCACGTCGCCGCGGTCTCCACAGCACCTGTCCGAAGTCTGAAACAGTAGTGCGTTACTGATACTACTGCGCAGGGTAGTTACTGTGCAGGGCCGCGGGCTTGGCCCCTCCAACCGGGCGCCTCCTAGCTAACAGGGCTGGCGGGAGCTGGCGCCGGGTCCGCAGCCGCGCTCGGAGCTCTGCGCGTGGCCGCGTCCGCAGGCAGCCGGGGCCCCGCGCGCCGGACGGCGCCTGCGCGCTCTCTGATTGGCCGGCGCAGCCGGCGCCTGAGCCAATGGGAGCGCACCTTGTTGTCGGGCGCGCAGCCGGCCGGCGCTGGGGGCCGGCCGCCCTGGCGGTTGCTGTGGAGACGGCTGGTGAGCCCGCGGGCGACGCGGTTGGGGTGGGGGCGGAAGCCTGAGGGGCGGCGGGCGCGGGGCCCGGCCGGGCTGGCGCCAGGGCTCCCCGCGAAGAGACCGAGGCCGGGAGCCGGAGCGGCCCGGCGGGGGCCTCTAGCCAGCTCCCTGCTCAGCCCGGCGGCCTGAGAGTGGGGGGCTTCGCCTGGGGACGGCGGTCGCGGCGCAGGGCCCCGCGCTGAGCCCCCGCCTCGCGTCCTTCCGTTCCACCTTCGCGGCGGTGCTGCGCGGTGAGCGCCCCTTGCGGGTGGTGTCGCGCGTCCCCGGCTCCCCCCGCGGCCCGGCGGCTCCAGGCTGCAAGCCGCGGCCGCCCCGCCGCCGCTGGGCCCGATCGAGTCTCCGGACCGCGGCGGGGGGCGCTGCGCAGGCGGCCCTGGGGCCTCTCGCTTCTCGGGCGCCTGGGTCACTGCAGGGCGTGCTGTGTATGCGGCTTCCACGCGGCTGGGCTTCCCTCCGTGTTGACCCTTCTTTTGCTTGTTGCTTAAGCCGTGTCCGACGCTTTGCGACCCCATGACTGCAGCACGCCAGGGCCTCCCGGTCCGTCGCCAACTCCCGGAGTTCACCCAAACCCATGTCCGTTTGAATCGGTGATGGCATCCAACCATCTCATCCTCTGTCGTCCCCTTTTCCTCCCGACTTCAATCTTTCCCAGCATCACTGTCTTTTCCAGTTAGCCGGCCTCTCTTTGCTTTTTTATAATATTATTACTTCTTGTGACTATGTGTATACTTATAATGATATAAGTACTTGGGGGCTCTACATTGTCTAGTAAGTACTTGGGACATAGCCAAAGACAGTATGTAAGAGCGGGGCAGTGTTTCTATAACATTTTATTTAAGGACACTGAAGTTTGAGTCTTAAGTAAGTTTTACGTAATTTTCTTGTGTCCCGAAGTTTTTCAACCATTTGAAAATGTAGAAATCATTCTTTGCTCACTAGCCCACTGTTTTGCTACAGCCCAAGAGCAGAGAATGGTTTTTACATTTTTAAATAGTTGAAAAGCAAACTCAAATTAGGTCCATCGTCCCCCGCCACCCCCCATCCCTAAGACTGGGAATGCAAGATCCTATGGTAGCTCTATTTTTAGTACTTTAAGGAACCTCCTTACTGTTCTCCATAGTGGCTGCACCAGTTTACATTCCCGCCAACAGGGTAAGAGGATTTTCTTTTCTCCATGCCCTCCAGCATTTGTTGTTCGTAGACTTTTTAATGATGGCCCTTCTGATTGGCAAATAGATGGGGAAACAATGGAAACAGTGAGAGGCTTTGTTTTGGGGGGGCTCCAAAATTACTGCAGATGGTGGTTGCACCCATGAAATTAAAAGATACTTGTTCCTTGGAAGAAAAGCTATGACCAACCTAGGTAGCATTTTAAAAAGCAGAGACATTACTTTGCCAACAAAGGTCCATCTAGTCAAAGCTGTGGTTTTCCCAGTAGTCATGTATGGATGTGAGAGTTGGGCTATAAAGAAAGCTGTGCACCGAAGAATTGATGCTTTTGCACTGTGATGTTGGAGAAGACTCTTGAGAGTCCCTTGGACTGCAGGGAGATCAAACCAGTCCATCCTGAAGGCAATCAGTCCTGAATATTCATTGGAAGGACCGATGCTGAAGCTCCAATGCTTTGGCCACCTGATACGAAAAACTGACTCATTGGGAAAGACCTTGATGCTGGGAAAGATTAAAGGCAGGAGGAGAAGGGGACGACAGAGGATGAGATGGTTGGATGGCATCACCAACTCTATGGACATGAGTTTAAGTAAGCTCTGGGAGTTGGTGATGGACAGGGAAGTCTGGTGTGCTGCAGTCCATGGGGTTGCAAAGAGTTGGACACAACTGAGCGACTGAACTGACTGAATAATTAGTGATGTTAAACATATTTTCATGTGTGTTTCGCACGCTTAGTCGCATCCGACTCTAGGACCCCACACTAGGCTCCTCTTTCCACGGGGATTCTACAGGCAGGAATACTGGAGTGGGTCACCATGCCCTCCACCAGGGGATCTTCCCAACCCAGGGATGTAACCCAGGTCTCCTGCATTGCAGGCGGATTCTTCACGGTCTGAGCCACCAGGGAAGCCCCGTGTGTCTTTTGGCCGCCTGTATTTTTATTTCTGGCTGTGCTGGGTCTTTGTTGCTGTGTGGCTACTTTCTATTCGCTGCGCGCAGGCTTCTCACTGCGGTGGCTTCTCTTGTTTTGGAGCACGGTCTCTAGGGTGCCTGGGCTTCAGCAGTTGCGGGCTGAGGACGCCATGGCACAGGCTCGGTCATTCTGGCACGTGGGCTCAGTTGCCCTGTGGCATGTGGCATCTCCCCCACCGAGGGCTGAACCTGTGTCCTTGTTTTGGAAGCATGGAGTCTTAACCACTGGGCGGTGTGTCCAGCAAGTCCTGTATGTCTTCTTTGGAGGAGTGTCTATTTAGAACTTATACCTATTTTTTGATTGTGTATTTTTCGATATTCAGCTGTGTGAGGAGTATTTGTACATTTTGGAAATTAATTCGTTGTCAGTTGCACCATTTGTAAATATTTTCTCCCATTCTGTAGGTTGTCTTTTAAACTGCACTTAGACTCGGAGAAGGCAATGGCACCCACTCCAGTACTCTTGCCCGGAAAATCCCATGGACGGAGGAGCCTGGTAGGCTGCAGTCCATGAGGTCCCTGAGTTGGGCACGACTGAGCGACTTCACTTTCACTTTTCACTTTCATGGATTGGAGAAGGAAATGGCAACCCACTCCAGTGTGGAAAATTGCAACAATGATACAATGAGTTTCCAACCCACCCCCCCCCCCCCCCACCTTCCCTAACTTTAACATCTTATATAACCCTAGTGCAATTGTCAGTAAAAGGAAACTCATTCTGATACAATATTATTAACTCAACTGTCACTTTTCTATATAGTTGCAACCCTAGTCCTTAAAGTTCAGTTCATTTCAGTTGCTCAGTCGTGTCCGACCCCATGAATCGTAGCACGCCAGGCCTCCCTGTCCATCACCATCTCCTGGAGTTCACTCAGACTCACGTCCATTGAGTCTGTGACGCCATCCAGCCATCTCATCCTCGGTCGTCCCCTTCTCCTCCTGTCCCCAGTCCCTCCCAGCATCAGAGTCTTTTCCAGTGAGTCAACTCTTCGCATGAGGTGGCCAAAGTACTGGAGTTTCAGCTTTAGCATCAGTCCTTCCAATGAACACCCAGGACTGATCTCCTTCAGAATGGACTGGTTGGATCTCCTTGCAGTCCAAGGGACTCTCAAGAGTCTTCTCCAACACCACAGTGCAAAAGCATCAATTCTTCGGCACTCAGCTTTCTTCACAGTCCAACTCTCACATCCATACATGACCACAGGAAAAACCATAAAAGAATGCTCAAGCTATCACACAATTGCACTCATCTCACATGCTAGTAAAGTAATGCTCAAAAGTCTCCAAGCCAGGCTTCAGCAATATGTGAACCATGAACTCCCTGATGTTCAAGCTGATTTTAGAAAAGGCAGAGGAACCAGAGATCAAATTGCCAACATCTGCTGGATCATGGAAAAAGCAAGCGAGTTCCAGAAAAACATCTATTTCTGCTTTCTTGACTATGCCAAAGCCTTTGACTGTGTGGATCACAGTAAACTGGAAAATTCTGAAAGAGATGGGAATACCAGACCACCTAACCTGCCTCTTGAGAAATCTGTATGCAGACCAGGAAGCAACAGTTAGAACTGGACATGGAACAACAGAGTGGTTCCAAATAGGAAAAGGAGTGCTTCAAGGCTGTATATTGTCACCCTGCTTATTTGACTTATACGCAGAGTATATCATGAGAAACGCTGGACTAGAAGAAACACAAGCTGGAATCAAGATTACCGGGAGAAATATCAATAACCTCAGATATGCAGATGACACCAGCCTTATGGCAGAAAGTGAAGAGGAACTAAAAAGCCTCTTGATGAAAGTGAGAGAGGAGAGCGAAAAAGTTGGCTTAAAGCTCAACGTTCAGAAAAAGAAGATCATGGCATCCGGTTCCATCACTTCATGGGAAATAGATGTGGAAACAGTGTCAGACTGTATTTTTCTGGGCTCCAAATCACTGCAGATGGTGACTGCAGCCATGAAATTAAAAGATGCTTACTCCTTGGAAGAGAAGTTATGACCAACCTAGATAGTATATTCAAAAGCAGAGACATTACTTTGCCGACTAAGGTCCGTCTAGTCAAGCCTATGGTTTTCCCTCTCCTTTAAGTTATTCAGTGTTTTATTAACTTCTTGGCCATGCTGCTGCTGCTGCTGCTAAGTCGCTTCAGTCATGTCCGACTCTGTGCGACCCCATAGACGGCTGCCCACCAGGCCCCCCCGTCACTGGGATTCTCCAGGCAAGAACACGACTGGGTTGCCATTTCCTTCTCCAGTGCATGAAAGTGAGAAGTGAAAGTGAAGTTGCTCAGTCGTGTCCTACTCATAGCGACCCCATGGACTGCAGCCCACCAGGTTCCTCCATCCATGGGATTTTCCAGGCAAGAGTACTGGAGTGGGGTGCCTACTGTTTGTCTAATATTGCTCATTTTAGGCTTGTCTGCTGTTTTCTCATGATTAGAGAGAAGTTATGCATTTTAGGCCAAAATAACACAAACATGTTCTACCTATGGGGTAAGATTTTAGAAATGTTCATATTTTGAATACTTTATTTTCCACTACGAATATATTCTGTTACCTGTATACGTTTTGTAGAGACAGGCATAGGTATTCCACTAATGAAGTTTCCTTCTATTTGGCCACATGAAATGTCCATTTCTCCCTTACGTGTCCACTGAATTGGTAGATATGTTATATTCCCAAATAAGATGCGTATAAAGTTCCTAGAATTCCAAGAAGAAATGTCAGTGTTCTCCCAAATACCCTGGGATGCCAGGCTCTATGAGGTTAACTCCTCGGATGATTTTCGTATTGATGCAAAAATAAATAGTTGGATTTTAAAAGATCTGTGTTCTGGGCGATAAAAAATGCCTCTGCGTGTGCTCCGGCTTCTCCTCTGCCCTCGCTCCCTACCACGCCCCTCCCCCCGCCCCCTGGCCGTTTGGTGATCACAGTGTCCATCACAGCGTAGTTTATGGTGAAGCCACCGTTTCCAGAGCTAATGAGCAGCATGCTTTGCTTGTTTAAATGTAGAAACCAGGAGATGAGATAGCTATCAAGCTAGTGGGGCGGTGTGTCCCTTGCCTGTGAAGGAGACTGTCCTTCCTCCTTCCTTGTAAGGGCCCTGGAGACCACAGAGCCCGTGTGGAGGGCGCAGCTGTGAGCTCGCCCTGGAGACCACAGAGCCCGTGTGGAGGGCACAGCCGTGAGCTCTGCTGGCGGGAGTCGTGGCCACACACTCAGTCCCTGCCCAGGCTCAGTTACACTGCCTGCTGGGCCCACGCAGGGCTCTGTGCTGACCCCCGGGTGGGCCGTTTCCTGGCGCCTCGCTCTGCCCTCCCTGGAGCGTTTGGTGGTGCTGCGTCGGCTGGAGCCCGGTGTTGCCTGGCACCCTGCTGCCCGCTGGAGGCCCCTGAGGGCTCAGTTCTGTGGGCTTCCCCCTGGGGCGTGCCCTCAGCACCCCTGCTGCAGTCAGGCTCCTGCCCTGTCTTCCTTTAGCAGACCCCACAGATCCGCGAGCGTGGGCTTGTCCACTCAGCTGTGCACCCCCCAGCTCTGTCCCCTCCCCCTGAAGGGGCCCTGTCCCGGCAGGAGCCACCCCTCCAGGCCCTCTCCCTGGCCCCGCCTCTCTCCCGCTGCTGTGGCCTGGTGGCGTCTGCATGGGCACATGGGTGGGCTTGGCAGCCTGTGGCCTCGGTGGCGGCTTCTTTCGGTGGCTGTGCCCTCACGGTGCCCGCGGGGGGCGGCAAGTGCTGCACTGTGGTTTGTTTCACGACTGAACAATGACCCAGTGGCTGTCCGGGCAGCCCACATCTTCTGTGTCCATTCGTCAGCTGCTGGGCCTGTTTTAGGACCGAATGATAACCCAGTGGCTGTCCGGGCAGCCCACAGTTTCTGTGTCCATTCATCAGGTGATGGGCGTTTGAGTTGCCCCCACCTGGAGTCTGCCGTGCAGAACGATGCTGTGCACATTTGTGGGTGCGCTTTGCTGTGGACAAGTCTCCGTTTCCCTTGGGAGTGGCCCCCAGCACTCTGAGCAGCTGCCGCTGCCAGTAGGCTTCACTGCTCTCATTCCCATCTGCAGGGTGTGAGGGTCAGGTTTCTCCACGTCCTCACCAGTCTGTGAAATTTCTACAGATTTCACACTGGTCTGCCTGCCTCTAAGTTTTTCCTTTGTTTTCCGCATAGTTTTTTCTTTTACGTTCCCCTCTCGCCCTCCAGGCCCCTGTCTCCCCCCCCCACCGCCTGCACCCCAGTCTTATCGCAGGCCTTCCTCCTTCACCTTCCCCATCTGGGCGGGTGACCTGGTCTCTACCTGCTGCCTGTGTTTCCATTTTATTCACCTTTTGAAGAAATAACTGTTTGCCAGTCTACTACTGTGCTGAGCAGTGAGCCCCGGGGTTGTGTCAGGCTCTCTCCGCCGTGTCCCCAATTGTCTGGCCAGGGTGGGCGCTCTGTCCCTAGGCCAGGGGCTCCCCAGGTGGCAGACTGCAGAGCCGTTCGACCGAGCCGTCCCCGGGCCCGGCTCTTCCTGGCCCCCCTCAGCCTGTCCTGCTCCCTCCCCAGGAGCCGAGTGGGCTGGCCCTGCCCGCCGCAGCTGCCTGTGCCAGAGGCTCCGACCATGGTATGTGCTGGTGCTCGGCCTCCCTCCGGGGGGAGGGGCGGGTTCTTGGGGGCCCTGAAGGCTGTCCGAGTGGGGCTGTGGGCACCTTCGAGGGTGTGGGTGTCCGCCCTCCTGTGGGTGGTTGGCAGGACCGCATCTCTGTGGCAGAGAGACACAGCCCGTGTCATTGGAGGCTGTTTTTCTGGTGCCTGGGTCTTCTGCTGCATCAGGCTGTTGCTGGGTGTCCCCAGCCTGGCCCTTCTGTAGTGGACACATTCCCTAAGCTGGTTGGCGTGGTCCCTTCAGAATGCTCCAGGTCCCCTTTTCCCTGGATGGCCACCTGCCATTCAGCCCCACGTCTGGGGAGGCCTAGCTGTTGGAGGCAGAGTGTGCTCCAGAGAGCTGTGCGCCTTGTAGGCTGTTGACGAGATGAGCCATGTTTTGTCTAAAAGCAGCTCTCCTCCCTCGCACCTCTGCCTCTAGATTCGAATCGCAGCCTTGAATGCCAGCTCCACGGTCGAAGATGATCATGAAGGAAGCTTTAAAAGTCACAAGACCCAGACGAAGGAGGCACAGGTGTGCGGTCACGGCCTCCTCTGCAGCTGGCCCTGGAGTCTCCTTTCCCTCCTGGGCTCTGGGTTGTTCTGGCTGACATGGCCGCCCCCCCAGAAGGTGTCAGCGGGGCTCCTGGAACCTTGGCCTTGCTCGGGCCGTGCCCTCGGCTTGCTGCCTGCTGGTGCCCGGACTCAGCTGAGCCCACCTTGCTTGTGTCCACCTGGGGGGCCGCTGAGCAGTGAGCCCCTGGGAGGGTGGGGCCTCAGGACCGTCTCCACCGCAGCGAGGCCGGCTCACACGGCCTGGAGTGCAGCCCCCACATGCACGGTCGGCTTGAAGAGACACACCTCTATGCTCTCGGAAAACGCTTCCCGTCTTGGTTTTTCAGGAAGCAGAGGCTTTTGCCTTGTACCACAAGGCCCTGGACCTGCAGAAGCACGACCGATTTGAGGAGTCCGCCAAGGCCTACCACGAGCTGCTGGAGGCGCGCCTGCTGCGGGAGGTGAGTGCGCCAGGCTTTCCCACGTGCGGAACGCCCTCCTTGCTGCGGTGCTCCAAGGTTGGGCGAGTCCAGAGACGCGCGCGTCACAGTCTGCCAGCTGCGGCGCTCTGTCCGCTCTCAGCATGGAGGCGGCCGTGTGGATGGCTCAGGGCCTCCTGTTTTGGGAAGTGGCAGAGCACGCGTGCTGTGGGCGCCACCGTCCGCGCTCGGGCCCTCGGGTGTGCCGGGCGTGCCGGGCGCGTCCCCTCCCTGTCTTGCTGCCCAGATGGCCTGCAAACTGAGTCCCAGGGGTCTGGCCTTTCTCGTCTGTGTGCTCAGAGCTGGGGTGGGGGTGGGGGTGTCCTTGAAAGACCCCCAGGGCCACACTGTTCTCCAGTGGAGGGTGGTTCTGGACTGGCCCCCAGGCCTGCACAGAGGCCGGGGCCCTGCTGATGGCCTGCGGAGGCTTCAGGCCTGGCTCTCACGTTGCACCTCTCTGCCGCGTTCCCAGGCGGTTCCGTCTGGCGATGAGAAGGAGGGGCTGAAGCACCCTGGGCTGATGCTGAAGTACTCCACATACAAGAACCTGGCGCAGCTGGCCGCCCAGCGGGAGGACCTGGAGACGGCCATGGAGTTCTACCTGGAGGTGCTCCCCGCGGGCCTCAGGCAGCCCCTGGGGGCCGCGTGGCTCCCCTGTCGTCCCTGGGCACTCTGGGCAGCGGGGATGGTGCTGTCCCCTTGGATGCCTGCTGGCGAGGGCGGGGTTCACTGAGCACGCATCTGCGGCGCTGCTTGCAGGCGGTCATGCTGGACTCCACGGATGTCAACCTCTGGTATAAGATCGGACACGTGGCCCTGAAGCTCATCCGGGTGCCCCTGGCTCGCCACGCGTTTGAGGAAGGGCTGCGGTGCAACCCTGACCACTGGCCCTGCCTGGACAACCTCATCACTGTCCTGTACACCCTCAGCGACTACACCAGTGAGTGGGGTGCGGCTGAGTTCTCCTGCGCGCGCTGCGTCGGCGTGCGGGCGGGTGGGCGGCTTGGCTGGGCTCGGGGCCTGCGCCGACGCGCGGGGCTGTCTGCCCAGCGCTCAGGGGAGGTGGAGGTGCGCTTGCTTCCCCGCTGTGCTGTGCTCGCTGTCCGCCTCAGTCGCGGCCCGCCGCTGGCGCCCTGGTGGGAAGACGGGCTCCCTTCAGCCTTCCCTCCAGCGCCGCCGCCTCCTGCCCCAGGCCTGCTCTGTGATTTGCTAATGGGCGATCTGGTGGCTGCAGTCTCGCTCCCAGTGCCGGAAGCTCACTTCCTCCTCCTCGCAGCTTATCATAGCCCCCTCTGTAGAGCAGCGTGGATGCTGGAAACACCTGTGCCAGATGGAGCCCCCGTCTGCCTTGTGGTGGCGTCACTCGCTGCCCTGCCTGGCCCTCTGCTCTGCAGGGCACACATGGCCCCTTGTGGGCCATCCCGAGGCGGGCGCTGACGGGGTCCTGAGCCTCCTGGGCCAGCTCCTCCCGGCGGCTGTGCAGGAGGGCCCTGGGCAGGACGGTGCAGGGTAGCTGGCCTCGGGCACAGACACACACCAGCGCCCAGCCTGGGTGAAGGTTTCAGCCGGGAGCTCCTGGCTCTGACGGCTCTTCCTTCCCTTTCCAGGTGTGGGTGGGGCAGGACAGGGTGGCGGAGGCTGGGCCAACTCTCCTCCCTGGCTCCATGTGCTCGAGCCTGGTGGCAGGGGCCAGCTGCTGGTCCCCTCCCTGTGGTCACTGCCCGAGGCGACCCCAGCCTCTCCCTGGGTCCCCAGAGCCCGCTTAGCCACCCCTGCCCCCCCAGGGAGGGCCGGCATGTCTCGCGGCCCCCGCTGTGGGCCTCTGCTGTCTGTCTTCTCTGCGCGGCTCGCGGCCTCTGCTGTCTGTCCTCTCCTCTGCGTGGCCCGTGGCCTCCGCCTTTGGGCCTCTGCTGTCTGTCCTCTTCTCTGCGCGGCTGGCACCGCCCGCTCGCTCGCAGGCTCTCCTCCAGCCGCGGACCCTCGCGTCCCGTTGCAGAGGTGTGTGTGCGTCTGTGGCCGTCTGTGCACTGCCCGTTGCCCCGTCTTGACTCTGGCGCTTGCATCTTCCCTGTCTCCCTGGGCTCGTCCTGGAGCTCGAGCGCCCTCTGGAGGCCCGGCCTTCAGTATCTTGCCATCTCTGCGCCCCGGCTCAGGCTCTGCACTTGGTAAACCCATCTTGAGCGGAAGATGGCCCTGGGCACTGAGCGGTGTGTGTGCCTGTGAGGGCCGATGGGCATCCCTGAGCCAAGGAGGCAGGCCTCCCTCTGCTGCGGGCACAGCAGCAGAGGGCCTCTGTCTTTCTCTCTGCTCCTGGCCCTCCCCTGGGAGCCGGGCTCTCCTTCAGTGGGTGGCTGGCAAGGGGGCCCGGCTCCGTCCTCCCTCCGGCCCTCCATCCTGGCTTTCCTCCCCTCTCCCCACTCTGTCCTCCTCTGCTCATTCCTGATGAGAGTGCCTTGCAACCGCACGCAGCCTGGGGAGCTGGGCTGGGCCCTGAGCCATCCAGTCCAGAGCGGAGCGAGCTGGCAGTCGTTTGCAGGCAGCTGGCCCCCTAGGGTGGGTTTGCTAGATCGAAGGTCTGTGTGTGACGCCCCCCTGTTCCCCAGAGAGGTTGCCCAGCCTGTCCTCCCCTTCCAGCAGCCTCGGGGTTACTCTTTTCAGAAATGGTTCCTGATTGGATGGGTTCAGGTACTGCCGCATCCTTGTCTTCCCGGCGTCTCTTGGCCCCCACAGCAGGGCCCCTTCCCCGGCGTCGCCGGCGAGGCCAGGGTGTCAGTGCAGCCTGAGGTCATGCCTGTCTCTCCACCAGCATGCCTGTACTTCATCTGCAAGGCCTTGGAGAAGGACTGCCGCTACAGCAAGGGGCTGGTGCTCAAGGAGCAGATCTTCCAGGAGCAGCCGCGCCTGCGCCAGGACTCCCTCCGCATGTTCCTCCAGTGGTGGGTCGCTCACGCTCCGCCCTGCCTGCGCCTCTGCTGCGCGTGCCCAGGGCCGGCTCTGTCCAGCTCGTGCCTGCCTTCCCCTCTCTGAGGCTGGGCTTTCCGCGTTGCCCAGCCCGCCTCTGACCCTCCCTGCTTGCCTCTGGGAGGGGCCCATGCTCAGTAGCGTCGCCCGGGGGGCCCTTTGCAGCCTGACCACCCAGTCCTCCTGTCTGCCTCCCCGGGAGGAGAGCGGGCCCGGGCCCGGCAGCTCTGGGCTGGCCCTGCTGGCCCTGCTGGCCCTGCCCTGTCCGCCTCCCTGGCTCCGAGGCACCCTCGCCGGGGTCCCCGCCCCTCCCCGGCCTGCTCGCCCGCCTCTGCCGAGCTCTGGCTCCCAAACCCCCATTGGCAGCTTGCCGAGCTCGGGCTGCCTCCGTTGCCACTGCCCCCGCCCGTGGTACCAGCTTGGCTCCACTAGGGGTTAGTGGTCATTTGTCCCAGTGTTTATGCCTCAGGAGACCACGTCTCTTATTCCCATCTATCCCGAGAGGCTGCCCTTCTTTGGGCAGGTGGGTGATGAGCCCACGAGTGCGGGGGAGCCCTGCAGGGAGGGACCTCCGCTGGCAGAGGTGTGTCCGTGGGAGGCATGCCAGGCCTCAAGCTCCTGCCCTTGCTGTTGACTTCCGTCGGCTTTGGTGAGCTTGGCTGCTCTGAGGGCTGTTTTCAGGTGGGCAGTATGGGATAGTGAAATCCTTATAAGCTTTTTAGCGAAGGATGAGAGTGGCGTGTGGTTTTTCTGCCATCAGCGTGGTCCTGCTGATGTGGGTGAAGGCCCGTTGCCCGGTTGTGAGCAGATTAAAGGGCGTTAGTCATGCTGTGTACATGGGTGTTAAGAACGCTAATTACTGCCCTTTGCAGCCCAAGTGCTAATTTTGTTTGTGGGAAGAATTAATACAGATTACAGGGTATTAACTGCGTGCCGGTGTGTAGGATTTGCACCATGGCTCTGACGTGCCCTGGTCATGCCTCTGTCCCTCACACTCTCAGTGACATGTCCATCCACGAGGTGTCAGTGAGCGAAGCCGAGTCGCAGGCCATCGTGGATGAGGCCCTGGGGCTGCGCAGGAGGCGGCAGGCGCTGACGGTGCGTGAGAAGGAGCCGGACCTGAAGCTGATGCAGCCCATCCCCTTCCTCACGTAGGTTGTCTGGGGTACCAGGCGGCCGCTGGGCCCTGCATGGGTGGAGACACGGGGCACACGGCCAGGTGACCGCAGGACGGGCTGGGCCTCCCTTGCTGGGGTTCCCTCTCTCCATGCTGTCCTTGATCCACTGCCTGCCACGCTCCCGTCAGCCCCTCTCACCGCCCGCCCGAGGGGAGAGGGGCAGGTGGACGGGGGCCATCAGGGCTCTGAGGGGCCAAGAGTGGGTGGGGAGCCCACCCCCCCCAGGGCCTGGCATCCTGCTTGCGAGTCCACGTTCATGACGGGGTCACGCTGCTGCGTGGGTTGGAGAGGGTTTAGGGCCAGAGCTGGAGTCCAGGGAGTAGTGGGCGTGGGTCGGGCAGAGGGAAGCCTGTGCAAAGGCCCTGCAGCGTGTGGGCTACGGTTTTGTTTGCAGAACTGAGCGAAAGTGAGGGTGTGTTGGGCGGGGTAAGGCAGTGAGGTGGGGCAGGCAGTACCCTGGCGACAGGTGGAGGCCTTGGTTTTTAGTCGAAGGGCCTGGGAAGCTGTTCAGGGATGGGTGGGTGGGTACCTTACGCCACACTGCGTCATACCGCAACACAGCATGGCACGCAACACAACACGGGACACGCAGAGCACAGAGCAGCAGACAGCGAGCAGCACAGCCCGGGCCGCACCTCAGCACAACACGACACGCAACACGGCTTCTGCACGAGACACGCGTGCTCGGGCTGTGCCCGGCGGGCTCCGGCCCAGCAGCTGTGGGGCCCCTTTAGAGCACACCTTTGTCAGTAGCCCTCCCCCAGGAAGTCAGACGAGTGGCCGCAGGGCGAGGCCACCAGGCGGTAAAGGCGGGACCTTGCTCAGAAGGGGTTATCACTTTTGCCCGCAGCTGCCCCTGCCTGGTGGGGCTGAGATGCCCTGGGGCTCTTGCGGGCAGTGTGGAGGGTGTGGGCTCCGCTCCAGCCCAGCGGCTCCACCTCAGCGGTCAGTCACCCCGGCCCCCCGCCCTCATGAGGACAGCGGCCTGGGCTCTGGGCTCCCTATGGTGGGTGCTGAGCCCGCGTGGTGACCTTCTCCCTGCAGCTGGAAGTGCCTCGGTGAGAGCCTGCTGGCTACATACCACCACCTCACCACGTGCGAGCCCCCGCGGCCCAGCCTGGGCAAGAGGATCGACCTGTCTGACTATCAGGACCCCAGACAGCGTCCCGCGTCCCCCGAGGAGGCAGTGCCTGTCAGTGTGCTCCAGCCAAGCCCTGCCAGCGCCAGCCCTGCAGCCTCCGTGCCAGAGCCCGTGCTGGCATTCACCCCCGTGGCCACGGCCAGCTTCCCGCTGCACAGCCCCAGCCTGCTGGAGACGGGTGTCCCCACCGGTGAGCGGGCCCCGGGGAGGGCTTCAGGGGGCCCTGTCTGCTGAGCGGCAGTGGGAGCTGGAGAGCCCCGCCCTCTCCAAAGGCCGGGCCCTGCCACCGCCCGGCCCCGCAGGAGAGCTCCAGGCTGCTGGCCAGCCTCCCTCAGCAGTGGGGCCCTGGGGGTGGGGTTGGCCTCGGGTGCAGCTCCTCAGGCCCCCTGCCCTGCCCGCTGTGCTGCTGGGCACTGACACTCCCGGCTTAAGCAGCAGCCAGCAGTCACCACTGTCTGTGGTCATGTCCCTTGGAATGGCATTACTGATTTTTATCATCATTGGAGCCTTCCAAAAACACTTTGGACCAAAGCTTCTGAGCCTTTCCTTGATTTCTGTGTCCCTGATAAAGCCTACGTGGCGGCTAAAGAAGGTTCTGAATGAACACGTATGTAATGGTGTCTAACTTTTTAACTTGGTCACCAGTGACACCTGTCTGCTAGGAATCATGTGACCCTCTTGCCCATATCCTGTCACTGGGCCTCGGGCCTGGGCAGAGTCAGGGTCCCTGCTGCTTGCTTAGCCCTATCCCAGGACAGCCGGTGGGGGGGCTTTGACCCTGAGATCCTGGCATTCTGTCGCTATGGAAAGTAGTCTTGAGGCCCGGCCTGTGGGTGAGAAAGGGGTGAGATTAAGGGATTTGCAATGGTCTTTTCTCAGGCTCTTTTTTGCTAGAGGGGATGGAAAATTTCTTGAATGTCCAAGAAGCCTTTTTTTTTTTTTTTTAACTGAGTTTTTTTTTTCTTTTGTTTTGTTTTTGTTGTTGCTTTGGTTTGGTTTGGGGTATTTTTTTGGCCCACTATCTACACTGAGGATGATCAACAACATAGAATTCTTGCTTCTGGAAGTTTTAGAATCTTACTAGAATGCTTAATCTGCTTTTTATTTTTATTTTTATTTATTTATTTTTTAATTTTAAAATCTTTAATTCTTACATGCGTTCCCAAACATGAACCCCCCTCCCACCTCCCTCCCCATAACATCTCTCTGGGTCATCCCCGTGCACCAGCCCCAAGCATGCTGTATCCTGCGTCAGACATAGACTGGCGATTCGATTCTTACATGATAGTATACATGTTTCAGTGCCATTCTCCCAAATCATCCCACCCTCTCCCTCTGAGTCCAAAAGTCCGTTATACACATCTGTGTCTTTTTTCCTGTCTTGCATACAGGGTCGTCATTGCCATCTTTCTAAATTCCATATATATGTGTTAGTATACTGTATTGGTGTTTTTCTTTCTGGCTTACTTCACTCTGTATAATCGGCTCCAGTTTCATCCATCTCAGAACTGATTCAAATGAATTCTTTTTAACGGCTGAGTAATACTCCATTGTGTATATGTACCACAGCTTTCTTATCCATTCATCTGCTGATGGACATCTAGGTTGTTTCCATGTCCTGGCTATTATAAACAGTGTTGCAATGAACATTGGGGTACATGTGTCTCTTTCAATTCTGGTTTCCTCGGTGTGTATGCCCAGCAGTGGGATTGCTGTTCATAAGGTAGTTCTATTTGCAATTTTTTAAGGAATCTTCACACTGTTCTCCATAGTGGCTGTACTAGTTTGCATTCCCACCAACAGTGTAGGAGGGTTCCCTTTTCTCCACAGCCTCTCCAGCATTTATTGCTTGCAGATTTTTGGATAGCAGCCATTCTGACTGGTGTGAAGTGGTACCTCATTGTGGTTTTGATATGCATTTCTCTAATAATGAGTGATGTTGAGCATCTTTTCATGTGTTTGTTAGCCATCCGTCGAGAAGCCTTAAGTTAAACATGCAGGCAGGTTATAAAATGACTGAGTGCCTTGAGGTGTGTTTCCCTGGCCCAAGTCTCCTGAGCTTTCGACTTGCTCTCTTTGTAAAGGTGATGTCTCCGGGGGAGATAAATCCAAGAAAGGGGTCAAACGGAAGAAGATTTCCGAGGAGAGCGGGGAGACGGCGAAGCGGCGGTCTGCCCGCGTCCGAAACACCAAATGCAAGAAGGAAGAGAAGGTGGACTTCCAGGAGCTGCTGCTGAAATTCCTGCCGTCCAGGTGCGGCGCTGTCGGTCTCAGCAGAGGAGGCCCACAGCCTCCCGCCTCCCTCCCACCTCTGGTTCTGGGGCCGCCCTCCCCTGTGGGTGCCTCCTCCGCCCCCGGGCTGGGGCCTCCGAACGTCCTGAAGGCAGGAAGCGGAACTCGCGTGTCTTGAGAGCTGGGGCTGCCTGCTCACGCCTCACGCCTGGGCCTCCCGTTGTCAGGCGCAGATGCCGGGACAGCCCGTGGGAGGGGCCCATGCTCAGGGAGGTGCCCGCTTGGCTTCTCCGGGCTCCGCAGGGTCCCTGGAGCTTGAGAAAGTGGATGGCGGGTTTGGGAGTCGTCCCTCGGGTTCCCCAGAGAAGCCTCCCAGGAGGAGGTGGGCCCGGCTGCCCGGGGAAGGGGGTCTGCGCCCCCATGCTCGTCCCCTGGGTCTTCTCCGGCCCCTGCGTCCTGCCCTGTCCCCTCCCTCAGACGCTTTGGGGCCTGGTGCCAGACTTCCTACCGCCTTTGCCTGAGTGCAGAGAGCAGGCGGGTTCTCTCTGCCCACCGACATTTGAGGGGCACGTCCTGTGAGCCGGGGCGTCCTCTCCCGTGCCTGTGTGTTTGTGTTTTTGAGACTGTGCCCCGTTTTCTCCCTTCTGTGGCTCTGGGGTCTGGGGGGTGGCTGTGTGTCTGTGAGCACCCTTCTGGGGTCCTCGGCTGGTTCTGTCTCCTGACGGTCGGCTCCAGGGTGGTGCATCCAGGCCGACGAGGGCGGGGTGCCCAGGAGCTCCCGGTGGCTCGTGAATCTCTGGCCACGGGATTTGGCATTCCTAGTTCCCTGCCTTTCTGTTTCTGAGGGGAGAGGGATGTGCCCGAGTGGAGCCGTTCTCAGCGGGAGCAGGACGTGGGCTCTCTGGTGGCTTCCTCCCGAGCCACGCCTCCTCGAGCAGGCCTCCTGGTGGGAGCCCCGGCGGGGGGGCCACTTCCCACCCTGCCCCCTCCCGCTGCCCCGCCTGGGTCCTTGTTCCCCAGCCCTGCTGGTGGGGAGTGGCGTCTTCCTTCTCTTTTACCTTTGTTTCAACTGCTGGTTTCCTGTGTGGTTTTCGCGTCAGCTTCCTCGAATGGCTGGCAGGGGCTTGCGGTGGCTTGCTGGGTGCAGTCCCCAGAGGGGGCGGGGGATGCGTTTGTGCACCGTGAGGTCAGGAGGCGGCGCCTGTCCATCCGTGGGGGGCGGCGGGGACAACTAAAAGCGGAGTCCCTGGGGGATCTTCCGGGAGCGGCCGCCTCTCCCCCAGGCCCAGAGCACTGTGAGGCATCGTGGAGGTGCCACCTGGCCCCCCTGCCTTGCCCCCCCAGCGCATTTTGGGCCTCAGCATGTGGAGGCTTGGCCGACTGCTGTCTAGGCAAAGTCCTGTGGCCGCTGTCTCCAGCTCCCTGTGGGCATCAGTCTCTGTGTGGGTCCTTTCTGTGTTTCCCACTCGAAGGTCAGCTTCCTGTGGACAGGGCTCGCTGATCCCTGGCTGTATTCTGACTTCGGCCCAATGCCTGGTGACCGCCTGATGGGATGGGTAGAGGCAAGGCACGGGCCAGACCCGGCCATGAAGGCCTGCAGAGGCGGAGCCTCCTTGCCTGGGGCCAGCCGGGCTGGTGTGAGTCTCGTGTGTTCCTTGCAGGTTGAGAAAGCTGGACCCTGAGGAGGAAGACGACCCCTTTAACAGCTATGAAGTCCCGCCAGAGGCCAAGCTGGAGAGCTTCCCCAGCGCGGGGGCCCACAGGCTGTCCTCCGACTCGGCCACGTTCATGGAGTCTGGTAGGAGTGGGCACCGCGGGCGCTGCTGGGGCCGTGTCTGGGTGGTGGTCCCGGGCTGGCCCAGAGCTGCCTGGCTCTGTCCCGCCTGAGCTCTGAGCTCAGCCGAGTGAGGCGCTGGGCCGTCCTGGCACGGGCCTTGCTGGCCCAAAGGTGCGTCTCACTGTTGAGTGTGGCTGAGTGCTGGGCGCTGTGCTGCTGCGTGAGACTGTACCCCCCAGCCAGGAGGCTTGGACAGGTGGCATCCACAGCTGTGGGGGGCGCGGGCTCTCCACACTGCCGCCCTCTTCTCCCGAAGGAGGCAGGCCTGGCATGGAGGTCCCTCCTCCCGTCGGCGCCCCCCACTCACATCAGGCCTCCCCCCTCAAGTCGGGCCCCCCTCACGTCTGGTCCCCCTCTCGTCTGGTCCCCCCTCACGTCGGATCCCCCCTCACGTCGGGCCCCCCTCACGTCAGGTCCTCTTTGCGTCGGGGCCCCCTCACGTCGGGCCCCCCTCACGTCAGGTCCTCTTTGCGTCGGGGCCCCCTCTCGTTGGGCCCCCCTCACGTCTGGTCCCCCTCACGTCGGGTCCCCCCTCTCGTTGGGCCCCCCTCACGTCAGGTCCCCTTTGCGTCGGGGCCCCCTCACGTCGGGCCCCCCTCACGTCAGGTCCCCTTTGCGTCGGGGCCCCCTCACGTTGGGCCCCCCTCACGTCAGGTCCTTTTTGCGTCGGGGCCCCCTCTCGTCGGGCCCCCCTCACGTCTGGTCCCCCCTCTCGTCGGGCCCCCCTCACGTCTGGTCCCCCTCTCGTCTGGTCCCCCTCTCGTCTGGTCCCCCCTCACGTCGGATCCCCCCTCACGTCGGGCCCCCCTCACGTCAGGTCCTCTTTGCGTCGGGGCCCCCTCTCGTTGGGCCCCCCTCACGTCTGGTCCCCCTCACGTCGGGTCCCCCCTCTCGTTGGGCCCCCCTCACGTCGGGTCCCCCCTCTCGTCGGGCCCCCCTCACATCAGGTCCCCTTTGCGTCGGGGCCCCCTCACGTCAGGTCCCCTTTGCGTCGGGGCCCCCTCACGTCGGGCCCCCCTCACGTCAGGTCCTTTTTGCGTCGGGGCCCCCTCTCGTCGGGCCCCCCTCACGTCTGGTCCCCCTCACGTCTGGTCCCCCCTCTCGTCGGGCCCCCCTCACGTTGGGACGTCCCTCCGGCAGAGAAGCAGGACGTGCACGCCTTCCTGCTGGGGAACCTGAGCAACGGGGGCGTCCTGGAGCTGATGGTGCGTTTCCTGAAGAGCATGGGCCTCAGGTTCCTGCTGCGCTGGCCGCCGGGCCTGGCGGAGGTCGTGCTCAGCACCTACCACAGCTGGCGGAGGCACAGCGCCAGCCTGCCCAACCCGCTGCTCAGGGACTGCAGCAACCGGCACATCCAGGTGGGTCTGCAGGGCACTCTGGCCCCTCTTCCCCGGAGGAGGGCGGCTGCTTCTAGGGGCAGCGTTGGGGGTGTCCAGGGCTCCCAGAGGTGGAGGAGCCCCGGGTTCACAGGTGCTCAGGGCTGTGTGGGTCAGGGGCCCCTGGGCAGGCAGCCTCTGCTGGGACACGTCTGGGACTGCCTCCCGGCGGCGTCTGCCCGGGTCCGCCCCCCCGAGGCAGGGTGGAGTGGTGGTGGGGCCGAGCTTTGGTCCCCGGACAGACCGCTGGGTCACTTGTCAGTTGTGCCCCCTTGGCTGGGCCGGTGCCCCCTTACTGCTGAGCCTCAGCTTCCTGGCATGCGGGGGAGCCATGCACCCACCCCGGGTGCTGTCAGGGCTGAGGGCCTGCGCTTGGCGGGGGGCAGGGCTGTCTCTTGCGCGGGACGGTCCCCAGGACAGGGGGCGGGTGGGTCTCACCGGTGTTCCTGAGTCCATCCCAGGGAGGTCCATCTGTCCTTAGGTCCTGGCAGCAGCCACTGGTTATGACTCAGGGAATGGATAATAGAGGGCCGAGTGGCGCCCCCATCAGAGTCGAGTCTAGCTGAGGCTCCTTGTGTCCCCACCCTTGGCCCCTGGGCCCCCTGGCGTCGGGCCCTGCTGACCCTGCTGGCCCCGCGCCTGTGCTGCAGGAGATGATGCTGATGTCTCTTTGCTGCATGGAGCTGCAGCTGGACCAGTGGCTGCTGACCAAGGGCCGGAGCTCTGCAGGTAGGCCCCATCCGTGTTCCATGGGGGCCCGCTTTCTGGAGGGGGCAGGAGCCGGGGCCTAGTCCCTCCTCCAGGGGCACATTTCTTAGGCCACCTCATCAGGCCAGGAAAGGCCCGGGCCTCTGAGAAGTGGCTGAGCCCCACGGGAGCCACCTGCCTGCTGGTAACTCGGGATGAGGGCCGGGGCACCTCTGTTTCCTCAGGTCATCACTGGACACTTTGCGTGTCCCCAGATACGCTCAGCGCAGTCTGCTTGGTGAGGGCTGCGAGCCCCAGGGTTTCTGAATCCTTGTTGGGCCCGTCGGGCTCTGACGCTGGCCACTTGGGACCATGGGGCTCCGAGGGCTCAGGGCCTCGGGGAGCAGGAGGGCATCTGGGCCCCACTCATGAGGTTGACTCCTTCCGGCCTGACGGTTTTCAGTGTCTCCTCGGAACTGCCCCGCAGGCGTGCTGAATGGCAGGTTCGGCCCCGACTTCCCAGGGGCCCACTTCCTGGGGGACCTCCTGCAGCTGTCGTTTGCCTCATCCCAGCGGGACCTGTTTGAGGATGGCTGGTTGGAGTTTGTGGTCCGCGTGTACTGGTTGAAGGCTCGATTCCTGGCGCTGCAGGTTGGTCTGGGGGCAGCTGCTTGGGGAGGAAGCCTGGGCACCCAGCACGGAGGGGAGGGGCTGGTCACATGATGGAGCGTGTGTGTGCATGCCTGATAGCACCTGGGCACTGGGCTCGGTGTCAGGAAGCGCGGTGTGGGGGGGATCTTCATGGTCCTGGAGCCAGCATGCCCACCACCCACCTAGCCACAGCACCGGGAGGGTCTCGTGGGCCCCACAGACCCAGAGAGGTTGCCTTGTGGCCTTGGCCCTTTGCTTGTGTTTACTGAGAGCCATGGGGAGGACTGGGGTGGGCTGGCTGGCTCCCAGCCCCCTGAACACCGTGGCACCCTTCAGTTGGTTAGTTGGTTCCAGAGTGGGGCAGGCCCAGTCGAGTCACAACTCTGTCACCTCCGCTTGAGCCCTGGACAGGTTCTGGGCCGTGCGCCCCTGCCACAGGGGTCACCGCGCTCCCCTGGGGGCCGTGGTGTGGATCATTCGTTCGTTCATCCGTTCAGTAGATGCGTGCTGAGCCTCCATTCTGGCCAGCTGCTGTGTAGGGGGGAAGGTGGGGATCGGCCAGCCCACCCCCATGGTGCCCCCCGTGTGAGGGGCTCGGGAGGCAGCCCTGGCGAGTCGGTGAGCACACCTCCTCTGCCCAGGGAGACATGGAGCAGGCCCTGGAGAACTATGACATCTGCACGGAGATGCTGCAGAGCTCAGCCGCCGCGGGGGCCGAGCAGAGAGACGTGGTCATCCGCCTGCCCAACCTCCACAATGACTCGGTGGTCTCCCTGGAGGAGGTGAGCAGAGCTTCCTCAACGGTGTTTCCCTGTCAAAGGCCTGACCTGTCCATACGGACTAGGAGACAGGGCGGGAGGGGGCCCGGGAGAGGCAGCCCTGGCGTTCAGGGTGCGGTGGACTTGAAGGCTCAGCCCTGATGGAGCACCTGCCGGGGGCCAGGGATGGGAGCCGGCTGGGAACGGGGCGGGGGGGTGTCTGCCAGGGGTGGGGAGGGGTCTTGCTTGGCTCCCAGGCCCGTGTGGCAGGGCTGCTCCAGCAGGATGAAGGGAACCTCCCCAGAAGCAGACCAGCATTGCTCTGGCCCTGGGCTGGCCAGCGGCCTGTGACTCTCCTCCTGGCCTTACTGTGCAGCCCCCAACCCCCACCCACAGCTCCGTGTCTGTGACGTGTCCTTGGGCTGAGGGTGGCCGTCAGGCTCTGCAGAGTGGCTTCAGGGCCAGGCCCAGTGCAGCGGCCTGCTACCCGTGTCTGGCAGGCCTCCTGGCAGAGAGGACTCAGGGGTCGGTGGTGGGTTCCTGCCTCTGGCCGGGGCCTGCTTGATCTCTGTGGCCTCGTACCCCAGCCCAGGAGGCTGGGTTGCTGGAGCGTGGCTGGGAGGCTGGCTAACTGTTTTAGCATCCTCTATCTGGAGCCTGTGCTTTGGGGGTAGTTGTGATTTTTGGTGTATTTGTTCTTTGAAGACTGGCACGCCTTGACCCTCACAGAGGTGCTGTCTGTAAAGCAGTCGCTTGCTGTGAATGCCTCTCGTCTGGGTCTGATAAGGGCAGAACCCTGGCCGCCCCAGGGGGCCCGTGATGGCTTGGTCAGCCAGCGATCCTGGGCCTTTTCCAGATTGACAAGAACCTGCGGTCGCTGGAGCGCTGCCAGTCTCTGGAGGAGACGCAGCGGCTGTACGAGGCCGGCGACCACCGCGCTGTCGTGCGCCTGCTGCGCCCCACCTTGTGTACCAGCGGCTGTGACCGCGCCAGGCACCTGCAGTTCATGACCTCCGTGCCCGAGAGGCCGGCCCAGCTGCTGCTGCTGCAGGTGAGCGCACCCGCCTCGCCCGCGCCCTCCACTGTCTCCTCTGAGGGAAGCAGAACGAAAGCCTCCCCGTGGTGGCACCGGGCGAAGGTGGTCAGAGGTGGGCTCAAGGGAAGCCCGCCTTTGGCTCTGAACCTCGTGTGGCTAGTTGGGCTCAGCCATCCGCCCACCTGGTGGCCCATCTGCCTTTTTCGCTTTTTATTTTCTTTTTTTCTAAATGCATTTTTCTACTTTATTGCTTGGTCTTCTCCTTTACTGGTTCTAAAATCAACTGTTGAGTACGTGTAAAACTAGATGAAGTACACATACACTGCAAAACAGGAGCGCGGTGAGCTAACCGGCCTGGAGGGCCAGCCCTGGCGGGAAGGAGCACGGGCGCGTGAGGCTCGCGTGCCCTCTCGGCCCCTGAGCGCCCGTCTCCCGCAGCTGAGCGCGCCCCCACCCCCGGCACCCAGGGGCTCGCCAGGCTTGGTGTCTGCGGGGCAGGGCATTCCCGCCTCTCATCCCAGGGCACGGATGCTCGCCCTTGCCCTAGAGGCCTGCCATGGGGCCTCACGAGCTCTTGCATGTGGGCATGGAGGAGGATGCCCGGGGCATGCTGGGCTGTGTGGGCTAGGCTGCCAGCTGGTCCCTCAGACTCATTACCTCCCTGGGGCCTTCCACTTGGGTTTGGGAAGGAAGCCCTGGCTTCTCTCAGGCTTCGTGAACTGGAAAACAGGTAAGAGGTGTGGTTGGGAGCAAGTGGAACTGGAAGGGGAGGCAGGGGTGAGGAGGAGGGGAAGGAGGTCAGACAGCCCTGTATGAGGGCGGGGAGGAGCTGCGATGCCCTCAGTGCCCTTGGCTGGGGGCAGGGGGCAGCCGAGGAGCTCAGGTGCTCCTGCTCTGTGGACTGGAGCTTCTGGGTGAGAGGACAGCACCACCCGCCCCCGCCCACCACCCCGGAGGGATGGGCACCTGCTGAGGAGGCACCACGCCGTGCTGGGCCTGAGACGAGGCCGCCCCGCTGCCAGGGGAGCTGCTGCTGCTTGTGCAGGAGTGACTGGATCTTTGCCCAAATTCCTGTTGGCAGAACGTGTTTTCTTATTGATTTGGAATGCTTTTTATATATTAAAGGTCTTAACCATACTCACAGAAAACTAGTCAGTCTAATCACACTAGGACCACAGCCTTGTCTAACTCAATGAAACCAAGCCATGCCTGCGGGGCAACCCAAGACAGGCAGGTCATGGTGGAGAGGAGACGGGAATGGCAAGCCACTTCAGTATTCTTGCCTTGAGAACCCCATGAACAGTATGAAAAGGCAACATGATAGGATACCAAAAGAGGAACTTCCCAGGTCTGTAGGTGCCCAATATGCTACTGGAGATGAGTGGAGAAGTAACTCCAGAAAGAATGAAGGGATGGAGCCAAAGCAAAAACAATACCCAGTTGTGGATGTGACTGGTGACAGAAGCAAGATCTGATGCTGTAAAGAGCAATATTGCATAGGAACCTGGAATGTCAGGTCCATGAATCAAGGCAAATTGGAAGTGGTCAAACGAGATGGCAAGGGTGAACGTTGACATTCTAGGAATCAGTGAACTAAAATGGACTGGAATGGGTGAATTTAACTCAGATGACCATTTTATCTACTACTGCGGGCAGGAATCCCTCAGAAGAAATGGAGTAGCCATCATGGTCAACAAAAGAGTCTGAAATGCAGTACTTGGATGCAATCTCAAAAACGACAGAATGATCTCTGTTCGTCTCCAAAGCAAACCATTCAGTATCACAGTTATCCAAGTCTATGCCCCAACCAGTAATGCTGAAGAAGCTGAAGTTGAACAGCTCTGTGAAGACCTACAAGACCTTGTAGAACTAACACCCAAAAAAGATGTCCTTTTCATTCTAGGGGACTGGAATGCAAAAGTAGGAAGTCAAGAAACACCTGGAGTAACAGGCAAATTTGGCCTTGGAATGGAGAATGAAGCAAGCAAAGACTAATAGAGTTTTGCCAGGAAAATGCACTGGTCATAGCAAACACCCTCTTCCAACAACACAAGAGAAGAATCTACACATGGACATCACCAGATGGTCAACACTGAAATCAGATTGATTATATTCTTTGCAGCCAAAGATGGAGAAGCTCTATACAGTCAGCAAAAACAAGACCGGGAGCTGACTGTGGCTCAGATCATGAACTCCTTATTGCCAAATTCAGACTCAAATTGAAGAAAGTAGGGAAAACCGCTAGACCATTCAGGTATGACCTAAATCAGATCCCTTATGATTATACAGTGGAAGTGAGAAATAGATTTAAGGGCCTAGATCTGATAGATAGAGTGCCTGATGAACTATGGACGGAGGTTCCTGACATTGTACAGGAGACAGGGATCAAGACCATCCCCATGGAAAAGAAACGCAAAAAAGCAAAATGGCTGTCTGGGGAGGCCTTACAAATAGCTGTGAAAAGAAGAGAAGTGAAAAGCAAAGGAGAAAAGGAAAGATATAAGCATCTGAATGCAGAGTTCCAAAGAATAGCAAGAAGAGATAAGAAAGCCTTCTTCAGCGATCAGTGCAAAGAAATAGACAAAAACAACAGAATGAGAGAGACTAGAGATCTCTTCAAGAAAATTAGAGATACCAAGGGAACATTTCATGCAAAGATGGGCTCGATAAAGGACAGAAATGGTCTGGACCTAACAGAAGCAGAAGATATTAAGAAGAGGTGGCAAGAATACACGGAAGAACTGTACAAAAAAGATCTTCACGACCCAGATAATCATGATGATGTGATCACTAATCTAGAGCCAGACATCCTGTGAAGTCAGGTGGGCCTTAGAAAGCATCACTGTGAACAAAGCTAGTGGAGGTGATGGAATTCCAGTGGAGCTATTTCAAATCCTGAAAGATGATGCTGTGAAAGTGCTGCACTCAATATGCCAGCAAATTTGGAAAACCCAGCAGTGGCCACAGGACTGGAAAAGGTCAGTTTTCATTCCAATTCCAAAGAAAGGCAATGCCAAAGAATGCTCAAACTACTGCACAATTGCACTCATCTCACATGCTAGTAAAGTAATGCTCAAAATTCTCCAAGCCAGGCTTCAGCAATACGTCAACCGTGAACTCCCTGACGTTCAAGCTGGTTTTAGAAAAGGCAGAGGAACCAGAGATCAAATTGCCAACATCCGCTGGATCATGGAAAAAGCAAGAGAGTTCCAGAAAAACATCTATTTCTGCTTGATTGACTATGCCAAACCCTTTGACTGTCTGGATCACAATAAACTGTGGGAAATTCTGAAAGAGATGGGAATACCAGACCACCTGACCTGCCTCTTGAGAAATCTGTATGCAGGTCAGGAAGCAACAGTTAGAACTGGACATGGAACAACAGACCAGTTTCAAATAGGAAAAGGAGTACGTCAAGGCTGTATATTGTCACCCTGCTTATTGAACTTCTATAGCAGAGTACATCATGAGAAACGCTGGACTGGAAGAAGCACAAGCTGGAATCAAGATTGCTGGGAGAAATATCAATAACCTCAGACATGCAGATGACACCACCCTTATGGCAGAAAGTGAAGAGGAACTAAAAAGCCTCTTGATGAAAGTGAAAGAGGAGAGCGAAAAAGTTGACCTAAAGCTCAACATTCAGAAAACGAAGATCATGGCATCCGGTCCCATCACTTCATGGGAAATAGATGGGGAAACAGTGGAAACAGTGTCAGACTTTATTTTTTTGGGCTCCAGAATCACTGCAGATGGTGACTGCAGCCATGAAATTAAAAGAGGCTTACTCCTTGGAAGAAAAGTTATGACCAACCTAGATAGTATATTCAAAAGCAGAGACATTCCTTTGCCGACTAAGGTCCGTCTAGTCAAGGCTATGGTTTTTCCAGTGTTCATGTATGGATGTGAGAGTTGGACTGTGAAGAAGGCTGAGCGCCAAAGAATTGATGCTTTTGAAGTGTGGTGTTGGAGGAGACTCTTGAGAGTCCCTTGGACTGCGAGGAGATCCAACCAGTCCATTCTGAAGGAGATCAACCTGGGATTTCTTTGGAAGGAATGATGCTAAAGCTGAAACTCCAGTACTTTGGCCACCTCATGCGAAGAGTTGACTCATTGGAAAAGACTCTGATGCTGGGAGGGATTGGGGGCAGGAGAAGGGGACGACAGAGGATGAGATGGCTGGATGGCATCGCCGACTCGATGGACGTGAGTCTGAGTGAACTCCGGGAGTTGGTGATGGACAGGGAAGCCTGGCGTGCTGCGATTCATGGGGTCGCAAGGAGTCGGACACGACTGAGCGACTGAACTGAACTGAAGTGAATCTTTTTCCCCCCCAAATGCTTTTGTCAGTTTTTTGTCTGATTTTAAATTGCAGCTTCTGTTTTCTTTGACATACAGAAGTTTTGAATTTTTAGTGCATCAAATCTCTTGATGTTTTCAATCGGTGGTGCGTTTGTTCGTTATGCTTGGAAAGCCTTTCCGAGGCTTGAGCAGCCTTCGTCCTGTGGTTACAGACTCAGGATGGAGCTCCTGCAGTGCGCCGGGCACAAGGCAGGCAGGCAGGCACCCCTGACGGAGCCTGCTTGCCACAGGGAGGCCGGCAGGCGGCGACAGTGGACAGACGGGTCCGTGCGCTGGGCTTCTCCCAGCCATGGTAGGCGTGGGTTCGTGCTTGCTTGTAGCCTGCTTCTCTGAGCATTTGTAGGGCAGGGGCCTGGCTTGGAGCCTGCTCTGGGACACACGGGAGGCTCCGTCGCCCCGCGTAAATGAGCTGCCTGCCGCGATCTTCAGCATAAGGGTGCCGTTTCCTCATGGTCGTGTGGATTCTTGTCCTGATATCTTGGGTTGCTGTTTTAGCAGGATGTTACTGCTGGTCGTTATATCTTCTGGCTGTGCATTTCTGGTTTATAGGCACCCTGGTGAGTTTTGCGTGTTAGCTTCAGGTGTAGCCCCTTTGCTGCGTTCCCGTTCCCTCTGACGGCCTGTTCTGGGGGATGGTCTGTCGCCCCAGGCAGGGGGGTCCTGCTGGCCTTGGGCGCTGGCAGCCAGTCTCCTGCTTCCTGGCTCTTTCTGGCCTGGAGCACTGGCAGTGGCGTCCTGTGAGGGTGATGCTGGGGGCCCCAGTCTTTTCCTTGACTTTCTCGCAGCCGTGCCTCCTGTGTGTTCTCACCGAGAGGGCTTGGCTCTGGCTGCGGCCTCCACCTCTGCCCGTGGGCTCAGCACACCTCAGTGGCTCCTGCTCCATGCGCCAAGAAACGGGGTCCTGCCGTCCCCGGGGCCCGAGTGGGGAGCGTGGCCGCGTGTCCCCTCACCCTCTCCTCCCTCACAGGGCGGCCCTGCCGTCCCCGCCCCGGGGCCCGAGTCGGGAGCGTGGCCGCTGTGTCTGGGCCTGGGTGGGGAGCGTGGCCGCGTGTCCCCTCACCGTCTCCTCCCTCACAGGGCGGCCCTGCCGTCCCCGCCCCAGGCCCCGGGGCCCGAGTGGGGAGCGTGGCCGCGTGTCCCCTCACCCTCTCCTCCCTCACAGGACTCCCTGCTCCGGCTGGGGGACCACCGGCAGTGCTTTGAGTGCTCCGACGTGGCCCTGAACGAGGCAGTCCAGCAGATGGTCAGCGCCACCGAGGCTGCTGCCAAGGAGGAGTGGGTGGCCACAGTGACCCAGCTGCTGCAGGGCATGGAGCAGGCTCTGTCGGCGGATGGCAGCATCCTGCGGGACTTGTCCTCTGCCGGTGGCCTCACCCGACTCACCAGCAACCTTATTCAGGTAACCCGGCCGCTCCCCGCCCCCCCCGCCCGCCCCCCACCCCCGGCCAGAGCCTGCAGCCTGGCGAGCTGCCCGCCGTGACGCCCCGTCCCACAGGTCATTGACTGCAGCATGGCTGTGCAGGAGGAGCCCAAGGAGCCCCACGTGGGCTCGGTGCTGCCCTGGGTCATCCTGTTCCGGGTCGTCCGGCAGGAGGAGGACGGCTTCCGCTCCCTGTGCCACCAGCAGCAGCTCCAGAGCCCGGCGGACGAAGGTGCGGGGGCACGGGGGTGCCTGTCGCCCGTCTGCATCAGGCTACGGGCGCGCGTGGGCTCGGGCGCCAGAAGTTTTCTGGAAGGAGGCAGTGGCAGTGTCTGTACGGACTGGGTGGCGGGGCAGGGCCACGGACCGTGCCGTGCTCCCCATCGAGTGCGGGGGGCGAGCCCCATGTGGAGTGGGGCCCCGGAGCCTCGAGCCA
Source organism: Budorcas taxicolor (assembly GCF_023091745.1). Taxonomy (NCBI): domain Eukaryota; kingdom Metazoa; phylum Chordata; class Mammalia; order Artiodactyla; family Bovidae; genus Budorcas; species Budorcas taxicolor. The sequence continues at coordinate 71,346,055 of NC_068926.1, forward strand.
CTGGCCTCTCCTGGCTGGGGGCCTGGGCGGCACGGGGCAGGCGGGCACAGGCTCCACTGTGTGGCTGGGACCCCGGGCCAGGCAGGCGGCCTCACCCGCTCTGGGGACAGTGGCCCGTCTCAGGGTCGCCGGAGGGCAGCCAGAGCAGCGGAGTCGCAGCCGCCCCACGGGCTGGGCTGGCTCAGGCGGCGGCGCTCAGGGCGGGCCTGCGGGGTGAGCAGGGCCTTCACGGGCTGGCGCTGGAGCCTGGGCAGCTCCTGTGGACCTGTGTTCAGCAGGCGAGACTAGAGCAGAACAGCAGCTCAGTGACGTTCGGCCGAGACCGTCTGTTCCTCTACCAGGTGGACTTTATCCTTCGGTTTCCTTGCATTTTCAGCATAAACTTGACGAAGGTACACGCTTCCTATGTAGCTGTGATTACCACACACATATTCATGTGTTTACTCAGCCTACTTAAAAGTGCATTTATCGGGGCTTTCCGGTAGCCCCTCGACGGGTTAGCCGAGTGCGCCAGCAGCGCAGGCAGCCATGTTGGGGCGACCGCGGAGCCCCTGCACGCTCCTGCTCGGAGGGCTGCACCCGCAGCCGTCTGTCAGCAGCTCTCTGCTTGTCAGGCCCCTGCGAACGAGAACTTCTGTCCCTGATGGTTCGTGGTCGGGGGGAGAAGCAGGCCCACCAGCAGCACCCACAGAGCCAGTCTGAGGCCTGATGGATGGCTGGGCAGGGGAGACACGCAGCCGTGGGGCAGCTGGGCAGGGCCCCAGAGAGCCGGGCGTGTGGGCGGGCTTGGGGAGGAGCCAGGCCGAGGAGGGCGCCGCCCGTCTGCCGGCAGGGAGCGCCCTGCGTGGTCCAGCCTCCAGGGCAGCCGTGCTGCTGTCTACTGGGTCATTCTGGGCTCAGCATCGCACGCTCACCTTTTTGCTTCTGCTAAATTGACTTTTTTGGATAAATTTTTAGAATAGATATCTTTAGAACTCTTGACAAATAGAGCCTCTGTGTTTTCAAAAAAAGTTTTAGTGGTGAAAAAAACGTTTATACCTATAAACATGCATTATTTTTCTTATAAAAATAATACAAAAAGTTTTGTGGATTAAGAGTCTTCTCTTAATTACGTAAACACAATGTAGTATTTTGTAAAAACTGCCAATAAGCAAACAAGGAAAGGAAGACAGTCCAATGCCATAAACCTTGGACAGGTGGGCGGGGAGACAGGGATCTCAGTGGGCTGGCTGCCCATGTAAACCAGAACAGTCAGGAGCCTACGACCGGACCCGCGGAGGGTGGAGAGTTCACCGTGCTGGAGAAGGTGGACGACGTGGAGGACAGAGGTGTGGGGGTGAGGGAGCCCCCACGGCCGCAGGGAGCCCAGCGTCAAGTACAAGAATAGGTCCCTGAGTTGCAGCTTTAACGCCAAGCCTGCAGATTGAAAGCATGTGGTGTGTCCCCGAAAGGCTGCTACCCAGCAGTCTATATCCAGGTACATCATGGCGAAGGGGGTCTTTCAAGGACAAGGGGATGTCAGGTTTCTAAACTGAAGAAGCAGTTGAAGCGAGGCTCGTCTCAGAGTTTTCCTGGCGCGGGTCAGTGCCATCAGGGAGACGCCCATGTGTCAACGAGGCTCTCACGGCAGGTGCGTGTGGGCCGAGGCGCACAGCCGGCCATTTGTGATCACAGTGGACTCCAGCTCCTTGAGGGCGTCTCAGGAGCATTGCTGGAGGACAGTCAGTAAGCCAGCGGGAGGCAGGAAGGGAGAGCGCCGGGAGGGAATGTGCGTTGGGAGGGAGCCAGCGGCCAGGCTGAGCGTAGGCGCAGAGCAGGACGTCCGCGTCATCCCGGGTGGCACCGGAGCAGCGTGTGCAAGCCGGCAGACTGGGAGCCGGGACGTGCCTCACCGACTCGGGCGGCAGCCGCTCGATGCTGCTGCAGGTGGAAACGGACATAAAGCGCACGAGCAACCAGAAGGGCTTGAACTTACTCGTGTTCTGACTGTTTTAAGCAGTGCTTTTCAAACCTTTTTTGGCTGGGACTGACCAATAATGAAAAGCATGCCACAGGTGTCATGAAGGAACCCTGGTTCTGCTGGGCGGGGTTTGCTCTAGTGCTCTGTCCCGAGACCGATGGGCCACGGCTCAGAGTCTGAAACACACCGAGGTGTCTAGGGCAGCTAGTGGCACTGCCAGCGGCACTCGGACATTTGATCAAGATTTGGCTGTTCTTCTTCCTCCTGTGATAGTTAAGTAGACCTGAATGTGAGGATTTTGAAGTTGAGCAGTGGTGTGTGCAGTGTGGGCTCTACCGTTGTGAACGACTTAGCTGTGTCTTTCAAAGTGTCTCGCGTGCGTGGAGAGACGCTTCCCGGGATGTTCACAGATGTCAGCCCCGGTTATGGGCGGGTGGGGGGTGCCCTGCTGCCTGGGGGTGGGCCCTGCCTGCTGTCTACTTCCCTGTGTGAGCTGAGCTGTTTTCTGATAAGCGCCTTCTACGGTAGTAAAGCCTGACGCGTCATCACTGATTTAAAAAGGGAGAAACAGATGAGAAAGGAAAGGGGGGCAAGCAGGGGGCCCACTGTGGGGGCTGTTGGTAAAGACGGGGCGGGGGCCCGCTGCTCCCCGCTGTGTGCATGCTGACACCCCGTCGCCCAATCTCTCCCCAGCGTCGGCCGAACTGCCCACGCTCCCCTCGTCCCTCATGCTGCTCAACACGGCCCACGAGTACCTGGGCCGGCGGGGCTGGTGCTGCAACTCGGACGGGGCCCTGCTGCGATTCTACGTAAGTGCCACCCCCGCCCGCCGTCAGCCCTGGTCTGGAACGTGCGTGCACGTCCCGTGTGGCTCTCTGCCCTCTCCGCCCCTCTCTCTCTCTCTCTCTCTGTAACACTTAAACTTGTTGACTCTGTTTCTTTGGTGATTACAGATTCACTCAGACTATTTTCTCAAGGCAGTTCTGGTTTTCAGTAGGGTTCACGTAAGCATGACATTGTTCAGGCGTTTGCTTCGGATTTTACGGCCTCTGCAGTGCCCCTAACCACCCCGGTGTTCTTGCCTGGAGAATCCCAGGGACGGCGGAGCCTGGTGGGCTGCCGTCTATGGGGTCGCACTGAGTCGGACACAACTGAAGCAATGTAGGTGTAGCAGCAGCGGCAGCGGCGCCTGGTCCCGCCCGTTTGCCCCGCCAGCGTCCCTCTTCTGCGCTTCCTTGTCCTTCGTTGAGAAGTGTTGCGTGTGGTTGGTTGAAATTAGTTTCTTCACCTAAACCAGCTGTTGGTTGGCCAATATTAGCCAGCTACTGACCTGCTTTCTCTTTGCTTCTAGGTCACTAAGTAGTACTTTAGCGTTTAATGCTCTTTACTTTGTGTGGGTTTGCTCTGTGTTCCTAACTTACTGACGTAAGTGCTTACGTTGGCGATCCCTTTCTAATACACCTGTGGTAAAGATTATAGCTTTTCCCCAAGCACCTCTTCAACGGCATGCCGTAAGCTTTGGCACTCGCTGTCTTCCCGTGACCCATCCCTAACTCTGCTGAGTCAGGGTTAGAAGACCTGGTCTGCACGGTGCCTAGCCTCTAGCAGCTGCTGCCGCCGCCAAGTCGCCTCAGGCGTGTCCGACCCTGTGCGACCCCACAGGCGGCAGCCCACCAGGCTCCCCTGTCCCTGGGATTCTCCAGGCAAGAGCACTGGAGTGGGGTGCCATTTCCTCCTCCAGTGCGTGAAAGTGAAGTCGCTCAGTCATGTCCGACTCCTAGCGACCCCGTGGACTGCAGCCTACCAGGCTCCTCCGTCCATGGGATTTGCCAGGCAAGAGTACTGGAGTGGGGTGCCTGTGGAGACTCGCTTTTTGTTTCTAGTCTTGGTGGAAAATGCCACAGATACTTGAAGAGGGCGTGCGTTTGCTAACAGCAGGGCATCACGATGGCCGTGGCTCCGCCTCCACAGATTCACCCATTGGCTGTGTCGATCGCCGCCTCTGAGGGCCTCGCTGGTGTCTGCCACAGGCCCCCGCCGCCCTAATGGGACTCACCGCTGCTGCATGACTGACTCTCTAATTCACACCCCTCCGGGGGAGCCTGAGGGTCCCAAGGGCAGGGACGGCGTCCCCCTGTGCCCAGCATGAGATGGTGCTCGTGTAGATGCCTGGGGGGCAGGTGAACGGTGAAATGAACTCGTGTAGCTAGAAGCCGCCTGGGTGCTGGCAGCAGGGAGGCTGGGCGGGCGCTCCTCGGGCCTGCGGAGCCGCTGCAGGGCCGGCGGGCCCATCCTGGGCCCTGGGCCCAGGCACGCCCCCCAGGGCAGCGGAGCTGGTGGGCCCGCCCCCAGGCGCCTCTTCCCACCTGCCCTCTTGCCAGGTGCGCGTCCTCCAGAAGGAGCTGGCTGCGCCCACCGCTGAGGACACCCACCCGCACAAGGAGGAGCTGGAGACGGCCCTGGAGCAGTGCTTCTACTGCCTGTACAGCTACCCCAGCAAGAAGAGCAAGGCCCGGTACCTGGAGGAGCACGCGGCCCAGCAGGTGAGCGGCTGCGGCATCAGGCGCACGAGGCCCGTCAGAGGGAGGGTCTCCCTGCGAGAGCTGGGTGCGCGGCTGAGCTAGTCACCCGCACACACAGCAGCGCGGCACTGCTGCAGTAGGTGTTTCCCCCTAGGTGGAGTCCTACAGATAATCCCTTAGAGAGTTTCCATTCGTTTGGTGTTGGGTTTTCAGACTGCAAGCGGGTGTTAGCTCATGGCTCCTGAACACGGTCAGTGGAGCTTTGATCTGAGGGAGCCCACCCCGGAGTGCGCACCCCTGTGGGCAGAGTCCTGCTGTTTCCCCTTCGGGGTGCAAGCTGCCCCGGCCCGGAGCAGGCCCTTGCTCAGCGTTTGGCAGCCAGGCGACTGGGCCTCGAGCGTGGTGGCGTGGGCTCGCAGAGGGGCCCTCAGCCCCAGAGTCTGTCTGTATAGAGGCCAGGCTTGTGTTGGCTCTCGTTCTCCCCGCCGCACGAGTGGGTTTGGGGGTTGCCGTCTGTGAGTGGGTGCTTCACGTGCACGGGTGTGGTTTCTGGCTTCCGTGTGCGGTGGCCTTGCTGCCAGGGGCCGCCGAGAGTGCTTGCGTGGAGCCCTCCCCGTGCGCGCCCCGGGCTGCGCTCCGACCGCCTCTGTCTGCCTGCAGGTGGATCTGCTGTGGGAGGACGCCCTGTTCATGTTCGAGTACTTCAAGCCCAAGACCCTTCCCGAGTTTGACAGCTACAAGACCAGCACCGTGTCCGCCGACCTGGCCAACCTCCTGAGGAGGATCGCCACCATCGTGCCCCGCACCGAGCGGCCCGCCCTGAGCCTGGACAGACTGTCCGCCTACATCGAGGGCACCTCTCTCGAGGTCAGGGCTGGCTGCCGGCTGGGGCCCATCTCCCGCACCCCAGCGCCTGTGTGCCTCGGCCCCTCACGCCTGCCCTCTCAACTGCCAGGTGCCCTGCCTCCCCGAAGGGGCCGACCCCTCCCCTCCAGTGGTCAACGAGCTTTACTACCTCCTGGCCGATTACCACTTCAAGAACAAGGAGCAGTCCAAGGCCATCAAGTTCTACATGCATGACATCTGCGTCTGCCCCGACAGGTGAGCAGCGGGCTGTGGGAGGGCGGGCCCCCGGAAGGAGGAAGACGAGCGCGCGGAGCCCTCTTCCCCGGTCTCGGGCGGCCCTCTGCTCCCGGCCTGCGGTGTCGGGGTGCCGCCTGGCTCCAGCCTGCCGGGGCGCAGCCTCCACTCCTGGTCCCGGCCCCCTGCCCCGGGGAGTCGGCTGGATGCCTGACTCCTCCAAGGCCACACCTCTTATCGTGGCTGTTTTCCTCCTTGGGGCGGGGTTGCCATGCTGGCGCAGACCTGCGAGCCAGTTGTACCGGAGGCCCAGGCTTTCTTCCAGTGAGCAGGCCCTGGTGGCCTCTGCCTGAAACGCAGGGACTGGCCTGCCCCTCCCGAAGGGCTGGCTCAGTTGTGAGGTCCGGCTCGGTGGACTGAGAGCCAGCCATGCCTTGGAGAGCCAAGGTCGAGAGAGGCCCCTCTGCGAGTGACCTGTGTCTGAAGGCTCCAAGGGGCACTTGTGGGCAGCCTTCCTGGGTGTTCTCGGGGATGGGGAGGTCTGCCTCGTCAGACCTCCGGGCCAGGGAGTGGGGGTCTGGGGTCTGAGGGGAGAAGCCAGCATGTGCCTCTCACCACTGAGGGAGAAGCCACCTAGAGGAGCCCTTGGAGGCCTGTGAGCCCGCGTCCGTCCTGCGCACTCCTGTTGGTGACCAGGGCGGCAGATCCTTCCGGCTGCACGCAGGCCCGTGGGTGCTGCTGTGGCAGGGTATGGAAGGAACTGCCCAGGCGGAAGGCCCCCAGCTATTCCCACCGTGCTCCCCCCAGCCCCCTCTCCGGGGAGAAAGACTGCTCACCATCCGCTCAGGCCTCCCCTTCCCTCATTCCTGGGCCCGGGGGGCGGAAGTGCCAGGAGAGAGCCAGGGAGCTTTGTGAGCTGGCGGGCTCCCCGGCGTGGCGTGGTCCGGGGACGCCAGGGGCCAGCTTTATGGCTCTGCTCGGATGGGTGGAGACTGGCAGCTACCGGAGGGCAGTGTGTCTGTGTGGATGCTGCTCCTCTGTGCTGTGCGCTGAGAACGCTGGACTCTGAGGGCCCACGTGTGGCCTCGGATCTCAGAGAGGCCCCTGCGCTCTCCCCTGCAGCCCCTCTGGGGTGGTCTCAGGATGCTGGGTCTCAGGCATCGCGTGGTCCCCTCGCTGTCATCTGGCTGCTGGGCCCTGCCCTGGGTCCCAGGGACAGCTGGTGGAAGCTGGGTGACGGGGGTCTCAGGGTCTGAGCTGCCCCAAGCTGAGGCTCAGGGAGGCTGCAGGGCACGAGGTCACAGCTGCAGGACAGCCCCTGTGCACCCCCGGAGCCGCCCTGTGGGGCCGCCCTCCAGGCAGGGAGGCGGAGGGCAGCAGGGTGGCAGGCCTGCCCGTGCCAGGGCTGTCCCGTCCGCGTAGTGCCCGGGCAGTGGTGAGGGGCCTGGAGACCTGTGCCCTGCACTCCCCTCGGGGTGGCTGTCCGGCTCAGGGGTGCCTGTGGCAGCAGTGTTCTGAGCCACGCTCCATCGTGGCTGCAGGTTCGACTCCTGGGCGGGCATGGCTCTGGCCCGGGCCAGCCGCATCCAAGACAAGCTGAACTCCAACGAGCTGAAGAGCGACGGGCCCATCTGGAAGCACGCCACACCCGTGCTCAGCTGCTTCCGGCGGGCGCTCGAGATCGACAGCTCGAACCTGTCCCTGTGGATCGAGTTCGGTACTATGTCCTACGCCCTGCACTCCTTCGCCTCACGCCAGCTGAAGCAGTGGAGGCCCGAGCTGCCCGCTGAGCTCGTGCAGCAGGTGAGGGCGGCAGGAGGGGCTCGGCCCTGCCAGCTGGGTGCCCGCCGCCCGCACACCCCGGCTGGGGGGTGAGCTCCGGTCAGCACAGGCCTCCGGGCCACGGCAGAACCGCTGTCCCCTCCCTCTCCCTTCTGAGGGGCTTGCTGAGCCCTTGGGGGGCTGTCAGCGCTGCTGGGGTGTGGTGTGGGTGTGCAGGGGCTCCCTCGGCTCCTTGAGGGGATGCAGAGGGGCTCCGTGGTATGTCCAGGCGCATGTGGCAGGACGCCTTTGTCTGGGGAGGCTTCCCTGGAGAGCAGGCACGAGGGGACCTGCATGTGGACTGCCTGTGGTCAAGGCCGTCGATGGTCGCGGGGCCGCAGGGAGGCCTGGGGACAGCAGGTGCTTAGCCAGTGGGACCCTCGCCCCGGGCGAGCACCATCAGCCTGCGCTTGAGCGAGGTCTCTGTCGCCAGGCCGAGGACTTCCCCCCCAGCACCCTGCAGAGCAGCACATGGGCTCGCGGGGCCCTCGGCCTCGTGCCTCCCCTGACTCCGTGCAGCGCGCTGAGTGGGGGCGGCCCGGGCTTGTGGGGGCAGCCCGGGCCTGCGGAGCCGTGAGGAGCACGCAGTGTAGGGAGCTGAACTGAGGCGGGAGCGCCTGCAGGAGAGGCTAGTGTAGAGCCCCGGGGCTGTCCCAGGGACTCTTGGGGGCTGGTGCGGGCCCAGGGGGGTCCGGGGGCCATCTCAGGGCTGTTGGGGGTCCCAGAGTTAGATCAGGGGTCCGGGGGCCGCCCTCAGGGCTGTTGCGGACCCCGCAGTCAGACGAGGGCGGGGCGTGTCCCCTGCAGTTGGAGGAGCGGCGAGACAGCATGCTGGAGACAGCCCAGCACTGCTTCACGTCAGCGGCGCGCTGTGAGGGCGATGGGGACGAGGAGGAGTGGCTCATTCACTACATGCTGGGCAAGGTGGCCGAGAAGCAGCAGCAGCCGCCCACCGCGTACCTGCGGCACTACCGGCAGGCCAGCCACCTCCTGCACGAGGAGGCGGCCCGCTACCCCAAGAAGATCCACTACCACAACCCCCCTGAGCTGGCCATGGAGGCCCTGGAGGTGAGGCTGCGCCGGCCGCGGGGTGAAGGTGGGCGCACACTCCCGAGACGGCCCTGCGGCCACCCCGTGGCACCGTGTGCGCTCCTGTTCCAGCAGCCGTTCCCCTTCAAGGGTGCTCACTGCCCCTTCTCGGGGGGGAGCGTCAGCCCCCAGCACTGCAGCTCCGGGCTCTTGCACCTGCAGCCTGCTCCCTAGGTGCTCGGGGCGGGGGGGCTCCCAGCTGGGGGACGGGGGAGCTGAGGAGCCGCGACCCTCTGGACCCCCGGGTCACAGTCTCGCATGCTCCTCCCGAGCAGACTGTGTGCCTGCCTGGGTGTGCGTGTGGGTTCAGGCAGCACGCTCGGGGTCCTCCCTGGCGCACACGTGGTCCACGAGGCGGCTTCCAAGGACACGGTGCGGGCCTGGGGGCTCCTGGCTTCCTGGGACCTGGGGCTCGTCAGCGTCGCCCTTTGCAGGCCGCGCGCCCGCCCCACCATTCCTCTGCCCAGAAGCCGCTGGGAATTTGGGGCCGAGTCTGCGTGCTTACTCCTTTTTTTGTATTTGCTTCTGCCGGTGAGGTTACGATCATCAGTGGTTAAGGAGACCATAAGAATGGAATCGTTCAAAAGTGTTTAAACTGAAAAATTGAAAGTCCCCAGCGATCCCAGCTCCCTGGTTGCAGAACTCTGTGTTAAAATCTGGGCCCTATCCTTTCTGGACGTGTTTCCTGTTAACACGCAGACACGAAGTGACATGCTCAGCTCCTGTTAAGCGGTCTTTTTTCCCTGACGAGACGTAGTGGGAGGGGCTGGCAGGCCCCCTCCGCCGTAGGCACCCAGCCCTTCTCCGGTGTGGCCTCCCCTCTTGGGGCCCACGGTGCAGGGATGCGTGTGCAGGCACTGTCCACTCTCCATGGTGCCAGGGCAAGGGGGGCGGTGCAGGGAGGGCGGTGCTGGGTGAGCCCCTGGGGGAGGGGGTCGGGGACAGGCAGCCTCGCTCGGCCTCTGGGGGTGCCGCTCACGCCGTGTCGTCCTTGTCCCAGGTGTACTTCCGGCTCCACGCATCCGTCCTGAAGCTCCTGGGGAGGCCAGATTCCGGGGTCAGTGCAGAGGTCCTGGTGAGCTTCATGAAGGAGGCTGCAGAAGGGCCCTTTGCCAGGGGCGAGGAGAAGAACGCACCCAAAGCCTCAGAGAAGTGAGTGGGTGCTCCTGGCGGCTGGGTGGGGCGGGGTCTGCTGAGCCGTCATGAGCTCAGGAGTCAGGCCAGGCCCCAGGCTCCCAGTGGCGGCCGGGGTCCTTCTGTTGAACCCCAGATGCAGAGGGTGCGTGAGCGCCCTGCACCGCCCTGTCACCTCCTAGCACAGCTCTGCCTGCGTGGACACTGCTCACTGCAGCCTCCTGCCCCAGACCCAGGCAAGGGTCCTCTCTCAGCCTCGCTGAGCTCGGGGCGCTGGGGCCGTGATGTGGTTGCCTGGCGGGCCTTCCTGGGGTGTGGGTCACCCGGTGTCCACGTCCTGGAGCTTTGGCTCAGCTCACCCCATCTCTGGGCCTATGCCCAGGCGGGCTCCGTGCTGTTAGCTTGTGGGACAGGTGGGCACACGTGTGGACATCACCCAGGTGGGACGCAGTGTACCCAGAGATCATCGTCAGAAAGGGCCCTCCAGACACAGCAGGAATGGGCTTTGTGTGATCATAAGTCTTTCTTTTTTTACTTGAAAATTATATAAGTAACGCACACGGACGCTAGATGTAGGAGGCTCTGGCAGGCGTGAGCGTGGACTGGCGCATGGCGACCCACCCGTCTGCTCCCCGCTGCTCCCCAGAGCGCGCGCTGTGCGTCCACACATGCTCCAGCGGCACACTCAGCTCCCGGCTCCTGTACTCTATGGAAACGCCCTCCCACATGAGCTGGAGGTCGGCGGTCCCGGCGGTGGGTCTGGGACTGCCTCTGAGACGCTCCCCACCCGCTGGCACGTGCTACTCCCGAGAGGAGCTCAGGGCGCCGTGCTTTCTGCGGCCATTTGCTTCTGCACGTGTGAGCGTGGCCACACACTGACCAGGATGAGATCCCTCAGGCCCCGGGTGTCACACGAGGTGCTGAGGGTGTGGGGTGGGCGCCTCCAGGGAGGCGTCTGCCTGCTGTGAGACTTGAGCTGGCAGCAGGCACAGCTGTAAAGATTGGGCAGTGACTGGCTACGGCTGGAGCCCAAGTAGGGCCCCTGGGGCCACGCCTTCAGCCCTGGGACAGTGTCACCCAAGGAGACGAGTGCCACCCGAGGGGACGGTGCCACCAAAGGGGAAGGGTGCCACCAGAGGCACTGGCCCCGCCTCAGGGGAGATGGACCCTGATGCACCTGCCCTCTGGCCCACAGGGAGAAGGCCTGCCTGGTGGACGAGGACTCCCGCTCTTCAGCTGGGACACTGCCGGGCCCCGGAGCCCCCCTCCCCTCCTCTGGCCCAGGTCTGACTTCCCCACCTTACACAGCCACTCCGGTTGACCACGATTACGTCAAATGTAAAAAACCCCACCAGCAGGCCACGCCGGACGGTACAGTCCCTGTTCCCCCTCCCGCCAGCCCAGGGCGGCACGCCAGTCCCGGGGGGGCGCTTCGGGCAACAAGTTGCTTTGCTATGTGAGGGGGTGCCGGGTGTGGGCTGACACGGGCAATGTTGCGGTCTTCATTAACCTCATGGACTCACCGTTGACCCTCTGCCCCCACATGCTCAGGGCCGCCACCTGCCCCGCCCCCGGGGGCCTCCGCGAGTCCGCCTTGCCCGCTGCGGGCCGGGGACCTGAGAGGCCGTGGGGATCAGACGAGCTGGCAGGGAATCGGCCGGCTCCCCATGCGGGCCGGGCAGGCGGCGGCCGGTCACCACATCCTCACTAACACCTCGGGCCTGCGTGCCGGCCTCGCAGTCGGTCTCCTCACGCTCTCCTCTGGCGCACCAGGACGCAGGCCGGGCCCTGAGGGCAGGTGTGGGAGCAGGGCCCCGCAGAGCCGCGGGGGTCCCAGGGCACGCAACTCCCTGGGCTGCCGTCTGCACCCTGGGGGGAGCGCGTGCTGGCTGGGCCCCCGGCTGTGGGTGTGCGTGTGCAGACCTGCGTGGGCCGTCTGAGCGTGTGCTGTGTGTCTCCGTCCCCACCTGCCCGCCCCGAGCAGGGAGCACAGACCTGGAGCTGGGAGGCCTGTCCTCCCACTATGACCCCACAGACGTGCCCCAAGCAGGCCTTTCCCCGCCCCGCACCTCAGGGTGGGCCCTCTTGGGACCTTTCATCTTGAGGACACTGAGAGAACACTGGAAACGAGTCCCTACTCGGGAAGTCCCTTCGGCCAGGCACTCTCTGGAGGACTTGGGGCCAGGCCAGCCTCGGGGTTGGGAGCGCCACTCGGGGTCCCGCCCTGGCACACACGTGTGCGTGGCGCTGGGGAGCAGAGCACTGCAGACAGGTGCTGGTGTCATGTGTGCTGGGCGCCTGGCTCCGGAGGCATGTGCAGGGAGCCGCGCGCACAGCCAGGTGCCACCTCAGCCCTGAAGGCGACCCTGCTGCCCCCTGGATGGGCCGCTGAGCGCCGGGTCCACCTCAGGCCGCGCTGCTCCTGAGGACGCCTCCGCCTCAGCCCCAGAGTGCGCCCAGGTCAGCTCTTATCCAGAGAGACTGGGAGAGGTTCTGGAAGGCGGCCAGGGCCTGTGTAGGGAGCTTGACGCCTGCTCACCATCTTCATGATCACGCAGCGTAGCGTCAAAGGCCTGGGTGCTCTCTGAGCCACCCACACCAGGGTGGGGAGCTTTCTGCCGCCCGCCCGCAGCCCTGGGGAGAGTGCCTGGAACCAAGCAGTCCCCGGGCAGCGGGAGGTGCACATGGCTGACCGAGGGCCCCGGCTGGACCAAGAGGGACAGACAGCGCGAGGCCTCTGCTCTGCAGCCCTGCAGCCTCACCTCTCAGTTTGTCCGTCTCGGGAGATGCTGTTGAGGATTTCAGCGCCAGAGTGCGTTGGCGCCTTCAGGGTGCTTCCAGAGATGGCTGTTGACACGGGCTTGACCCAGCAGGATGAGAGCCTGGAGCAGGCCCTGTGCTCCCCACGCTGCGGTGTGCAGCGCGCATGTGTGCTGTGCGTGTGTGCATCCAGGTCCCTGCAGGAAGCTCTGTGCGGGGGCTCCGGGCTGGGTCCCGGGTCTGGGTCCCTGCAGGAAGCTCTGTGTGGTGGCTCCGGGCTGGGTCCCGGGTGTGGCACCAGGCGCCCGTGCTTGCGGCAACCTGGCGGGCTTGGCCGTGGGTCCTGTCCCCTCTGAGGGAGCGGGCTGAGGGCAGGAGGCTGCAGGGCTAGTTGGGGCTGGGCTGAGGGCAGCTGGAGTCTCAGGTGGGCAGTGGGGAGGCCCCCCTGGGAGGCCCCTGCAGGCCGAGGGTGCTGGGTGTGTATGTCTCCCTGGTGGGGGGGTCGCTGCCGGCAGGGTCCAGGGAGTAGGCCTGACAGAGCGACCTGGCCCTGGAATGGACTGGCCACGCCCCTCGCCGTCTCCTGATGTCCTCCATGTCACCTCAGAGTCCCGGAGCGGGCGGGGGCCTTGGGGTGGGCCCTCCAGGCAGCCTGTGGCCTTGCCTTCTGGGCGAAGCTTAGCCAGGACAGGGGTGTGGGGGTCAGAAGGGCGGGGCCACCGGGCTGCGGGGTGCCTGTGGGCCCATGTGCAGCAGGAGCCCCGGGGTTGGTGAGCCATGCAGGTCCTCGGGGAGCCCCGTAGCATCCATCGCCACTGCCACGCCGCCATCCCCCACCTGTGTCATGTACACCTGTGCCCGTCCCCACGGTCACCCACGCTGCCTCCGCCAGCATTGCCCGTGCCGCCCCTAACCCTGAGCGCGCCGCCCTGGCCGTCCCGCTTGCGCTGTCCCGGCTCGCTTCAGGGACCAAGCTGACGCATGCTGCCCCTCAGTCCAGCTCCCTGCTGCCCGTGGCCAGGGCACTTCCGCGTCGCTGTGCGGTGTTTGGAGAGTGTATGTCTGACGCGCTTGGCTTCCGCCCCAGCTCCGGGCAGACGCGCTGCAGCCCCGGCCTCCCTGTGCCGCCTGCCTGCCTGGCAGGCCCCTCCGTCTGCACTCCTGTCGCTTCGTTGCTTTTCACTTAAGAAGGTCGCAGAGGCGGCAGACTCTCGCGTGGTCTCTGAAGGACAGGGCCCGGGCACGTCCGGGCGGGGCGGGGCAGCGTCCTCAAGAACAGGTGGACGCAGGGCAGGCTGTGTTCTGGGCACAGCCCTGCCCACGGTGCCCGGGCGCCCCTGCCTCCCCACAGGGCGGGCCCAGCGTCAGGCCAGGGTGGGGAGCCGGGAGAGGGCCGGCCCGTGAGCCTCCTCTTCCTCCCCTCCCTGGTCTTCAGGCTGCAGCTCTTCATGGTGTCTGGGGAGTGCCTGGTGGGTGCTCAGCCTGGGAGAGGGCGCCGTTGGGGGAGCCTAGATGAGGCCTTGGTTGGGTCTGTGTGTCCCTGGGGCGGCGCTTGGTGCCCCAAGGGAGCGTCATGAGCTGCCTCTGGGGTTTGGTGGGTCGAGAGGACTTCCTGGAGAAGGGCCATTTCAGGCAAGGGACCGTGGAAGCAAAGACATGGAGCTTGGCGACATCATGGTGTTCGGACGCTGAGTGAGCAGGTGGGAGAAGAGAGGCCCGAGGGGAGGCTGCTGCTGCCTTTCTGGGGAGTGTGGACTGGGTTCCTGGTGTTTCTTCTCTGGGGCCTCTGTCCAGTCTGCGGGGCCTATAGCGGGGGACCCCATTCCACGGCCAGCCCTGCCCCCAGTGGACGGGTCCTTTCCTGGTGGTCATCGGCCCGACTGGGGCAGACCTTGCCAGTGTAAAGAGTTCTGAAAACATTGACTGCACTCAGGCTGACTTTTCTTAGAACCTGTTGTTTTCTGGCCAGCGGAACGGGGGTCACCCTCTTGGGGTTCAGCAGCCGGAGTGGCCACGGTTCTGACCACACGGGCATACAGTTCTTTCCTTGAGCCTTCATGTAGCCGAGCTAACAAACTGGATGGCCGTGGGCCGTTTCTAGTCATCCTGCCGGAGCAAATGGAGAAAACACAGCAGGGACTGCGTGTCTTGTCACCAGAGCTCTTTCGGGCTGGCCTGGGAGCCCTCAGAGTCCAGGGGGTGTGGGCTGAGTCAGACCTGCCTGGAGAGAGCCGCAGGGGACGGCCCGCCCTAAGTCAGCCGGCCGGGCCCTGCTCCCTGCACCTCCAGCTCTGTCCCCTTGCCCTGGGCCTTGGGCGCCCCCTGGAGGTGGGGGAGGGGTGCCTGGGTGGTGGGTGGTCCCCAGGGTCCACCGTGTGCCTTTGCCTGGAAGGCCCTCCCGTCCAGCCCTGTGGGTCTCCCAGCTCTCCGCTGGGTCTGGCCCTGCCTTAGGACTGGGGCCTGGAAGCCCCCAGCACAACCCCTGCCAAGGCCTCACGGGGGCTTGACTGGCTTCTTAGTGTGAAACCTTGCTTGCTTCGTAGTACTGAAGATCAGGATCGTTCTCAGCAGCCTCACGCTGACCCTCTTAGACACACAGAGAAGATAGGAAAGACCTGTCCCAGGGCCCTTAGTGCCCATTGGTGGCCATCTTTGGAGCGACACACGTGTCCTCTGGTTCCCGGGCATGAGCACTCACACGCTCTTGCTCCCCAGGGCCCCTCTTCCCTAGAGCTGCAGGGCGCTGTCTGACGGTGGCCTTGCAGGCTTCAGGCCCTTTCCCTGTCGAGCTGCAGCCTCTTGTGATGGTCATATGTTATCTCTCCGATTGGTTTATTCACAAGTCTTTTTACAGAGTAACTTAGCATCTGCACTGGGGTTGAGACCTCTTAAGGGACTGAAGTCTGTCCTCGGGTGACACGGTCCCGTGGCGTGGGCGGCATGCCTCTCCCCCCGTCGGGCTCCTGCCTTGAGCGCGGTCAGCCCATGTTGTGTGGCTGCGGCTCTCCTGTGGGCAGTGACAGTTGAGGGACACGGAGCGTGGAGAGGAGGGGCGGGCATCTCTGACATGGCCGTGCCGACCGCTTTGTCTCTTGACGGTGCTCTTCTGCTTGTGTGTGTGTGTCTGAGATTTCTCGTGGGCTTGGGACAGCACATGCAGGACAGAGGATGCTGAAGGGAGTGAGGCTCACGCCCAGAGTGGGCTTCGCGCTGTGCTCCCGGGCGCCAGGCGGGGGCAGAGGCAGACGAGGCGGGGGCCGGGCCCTGCCGTTGCCGGGCCTCCTCAGGGCCCCCCGCCCCGGATTCCAGTTCCCCCGACACTGCCTTCTGCTCAGGGCTGGCTGGTCGGCCAGAAGGCTTCTCAGGGTCCGTCTCTGCCTGCCACTCACTTCACGCCTCTGTGTGCCCCTCTGGGGTTCCTCTGCATCCTCACCCCTCTCCCTGCAGCAGAGTTCTTGTCCTGGAGTCGGCACCTTCCGGCCTGGGCTGGGCCCTGCTGGTCCTCTGTGGTCTGGGTGCCGCTGCACAGCCAGAGGGCCGGGTCCCTGCATCTTGGGGTGGGAGCACTGGGGCCTGGGGCCTCGTGCAGGGCAGGTGTTTCCCACGGGCTTCACCTGCCCTGTGTGGCCTGGTGCCTTTGGCTTTGCTCCCTTGGGGAAAAGGTCCCGCCAGGGCTTCACGCCCTTCCCCCAGCTGTGGCCCGCACCCTGTGGGTGAGCCCAGGTGTCTGTACTGTCACTGCAGACCCACCACACGTTGGCTAATGGCGTTGGCCAAGCCCTGACCCTCTCGGTCACGTGTGCCTGTTATGGTGGGAACGCCCTGCGGTGGGCCACTACCGCACGTCTCCTCCCAGCCCCACGTGCCGACGGATCACACTGGCAACTGGCGGTCAGCCGCGGCGGGAGTGTTCGTGATGCAGGACCCGGGGATGTTACAAGCGCAAGCTTGTCCCCCAGAGCCTGCTGTCAGACACGCACCAGAGCACCGCTCCCCAGGGAAGGACGCCCCGGGAGACTGGTGCCTCGGCGGGGGGCTCGATGCCTCCAGGGTGGCGGGCCGGGCAGTGAGCAGTGGCTGCGGGGGGCTCCCGGGGAGGCCCCTCTGGGCCCCACTGCGCGGCTCACCCACCGCTACTCTCCTCCTCCCCAGAGCGCAGCCAGGACAGCACGGCCGTGGCACTCTCAGACTCGAGCTCCACCCAGGACTTCTTCAGCGAGCCCGCCAGCTCCCAGGAGGGCTCCCGGAGGCCCTGCGCAGAGAAGAGGCCGCCCGCTCCTGGCTCCCAACCAGGACTGTCTGGTAAAGAGCTTCCGGCGGCTACAGAGGAGAGAGGTACGGAGCCTTGACTCGGCGCGGCTGGTCGGCCAGGCGTCCTGGGAGTGGCCTGGCCTTTGCCCTGGCGCCTCCGCCAGTGCCCGGGACCGCGGTCAGCCGAGTCACTCACAGGCCGGGCCTCGGTGCTTCTCCCGAAGGGTGGGAATGACCCCAGGCCTGCTTGCAGGTCTTGGAGTTCAACACAGCATCTCAGGAAGGTGCATGACGCTCAGTGAGCACTGGTGACGCTGTCCTTGTCAGACCCCCGGGCCGGTGCAGACGGCCACACAGTGTCCCGTGCATCACACGTGCTTGCTTTTTGGTCTGAACACCCCCCTCCCGCCTTTCTTGGCAGGGCCCTGATCTGGCCCTGGGGTCTGCCCAGCTCCCCACTCCTGCGATCCCCAGGCCCCACTGTGGAAGCCAGTGGTCAGCCCCACTTCTGCCCTTGCTGGGAGGCTGCAGGCAGGCAAGCAATCCTGGCCATGCTCTGAGGCCAAGGCTGGTTGGCCAGCCGTGGATTTTGAAAGCGTTTCCACGCTAGCCCGGCTGGGGCTCACAGCTGTTTGGCAGATAGCAGCAGCAACGGCCAAGCCTCCTAGCATCCCTGGGAAAAGCACTGGCTGTTCCCATTTACTAGACAAGTACGTGAGGTCCAGAGGGCGAGTCTGCACCCTTATCTGCCCCCCACACTGCCTGTCTGGTGGGAGGGTGGTAACCTGTCCCTGGCGTCCAGGCCTGGCTCCAGAGTCACCACACAGGCCCTGGATGGGACAGTCTGGGCTCAGGGGCTCACATGTGGGTGTGGCCATGTGGCCAGAGCTGTGCGTGCTAGGGAGGCCCCCAGCTGTCTGCTCCCTGCCGCCTGTCCCTCACCCCTGTGGGTCGGAAAAGGTGTCCCCCGAAGGACCAGGGATGGGGCATTGATCGGGGGCAGTGGGTGTACTGGGTTGGCACAGAGTTCCTCTGGTCTTCCCCTAAGATGGAGAGGGAGGCTGGGGTGGGGGGCGCCGAGCCTGGAGCAGGTGGTGCCCTGGGTATGGGCGCCTCGCCTGCCCTCTGTGGACCGTGTCTCGTGTCCCTGCACTGCCTGGAGGTGGGCAGCCTGCGCCCCATCTGCAGGGGTACCCCGTGCCCCGCTCGCAGCCCCACCTCTGCTGCACACCAGCTGGATGGCCTGTGTTGTCAAGGAGGAGACGGGAGGCCACGAAGGCCTCAGTGGGGCCCTGGGGGCGGAGACCCCTGCTGCAGGGTTGCCCCTGTCCCACCGTGCGGCTGTCACGAGGGGCTTCTGTCGCCGGTGCCACCGGCCACGAGGAGGGCTCTAGAGCCGAGGTGACAGTCTCCTTGTTCTCAACGCAGGGAGAGCCGAGGAGTCCTCGGAGAGCAGCGAAGGCTCCCGGGCCACGGAGCAGGGCAGTCAGAAGCCTGCTGCCGACCCCCTGGGCCCCGCTGGCGGCCCCGCCAAGCCCCAGACGCCTGGGCCGGCCCCAGGGGATGGGAGGAGGCGGGCGGACGCGCCCGCGGAGCCGCCGGCCTTCCCGCAGGGGCTGCCCACCGGGGCGGAGGAGCAGCGGCAGTTCCTCACGGAGCAGTGTGTGGCCTCGTTGCACCTCTGCCTCGGCCGCTTCCCACAGCACTACAAGAGCCTCTACCGGCTGGCCTTCCTCTACACGCACAGCAGGACCCACCGGGTGAGCGCCACGGGCCGGGCGGCTGGGAGGGGGCGCGGCTCGAGTGGGCGGGGTGACTGGGAGGGGGCGCGGCTTGAGTGGGAGGGGGCGCGGCTCGAGTGGGCGGGGCGACTGGGAGGGGCGCAGCTCGCGTGGACCTCCTGGCCTTGGCGGCCTCCTCCAGCTCGGCCGGCGGACCGTGTAGACTCAGCAGCGGGGCCCCGGACGTCGGGGCTCCCGCGCTTCCCACCAGGCCTCTCTTGCGGGCGCTTAGTGTTGGTGGGGGGAGTGGGGTCCGTCTGTGTCCTTTTCTGGGCTCCCGACTTGCCCGGAGGAGCTGGGGAGACAGCCCCCCTAGAGCTGCATTCACACGGGGCAGATCTGCAGTGCACCAGTGAGCCGGTGAGGCGAGTCCCGCTACGATGGGTCCCACAGGGAAAGTAGTGGGGCCCAGGCAGGCTGGGGCGCTGCTGAGGCTGGAGGAAGGCACCGCTCTCGGAGCCCGAGTGTGGAGGAGCTGTGGTGGCTGCAGGGAGGGGAGGGCGTTGCCCAGGCGGGCAACGGGCTGGCGGGGTGGCCCGGGGTCCGGCTGTGGCCTCCACTCTTGTCTGGCTCCCCCGCTTAGTAATGCCTGGGCTCAGGAGCCGCTACCCCTAGAGGCCCGTGCTGGGGGCCTGAAGAGACAGGGAGGGCAGACAGCCTGAGACGGAGCTGGCTGTGGCAGGAAGCCCCCTGACAGCTGCTGTGGGGGCGTGGTGCGGTGCGGCGTGGCTGTGCACGCGGCAGGCTGGCTCCCCAGGGCAGGGCACACGGGCACTGCAGCCTGGTAGGGGCTGCGGGCTGTCCGGCTCTCCTGGCCCCCGCTGCGCGTCCCCGCCTGCCTGGCTGCGTCCGGCCATGCCCGGGCCTTCTGCACCCGGCAGACCTGGGTTTGAATGAAGCCCCTCAGGAGTAGCCTGTGGGGCCTGCAAGTGCTCTCCCCTCCTCCAGAAGCAGAGCCGAGGTGGGACCTGGGGGGTGAGATGCCCTGAGAATGGAGGGGCAGTCACCGGCTGCTGGAGGGAGAGCAGGGCTGCGTCGCAGGCCCCAGGGGGGCCCCGGGCGCCTCTGCACTCCCACAAATGGCTTTAGCCTGGGCCTGGGGTTGGGCCGCGCGGGCTCCTCAGCCTGTGTTTTTGCTGGGAGGGTTTTCGAAAAGCGGGAAACCACACTTATGTCAGCTAGAGAACTTGGGGGCGCTGTCCACGGTTCTGCTGGCGTGAGACAAAGGCCCCCTGCGTGTGTATCTGCCTGCACGACAGTGACCGTCGGGGGTCACGTCCTCTCTGCTCGACGTCAGGCAGCCCGGCTCCCGGGGCCCAGCCGTCTCCACCGTGCCCCCCTACACTGCTCACTGTTGGCCCTGTGCTTTTCTGCAAATTAGCCCAGGGCGTTTGGGTCCCCCATGCTGGGCTGATGGGCTGGGGGACCTGTGGGTTGGGCGTGGGCCCAGCGGCAGGGACGAGGCTGCCCAGCTGGCTGTTCTGCGGGGCCACACCGCGCGTCTGCGGCTTCTCGGTCCCTGCGTGTCCCGCCTGATGGCCTGCTTCTCCAAGATGGAGGTCCCTTTCTGCAGCAGCCGGGGGCCCACAGGCTGCTCTTCACTCTGCACAGAGGCCTTGCGGGGTGGCTTTCAAACACCTCGCTGCCTCTTGGGCTGAGTGCCGGGCCCAGTCGAGCAGCCTGCCATCCTGGGGCCCGGCCAGAGCTCTTGGTGGCCTGTATCTGACCAGCGGTGACCACCTCCCACGCAGCTGTTGGGTAACAGATGCTTCCTGCTGCGCAGGCTCAGCAGCAGTCCGTTTCCTTGTCGAGTCTGCCTGGGCGTGGCGGTGGCATCTCCGTGCTCCCTGCTTATGGCTCTGTGGCTGCCCAGGGCAGAGCGGCCCCAGCGGAGCCAGCCTCAGACCCCTCAGGTCCTGCCCAAGGGCCCCACTCGAGGACCACAGCCCTTCTCCTCTGTGTGGGCACCGCCCAGGGTTGCAGCCCTCCTATCCCTTCTGGAGTCGTCCGCCCCGGGGGACCCTTGACCTCCCCCAAGGCTGCCCTCCAGCCCAGGGTCAGCTTTGCTGTACACCAGACTCCCGCCTTGGGGCCCCCCAAGGTGTGGGTCCTGCTGGCCCGTGGTGGGGGGGCATGCCTGAGGACACAGTGCTTGCTGCTCTGTGATTCCCCAAGGGCTTGGTCTTGGCAGGAGTTTGAGTCCTAGGCTGTGGCATTACTCAAAATTGTGGTTCCCACCGTCCACACGGGCCACTCAGAGGCCTTTCAGCACAGGGGCCCTGGAGCTCGCTGGAGAGTGACTGCGTGGCGCCAGCCTGCTGCCTCTGGCTCACCTGGGGAGCCGGCGACCCTACCCGCCGCGAGGACCAGGACTGAGTGGGTTACAATGTGCTCCTGGAGCCAGACAGTCTTGGAGAGGGACAGACCTGGAAAACTCACACGTCCCAGTATCAGAGCTCACTGCAAATCTCCAGTAATCAAAGCAGAGTGGAATATTATTCAGCCTTCAAAAGAAAGGACATTCTGATGCCTGCTCCAACACGGGTGTCCTCAGTGAGATTGTCCAGACGCAAAGAAAGGACGCGTCCAGCAGGACTCTGCGCACGTGTGGTCCCAGGAGCTGCTGCTGAATGGGCGGGGCTCAGACTGGCAAGGTGAAGAGCCCCAGCGGGGCTCGAGACGTGGTTGCACAGCAGTGTGAGCGCACGGCACTGTGAGACGCTCACTGGACAGCGGCTCCTCTGGCAGAGTTTACGTCGTGCGTCGCGTCACAGCCGAAAGGAGAGCCGGCGTGGCACCGCGCTCAGGGTCGATCACACGCCAGTGCAGGCGAGTCGGGAGTCCAGCATTGAACGGGTGCGTCTGTGGTCACTAGAGTTTCAGCGGGGCTGCCACAATCCTCTCGTGGCAGAAGAGGACAGTATCCTCTCAGCAGACGGTGCTGGATAACTGGGCGGCCAGAGTGAGGCTGGAGGCCTGCCTGTGCGCTCAGCTGCGTCTGGCTCCTTGCGACCCCGTGGACTGCAGCTCGCCAGGCCTCCCTGTCCATCACCAACCCCCAGAGTTTGCTCAAACTCACTTCCATGGAGTAGGTGATGCCATCTCAGTGTATACAGAAATTAACTTGAAATGGATTGAAGACCTCAATTTCAGAGCTGAAACTACAAGACGCCTAGAAGAAAACACGCATGTAAGTCTTAGGTGATCTCGGATTAGACGATGATTCCATAGATAGAACGCTAAAAGCACGGGTGACCAAAAATAGGTAAGTAAGCCAGACACGATCGAAGTGGAGAACGTCTGTGCTTCAGGGGACACTGCCAAAGTGAGAAGAGGACCGGCAGGGTGGGAGAGAGGTGTGCAGACCACACACCTGACAAGAGGCTTGTACCCAGAAGACACAAAGAGCTCTTACAACTCATTAATTAAGACCCACCTCAACTTGAAAACGGGCAAACGGCCTGAATAGACATCTCTCCAAGAAGACACACACAGGGCCAGCAGCAGCCGCAGAGACGCCCCAGCGATGACCTGTGAGGGAGATGCAGCCCAAGCCACACCGGGACGCTGGCGCCCCTGCGGGCGCCCAGGTGCTGCCTGCCTGGAGGCGCCCGCGGCCCCCACGGAGCTGCAGGGCCAGAGGCCACGAGCAGCGTGCTTCCCCGCGGGGGGCTCCCTGCTTCTCCCCGTGTGGCGCGGAGTCCCCGCGCCAGGCTGCTCTCACCATCCTCTGCCTGCTCTGGCCCTCCCGGGTCACGGGTGTCCAGAGAGAAAGAAGCCGAGCCTGGGCCGGGCATGGAGATGGCCGGGCCCCTCCCTGCACCCCACCCAGAAGCAGGGGCTCATCTGGGCCTCCCGGTGAGGACAGAGAGAGGAGGACCTGCCTGGCCCGGCCCTGCCGGTGCTCCACCACGAGGCCTTCCCCGCGCCCCCCAGCCTTCCTGAGCCTTGCCCGCTTCGGAGATCCTCCCCTCTGGGCCGTGGCGGCTCCCTGACAGCAGCTCCCACCGGCGTGTCACCAGGAGGCAATGCCCAGTGACAGAGGGTGAGGCTGGCAGAGGGGCCTGAGCCACGTGAGGTGAGGGAGGGGCCTCGGCCCCCCCTTCCCCCCCCCGCCCCCGAGCACAGGCCAGCCCTCCCCCTCAGGCTCAGCTGGTGCAGCCCGCCGGGGTCCTCGGGGGCGGGGCGGGGCCCGAGGCCTCTCTGCTCCAGGTGTGTGAGGACAGGCAAGTTCATGCTGCCCGCCAGGTAGGGACGTGTGACCGGCCTTGTGAGCCCTGAGGCAACCCCACACCGAGGGAACTCAGGGGAGACGCTGGCGTCACGCCCACCCCAGCCTTCTGCCTCCCAGGGATGCCTCCCTGAGAGCTTGGCAGGGGGGAGGGCGTGGCAGGGTGGAGGCTCCAGTCGCCAAGGTCAGGGCAGGCCAGCTCCTGGGGGGAGGAGTGGGTGTGCAGACAGCAGCTTTCCTGTTGGCATCCTGGCCCGAGGAGTGGCCCAGTGGCCACCGCCATCCTCCACGTGGGCAGCGGAGGCCTGGAGAGGGTGGTCTAGTCCCCACGGCTGCGGGGCGCCCCCACACGGACCGGCACGGGCATGTACCTCTGCCACAGACCCGGGCCCCCCCAAGCCTGTTTGGGGGGCAGCGGGGTGTTTCTAACAGCTCCCAGGAGCTGTCTGGAGGAGGCTGATGGACCAGCCCAGTCTGCACTCCCCTCGAGGGCCTGGTGTTCAGGCCTCGCCCTCCCTGCTTCCACCAAGAGGTACCGTGGCCAGAGAGCAGCGGCCTGAGCGGTGGACAGAGCCCCTCCCACCAACTCGCTTCCCCTGGCGTCCTGTAGCGCCAGCTCCCCAGGGCTCAGGGCTGTCTCCCACAGCCTAACAAGTCAACCTGGACCCTTTGGGCTGCTGGGGGACTCCGGCCAACAGTGGGGTGCTGGGTCCCTGCAGTATCTTGTGTATCTGGGCAGGGCCAGGCATCCGTCTGTGCCCTCCCCAGGCAGTCTGCAGCCGCGCTCTCCTAGCTCAGCTGTGCAGGGCACGAGACCAGCTCAGAAATGCACTCGTGGCTGGGCGATCAAGCCCGGGCCGTGAGCGCCACAGGACGGCTGTCTGCGGGCACTGCTGCTTGGCTGGCGCAGCCTGGAAGGAGGGGACCGCCCCCCTCCCCGTGGGTGCCCGATGCTGCCCACACACTCACTCCCAACCTACTTCTTGCTTCCCCAGAACCTCCGGTGGGCCCGCGACGTGTTGCTAGGCAGTGGTGTCCCGTGGCAACAGCTGCAGCACATGCCGGCACAGGGGCTCTTCTGCGAGAGGAACAAGACCAATTTCTTCAACGTGAGTACTGTGCCTTGTTGATTTCCGCAGCTGCGGGCTGCCGGCGCCCGTCACGGATGGCGGGCGCGGGAAATGACCCTGGGGTGGGCGGGAGGGCGGCGTCCTCGGAGGCCTTGCGGGGTGGCGCAGGCGAGAGCGCGCCAGGCTGGGGAGCGGCCCCTGCTTGCCGAGAGGCTCCTGGCAGGTGGCTGCCCCTCCTGGCACCTGTGGGAGAGGCCTGTGGAGCTTGGCAGGGCTCCAGGGCCGCGCAGGGGGCTCCGTGCGAGGGGCCCCAGGCCTGCGCCCTGCTCCCCCCAAGGGGGCCTGGGCACCAAGGTTGGCTGGGGCCACGCTGCTGCAGAGAAAGCGAGTGTGGCCAGTGCTGGGTTCTGAGTGCTCTCTGGTGCTCCACACAGGGTAGGGGCCCGCGCCTGGGGCCCTGGGAACTCGCGGCTGCCCCCCGGCCGGGCCTCGCTGCCTCGCCCCGCTAGCACAGAGACCGCTGGTCTGCGCTCTCACCGCCTCACCTCTGGGTCCCCGGCCTGCCCCCCGTCCTCGGGGGTGCTTCGGCATGTTGCATGGATCCTCTGAGCGTTGCTTTCTCTTGTGTCTCCCTCGGTTCCCTGTACGTCTTGGGAAAGCAGATGGCAGGACTGGCCTGGGCCGGAGCAGGGCGGGGCGGGTCTTGGGTCTAGACGGCTGTGGCAGCTGCTGGCTCTCAAGCTGAGAGGCGGCCGGGTGCGGGCGTCTGGGTCCACGGTGCCTCCCCTCCTACTCAGGCGTGACCAGGGGTCAAGCAGGGCTCTGGAGCTGGGGGCATGTCCCTGCCAGCCCCTCCCTCTCAGAACCAAAGCGACTTGCATCTCGGCCTGCCCGTGGGGTACCCAGGGCGACGGGTCCCTTCCCATGCCCTGGCCTGTCCCTTTGCCCCAGAGGCCCTGGCACACTCAGCAGGCACCACGCCTGGGGTCCTGTCTGTCGCAGCTCCACGCTGCTTAAACCGACAGGAGAAACGGTCGTCAGGAGTCGCCTCTCTGTCGTGACGTGTCTGTGCCCTGGAGCCGAGTGCTCCCCGAGGCCCTGGTGGGAGGAAGGCCCCTGCTCGGGAGCCCGCAGCAGCAGCTGCCGGGCAGGCGGAGCAGGGAGAGGCATCCCTCTGTCCCTGGCGCCCGCGCTTCTTGGCAGGTGTCCGTCCCATCCTGACCGCCTCCAGTGGTGGGTGACAGGGTCCGCCAGCCCCGCCCAGCTGCAGAGGCAGGTGCTAGGGAGGGCCAGGCCCAGCTCCCAGCCAGGGGCCCCTGAGGTCAGAGACGGTGCCCAGCGTGCAGGCCAGGCCTCGGCCAGCACCTGCTCCCCCAGGGAGAGTGCTGCTGTGCTGACTAAAGGCGGCCTCCAGGGCTCGGAGCTCCCTGGCAGTCCCTGATGGGCAAACGTGACCCCCTCCTACCCTTGAGAGCCCCGGGGGTCTCTGCCAGAGCCGGCCGCAACAGCAAGCTCGGCCGCCCTCCCCGTGCCCCCTCCCTGCTCCACGCCTGGGGGCTGGTGGGCAGCCCCTTGTCGCAGGCTCGCATCTGCCCCTGCCGCTGAGTCACCGCACCGCCCCCGACAGCAGCCCCAAATGCAGGCCCTTCGCAGGCTCAGCCCAGGGAGGAGGCGCTGCTCTGCACACGCCGCATGTTCCCGCCCCTCCCCCTGCACCGGCGCCCGCTGGAGCCAGGGCCAGGCCGGTCTGGAGAGGACGCTGCCGCTGGCAGCAGCCCATGGCTTGTCCGAGGCTGGGCCCACCACGTCCGCGCCCCTTGGCTCGGCCGGCTGTGACCAGTCCCTCTGCCCACACCTCGAGGCGCATGTCGCTGAGTGTGGAGCCGACTCGTGCCAGGCCAGGGCCAGCTGGGCTGAGAGAGGTCCCGGGGCCCCAGGCCCACGCACGGCGGGACAGGCAGTCCCGTCTCATGGCGGTGCCAGCAGGGGAGGCGCCTAGGCTGGGGCTCCACTCCCGGTAGGGCTGGAGGAGGGACTGGGGCTTCGCGCTGTCTCATGCCGAAGCGTGGCTGGCGGGAGGGTGAGACTGGTGCTGGCCCCATACTGAGGTCGGCCCGCTGGTGATGAGGGGCACGCGTGGCCTGGGCAGGAGACCACGGCTTCCCTGGGCACGGGCCCGAGGGCACACGGCCACAAGGGGCAGGTGTGTCCCTCCCCACAGCCTGCACCGCTCCCTGAGCCGCTGGAAGGGAGGCGGGGGGCCGCGAGCGCAGCAGCACCGTCCTGACGTCGGGGTGAAGGACCCCGGTCAGGCCAGAGGGGACTAGGGTACACGAGAGAAGAGGGCATTCAACCTGAGGATACCCCAGCCTGGCCTGTAGTATGGGTCCGTCCACCGCGGTGTTATTTTTAGCGTTGTTGGAATGATCGATGGGCTGGCTGCAGAAGCAGAGTAAACAAAAGAGTCACTTCAAGTTCTCCGGGGAAAACAGGCCCAGTTTTTAAGAGCCTTTAAAAGGTTAGCAAACTTGTGATTTCTTAGCTGCGCCGAGGTCTCCTTCCTTCCCATGCCCCCGGCTCTGCAAGCTTGGCGGACTTTGTGGCCTTTTTGCGCTGGGCCCGGTTCGGTCTGGAGCAGATGCCTAAGGCCTTCAGGTGCACAGGCTGCCCAGGCCTCGCCCAGACAGGAGCACGGCGGTCATAGATCGCTGCACGGCGGGTCTGGGAAACCCCACTCCAGGTGGGCTGCCCCCACCTGCATGCTTACCTGGCCCCTGGCGGCCAGTGTGGGCTCACTATAGTGCCCCCTGCCAGGATGCTTGGGCAGAAACAGGCAGTGGGGGGGCTTTAGCCCCTGGCATCCTTGAGCCCACTGTGACAGCCCACCGGGGGGTGCGGAACGCAGCCCGGGGCCCACGTCCTGCGGGCGGCCTCCACGCCAGAGTTTCTGGCCAGCCCAGGCCAGCAGCCGGGAGCTTGCCCTGTCACCTTCCTGAGAGCAGTCTCCAGCAGGGACACCTTTCCTACAGCGAGTCCTTTGTCAGAAGCCAGCTCCCAGGACCAGTGGCCCCGCTGAGGCTTTCTGAGGCAGGCACGTAGCAGGCTCAGCTCCGTCCCCTGGGATGCCTCCCCAGGCCAGGCGCCGTCTGGAGGACTGCAGGCGGGCAACTTCCGGAGGAGGCCCAGGGTTTGGAGCTGCTCAGACCAGTGATGGAGAGGGCTGGGGGTGGGGTGTGTCTGCTGGGGCCGCGGGAGCAGGACCTGGTGGGGCTCCCCAAGGGCCTGGCTGGGGTGGTGGTGCCTCAGGGACCTGTCCTGGGGGAGGGAGGCAGGGCTGCGCCAGTCTGCTTGGTCCTCTGGGCCCACAGGGCACCCAGCTCACTCCAGATCCAGGCCCTCCCCGCGGCGCCCAGCCTGTGGGCGGGTAGTGGCCTGCGAGCCCAGGCGCAGGGTAGGCGGATCCCTCAGGGTGTGGAGCCGACGCGCTGTTGTTCCCTGAGCTCAGGAGTGTCCCGCGTGGTGGCCACCAGGGCTGGGCCTGCGGGCCGCCTCCCTTGCCGTGCTGGTTGCCCTGTGAGACCTCAGTCCACGCACTGCGCTTGTGGATGCCCCGTCCATGCCAGGCCCGACCTCGGGCCTCCTGTGCGCCCACGGGGGGCCCGGCACATCGCCCTGCCTGTGGGTTCACCCTGCTGTTGACTTCCAGGTCCAACCCCTCTGAGCTCAGTTTCCCCATGTGCAAAGGCCGGCCAGCTGGATGAGGTCAGTGGTTTTCCAGCCCTTTTTCCAAAAGCGCCTTCTCACACACCCGTTGGCAAACACCAAAGGGCAGCAGCTCCCAGAGTCAGGAAGGGCTGGGCCCACCTGCTCCGGCCACTCGCTCCCTGGAGGAGGGGGCCTGGACCCGGGGGAGATCTGGGGTCCCCGCCCCGCCACCCCTCTGCCCGCCAGCCAGGGCTTCCCCACTCGGGTGCCAGGCTCCCTTTCCTTCCACTTTTCCTACTTGGAAAGTTTGGCCGAGTGGGTTCTGAGAGAGTGGCTTTGAGTTTGAAATCCAAACTAGAGCGGCAAGCTCTAGGGGGCCCCGCCTGGTTTCCAGGGCGACAGGCTACGGCCCCCACACACCCCTGGGGGTGGAGCACAGGCCTCACTGGCCTGGCCAGGGACACACGCACACACGTGCGCGTCCTCGTCCCCAGCCAGCCCCGGGCCTGCCCCACACCTGGCCCCAGCTGCAGCTGACGGTTTTGGACAAGCTGGTCAGCACTGGTTAGACTCAGCTTCTTGTCTGCAAATGGGCCTTCCCAGACCCACCTCAGGGCGTTATCGAGGACCACGTGTGTCTTGGGGCCACCGCGTCCAGGAGCGGGTGCAGGAAGGCCCCATGGGCGGGGGCAGCCACAGCTGGGATAGGGACCTCATGGAGCAGAGTTCACCAGCCCACTGGGAGGGGGTGCGGGGGCTTAGGGCCAGTTGGGAAGGATGTTGCAGGAATGTGGTTGATTAAAAACAAATTCTGAAACATCGACCCCAGATCACACGTAGAAAGTTGGAAACAAGGGTACGCCAGAGCAGGTGGAGCTTCCCCAGCAGGCCCAGCCCGTCACCAGGCCGGCACAGGGTCGGGTTCCGTCCCATGCCCGGCCCCGGCCCCGGCCCCAGCAGCACTGGCCTGGGCTTCATTTCCTCCTCAGGTGGGCTGGGGCGCCCTGGGCTCCAGAACCCCCGTGGGCGGGGATGACGCCGCACACCTGTGAGGGGGGTCCAGGCTCCTCGAGCCGAGCCTGTTCCCCTCCGGCCATTCTGCAGGAGATGCTGGCTGTGTCTGTGGTCCGTGCTTGATCCCTGCCACCCACGGTGCGGAGGACCCCGTGTCAGTCGTCCAGGAGAGACACCAGGCACGGGCCGAGGCACAGACGCCTCAAGCCCACGCAGGCCCGCGTTGGGAGCCGGGGTCAGCGGGTGGAGGGGTTGGCCTAGTTTTCTCCGTGTGCATGTCAGACACGGCTTTTCTAGGATGTGGTCCTTCCTGAGATGAAACCGGGTGGCTCAGCAGTCCCCCAGAGACAACTGCTCTTGTTCCCAAGCCCCTGATGTGGGGGGTGCAGAGGAACTGAGCCCTAGCACCCTCTCGTTCCGCGGAGGCCCTGGTGAGCCCTGGCCAGGTCACCGAGACCTCCAAGCCTGCCAGCCCCTTGCTCCAGGCGGCCTGCCCCCCAGGCCCCTGGCATTCCGCCCACGTGGGTCCCCTGACCGTCCCCCCTCCATGTGAGGGGTCCTCGGCCATCAGCACCCAGCCCGGACGCCTGTCCCTTCTTCCTGAAGCCCCTCCGGCCCCCACCCCATCCTGGACTCACCAGGTCAGCCGAGCTGGCCGTGGCTGTGGCTGAGCCTGCCCACGGCAGCCTTGGCACGCATGGGCAGCCTTGGCACGCATGGGCAGGCTTGCAGGTCAGGCCCTGGTGGGCGTGCTTGTCCCCGCGGAGCTGAGTGTGGCTGCTGGAACAGCCGTCTGCGAGGTGGATCCCACCCCAGACCACAGGGACGGGGTCGTCCTTGCACACGGCCCTCCATTTCCCCTGGCAGGCCCCCGTTCACGCCCATGTCCTCATTCATGGGTCAGACAGGCAAAGCAGCTGGATTCGGTGCTGCCCGCGACCCTCTGCAGAGCGCAGTCCGGGCTACTCCCGAGCGCCAGAGGCTCTAGTGGGAACACGGTGGGGCGGCAGCTGGGGTCTGTGCACCCAGGGGGGAAGGCAAGTGCCTTTCCCAGCCACTGGGGGAAGGAGAGGGCTGGCACGCTCCCAGAAGAGAGGCTGCCTGGGTGCACGACAGTCGGAGCTGGCACCCCACATTGGGGAGGTCTGCGCCTGCACACCAGCTGGCGGTGTGAAGGTCCCGCACTGCGAGCGTGAGCTGCGAGCTCCGAGGTGCATTCCTGCCACCCTGGGCATCACTGGACTCAGCCCCAGGAAGACGGGGGTTAGGTCAGGGGGAGAGGGCTGGGTTAACGGCCCACAGGGAGGAACCAGGAGCAGTCTGCAGGCCTGTGTCGGCTCAGGTCCTACGGGGTGGCTGCGCGGGGCCCCTGGGCCACGTGGTCCCTGTGGTCAGCACGGCCGGGGCGCCTGGGCAGCAGCCAGCCCTGAGTCTGGGGGCGCAGGCCTCAGGCGTGTGTGGCGAAGCACAGTTGCGTGTTTCCAGGAGGGGGTGGCCACTGGAGAGGCCTGCGCTGCCCAGCGAGCACAAGGGGTCCAGAGAGGTGCGCGCAGGCCTGCTATGTGCCCCGCCGGGCGCAGGCCTGGGGCTTGCCCGTGTTTGTCTGGGTTCCACACCCCAGGCCACCACACGCCTCTTGGCCTTGGGGTCTTCCTTTCCATTCGCACACAGATGACAGTCTCCACCCCAAGGCCTCTGTTCGTTCTCTGCTGCTCATTTGACACAGACACCTGGAGACTCCTGGACTTTGCCGCTGATCCTCTCCAGGCTTCTGTCTGCCCCGTCAGGGTTACTCACGCAGACAGGCCAGAGTCGTTCAGTCTCACCTCCTGTGGCTCCCTCTGGCTTTTGGTGGCCACCTCTGGGCTCCCAGCCCCCACAGGGGTGCACGTGCCTCACCCAAGAGGTGGTGGGGAGCAGAGAGCGAACAGGGATGGCCAGGTGGGGCCGCACGAGGACAGCTGGTGGCCCGAGCTCCCGGCAGGTGACAAAACGAGTGTGGACAAGGCGTGGCTGTTGCGACCTGAGGACATGCGGCCCAGGCTCTCCTGGCCTGAGACCCAGCGCCGTGGGCACAGCCTTGAGGTGGCCAGTCTCCCTGCAGGTCTGCGTTCTCTCTGTGGTCTCTGGGAGCCCAGCCCAGGTCCTTCCAATGCCAGGCGGAGTCCTGATTCTCCAGGGGGCTGCCAGACTGCTGCTGTGGCCCTGGACACAGGGTGGCCCGGGAGTGCAAAAGCTGCCGGCTGAAGGCTGGCCTTGGGCCTGTTTGGATCAGGGGCACGTGGCGAGCCTGGGAAAGCTGGTGGGCAGGAGCCAGCCTGGGCAGGACAAGTGGAAGCTGCTTGGCTTGTGGCTGTCACCAGGATGGGCCAGGCGGCCCTGAGGCCTCTGGTTGTTGGTCAGAGGAGAGCGGGTCAGTCATGGTGGTGCTGGGCTAGGGGAGAAATGGTGAAGGAGCCGGTGCCCAGCCTGGGCTGGTGGCAGCGTCCCTCCATCAGCCCTGTCCCCGTCGCTGCTGCGCCTCTCAGCCAGGGTGAAAGAAGCAACCAGGGCCTGGGGGGTGCCTCCACAGGGTCGCTCCACAGGAAACCGCTGGGGAAGGCGCCATGCGCTCCCTGGGGCTTCGGCTGCCCTGCCAGGAGGGACGCCCACTCTTCATCCCTGAGCACCCGTGGAGCTCTGCAGAGGGGTCCTGAGCCTGCAGGGCCTCTTGCCCAGCCCCATTGCTCCCCCCAGTCTCATCTGTTCCTGGGACTCACAGCCCAGCTGGAGAAGCCACTCCTCCCAGCTGGAAAGCCCCCTGCAGGGCGCAGTGGCCTCTGTCCTGCCCTCCCTGCTGGAGGATGGTCCTGGGAGAGTCGGCACTCCAGCTCCCACCGGCCCACTGGGTCAGCAAGGACAGGCCCCCACTCACCCAGGCCTCTGCCCTGCACAGGGCACAACTCCAGGGGCCCTGGGCACACAGCTGCGCCGGTGCAGGGTGTGGACGGCCTGGCCCGGCCCACCGCTGGCTCCTGTCGCCCTGCCGTCCACCTCCTGGACGTCCCTGCCCCGCTGGGCCTGGGACGCCCGGTCCCACAGCCTCCCGTGGCAACAGCTATGCCCCCCGGTACCGCCGGGGGCCCGGCCCGGAATCTGCTCGGATTGGCCGGCCAACTCAGTCGTGCCGCTGGGCCTGCTTCCAGGCCGAGCAGCGAGCGCCCGCGCCCCGTCCGGCCCCGCCGCCCCGCCCCGGCCCGCCGAGCGAGCCTCCGCGCCATGGCCCGGCGCCCGCCCTAGCTCCCTGCACAGATGCCACGGCGGAGCCGGCGGGTAGGAACTTGCCTGGGGCGGGCCGCGGCCGCCTCGCCCCTCTGCCCGCGGGCTCCCCGCGCTCCGGAGCTTTGGCTCAGTCCCCCGGGCCGGCTCGCGCGCCCGACCCCCCGCCCGCCCACCCGCCCGGAGCGGCAGGAAGCCCGCGGGCCGCGGTTTCCCGGGCGCCGCGGCGGAGGAAGTCGGCAGGCAGCGGGGCCGCGGCGCCCCCTGCCCCCGGCCGGGGCCCGCACAGCGCCAGGTGGGCGGCGGACGGGCGGGCGCGCGCGCGGGGGCGGCGGGGGCCGGGCGAGAAGCCCGCCCGCGAACCCCAGGCGAGCCCAGCCGGCCGGCGGATGCCGCGAGTGGGCTCGGGGGTGTGCGCTGCGCCAGCCGCCCGAAAGCGAAAGCCGCCCAACCGCCGCCGACCCGGCAACTTCGCGGCGGGCGGCGCGGGCCCGGAGCTGCGCGGGCCGCTCCCGGGGCTGGTGAGCCGGCCGGCGGGTGGGCAGCGGCGCCCGGCGCGGTGCTTCCCCGGCTATAAATAGCTGCTGTGCGGGGGCGGGAAGCTGGTGCCGGGTCCGGCGAGCGCAGGGCCTACTCCCCCGCGCCGGGCCGGGCCGCTGCCCCGCCGCGAGTGGGCGGGAGGGCGCGGGCGGGGCCCCGGCGCAGTTGCCGGGTGGGCTGCCTCCGCGCACTTCGTTGTTTGTCATTGCTGCTTCTCCCCGGAGGGGGAGGGGATGAACAGTCCGGCAGTTCTGGGGACCCCGTGTTGTGCGACGTCTCGTCTGGCAGAAGAGCCTGGAAACGGGCGGGCGCTGGCTGCAGGCAAATGGCAGGCTTCCCCAGCCCCTGCCCGCGCGGGGGACTCTACCCGGTGGACGGCAAGGGGACTCCCTTGCCCTTCTCGGCCCAGCCTGGAGAGCTCCCGGGACCAGGGCAAGGACGCCCCTGGCGGCCTCTGTGCGACCCTACGGCCAGAGGCGGCCCTCAGGGCTTTGCAGAGGAGGCCTCAGGACTTCCTGCCCCCAGGGGTGCTCAACTTAGCTGGGCTCTGGCACGCCCTTAACCCAGGGCCTGGAGCCAGCTGGTGGCCCTGTCTGCTGAGGGAGGCGCCCGGCCCGTGGCTCAGCAGGGCTTCAGGGCGATGAGCCCACAGGCTGGACATCCATCCTACTCCACCGGGGCGGTTCCTAGAGGAGAGGGAGCCACCCGGCCTGCGAGGGGAGAGGCGGTGCCCAGCTGGCCGGCCCGGCTGTGCCGCTGCCCCCAGTTGGGGACAGGCGGGGTGGACGCCGGGGGCGGAGTGGGAAGTAGGCTGAGTTCTGCCATGGGTCCTGGAACTGGTCTCTCCGGGGGAGGTGTGAGCAGGGCGTGAGATGGTGGGGGGTTGGCCCTGTGGGCAGCGGGTGCAGCCTTGCACAGCCCTGCCTGTTCCTCTCCAGGTGGTCGTGCTGTTGGGGAGGTTTGCATGGGTTCCAGGTAACAGGTATCTCCCTAGGACATTGGAGGACGCTGGTATCCTCCTCCGCTCCTGACCTCAGAGCCTCACTGTCCAGAGACTGACCTCTTCCTGGCACCGCTCGGGGTCGGCCTGCAGCACCGAGGCGGTCCTGGAAGCAAAGTCTTCATGTTTCTCTGGGGGAAAGGCCCCTGCTCTCCTACCCTGACACCCACCCGCGCCCAGGCGCTGCTGAGGGCTCCCCCTAGGCCCCTGCTGCGCGGAGTGGGACGGCAGCAGCAGCGGGCTCTCCTGGCCTCTCCTGCTGGGAGCGCTGAGTCACTGCTGCGCCCTTGCCAAGGGGGGGCAGGAATCCCTCTGTTGGGGAGGCGGGTTCTCCCTCGGGCACTCTGTGAACAGGGAGCTTGGACTGAGCAGCTCTGGGAAGGGGGCCGGCTGGGGGCTGGGGGCTGGGCTGGCCTGGACCCCGCAGCTCTGGGCAGGCAGTCTCAGCCTCTGTGGGAGGGGTCCAGTCCCAGGGGAGGGAGAAGAGCTCTTACCTGGCCTCCTTCCTGATGTGGGTGAGGATGCCTCCCTGGAGGGGACTTGGGGGAGTTGGGGCTCCCCTGCGGGATGATGTGCTGGGGTCACTTGAAGTGACAGGGAGTTTGTGATGATGTAAGAGAGTCTCGCGTGGGCTCCGTTACTGAGTTAAATACTAGAACGAGAACTCCGCGTTCCTCCACGCCATCTGCTCAGGACTCCTGGGTCACAAGGCCAGCCCTAGGGGGCCGGCCCCCCGCCCCGCTGGCCCTGGGCTGAGGCTCCTGATACAGGGCTTCCTCCCTGGCCTTTCCTGAACCACCCCCTCCCCAGGGTCCTGGCTCTCTCCCCACTTCCTCCTCAGCCCAGCCTCTCTTGTCCCCTCTCCCTGCAGCACAGACCACTCCTCCAGGGGAGCGTCGGACCCGTCAGTGTGATTGCCCAGGTCCTGGGATGCACTTGGCTTTCTGTGCAGTTGCCCAGCCAAGCTGCCCTGGAGGACCCAGGGGCCCCCCTCACACCAGCGGGGCTCCACCCGGGGCGCAAACCGCCCAGGCCTGCCACCCGTGAGCTGCCCCAAGGTGGAGGGCACGCGGAGCAGGGTGTGCGGCCTTGACCCGGAATGTTCCTGTTCTGGAGGGTCTTGTAGGCCGGCCGGGTAGCCCCCCAGAAGGTCACCTCTGTGCAGACAGCAGCAGGCCTACTGACCAAGACACACGCAGAAGAGCTCAGAGTCTCGGGGGCCGCGGAGTCGGCCCTTGACACCGCCCTGGAGCCCCTGCTCAGGCGGGCT
This sequence comes from Budorcas taxicolor, assembly GCF_023091745.1. Lineage (NCBI taxonomy): Eukaryota > Metazoa > Chordata > Mammalia > Artiodactyla > Bovidae > Budorcas > Budorcas taxicolor. The sequence goes on from NC_068926.1 coordinate 71,380,541, forward strand.
GGGCTTGGGAGGCCCCAAGTGGACGTGGGCCCTCGGGGGTCGCCTGCCCCGCCACCCGCTCCTGCCTCTTTCCACCCGAGACCCCTGGGCCCCGCGGCCCCGCCCTCCTCGCTCCCTCCGCCAGGCCCCAGGCGAACTCTTCTCGGCCTTCCTGGTGCTCTCAGTGCGGCTCCTCTCCCCCTACCCACCTGTTAGAGCCATGCGGGTGCCCGGGGCACAGCCGCATCCCATGCGTGCGGCAGCGGGGCCAGTGGGAGGAGCCAGCAGCCTGAGCTGGAGGACTGGCCCGCACCGGGGCCCTGGGGCTTGGTCAGGAAGCCTCTGAGGCTCTCGGGGCGCTGCAGAGGCCCCTGGCTTCCCCACACGCTGTCCGCCCCGGCTGGAGACTGAAGTAACTGGGTGTCGCTGCCTGGTTCCCTGCGGCCCCAATTCTCTGTAAGTCACAGGCCGCGCTGCTGACTTCTTGGTCCTTTGTGAGCGTCCAGGGCGGGCGCGCAGAGCCCCGGTCCCACCCCAGGGTCCCTGGGCCACCTTGCGCACAGTTGGTTACATACTCCAACTGTCCCTGCGGGTGTGGACACAGGACAAGTCCGGGTCTCCACTCAGCCCCCCACGGCCTGAGCCTCGCTGTGTCCCCCTCGCAGAGGAGCCTGGACCCCGGGGCTGAGCACGGCTCGGGCTGTGTGTCAAGTGGCCTGCTCTCCTGCCCTGGCATTTCCCGGCCGCCTGCTTTCCCAGGGGAGGCTCTGTCTCCACCTTTGGAGTGGAGGGGCCTTGACTGAAGGACGGGGTCCGTGAAGGCAACAGGTGGGCCCGGGGCCCCGGAATGACCCCGAGGCCTGGGATCCTGAGTGGTGGCCCAGCTGGTGGGTCTGCTGTGAGGGCCGGGACAGGTCTCGGTTGCTGCCTCCCGTCTGCCTGGCTCAGAGCCGGCCCTGGGCCCCATGGAGAGGCCGTTCCGGCTGCCCTCCTCTGCCCAGGGAGCTGCGCTCCTCAGTGGCCCACGCTGAGGCATTTAGGGAGGTGTGGACCGGCCAGCCAGCCAGGAACTCCCGGGTGGGGGTAGAGGAGCCCGGCCCCTCCAAGAAGAGGCTCTCCTCAGACCCTGGTGTGCTGGTCTCAGGCTGAGCTGTGGGCTTCAGCAGTGTCCCATGCCCAGGGGGGCCTGTCCCGTCCGTCCCCTCCCCAAGACCCCCCTCCAGGCCTCGCTTCCCAGCAGCCCTTGAGAGCGGACTGCCTGTCCGTGGTCAGCTGCTTCGGCCCACTTTCCTCAAGAGCAGCAGGAACGTGCCCAGCTCTCGGCTACAGGGATGGTTCAGGAGCTAGTGTTAAGCGCCTGGGGCTTCCCTGGTAGCTGAGCTAGTAAAGAATCCACCTGCAATGCAGGAAAACCTCAGTTTCTCATTCCTAGGTGGGCAAGATTCCTTGGAAAGGAGATGACCCACGCCAGTATTCTTGGGCTTCCCTGGTAGCTGAGACAGGAAAGAAGCCGCCTGCAGTGTGGGAGACCGGGGTTCGGTCCCTGGGTCGGGAAGATCCTCTGGAGGAGGGCATGGCAACCCACTCCAGTATTCCTGCCTGGAGAATCCCCACGGACAGAGGAGCCTGGCGGGCTGCAGCCCATGGGGTCACAAAGAGTCGGACACGACTGAACGGCTAAGCACGTGCATTACGCCAGGCCTAGAATCCGGGGCTCCGTGAATTATCCAGTAGGCGGTTGCGGTCGGTCTCGGTGACCTCATCCGCCCGCCGGCAGCCTGGAGCCTCAGCGGTGGGCAGCAGGGTCACCTGAGATCCTGCAGAGGAGCTGCCGGGCACACGGGCGAGCTCTGGGCACGCTGAGGCCGCCGCTGAACCCCCTCCCCCCACTCCTCAGTGCCCACACGGGCCGAGCCGTGGCCTCCAGCCCCACCAGCGCCGCCACCCTTGGTGGGGGTCTGGCTCCCTGCCGTCCTGCTCCAGCCTGTCCCTTGGGCCCCCAAGCGCATCCCGAGCTGTAGCAGCAGTGTCACGCTTCCCGTCATCCTTCCCAGATGCGCAGCTCAGCATAGCCCATGGAGGCGGAGGCGGGCCTGTGGGCTTGCTCACCACCTGCCCGCCTGTGGCCCCGCAATCTGCCCAGGCCTTGCGGTAGCTGCTTTCCTCTTGACCTTCTGTGCACTCTGCTTGACTTGTTTTTACCTCCTGACTTGCTAAAGTTGCTGGTCTTAACGTACCGCCTGCATGTCCTTATCCAGCCTGGGGTTAGTAGGGAAGAGCCTGTGTGTGAGGGGATGGGAATCAGGCCTGTCCCGGGGGGGCTGCCCCTGCCCCAGAAAGCTGGGTCAGGGCTGTGGCCTCCAGGCTGCCTGCCCCTTGCTGACCTCGGCTCCCCACCACCACCGAGAGCAGGTCCAGCCAAGCCGTGCTCCCAGAGTCGTGATGGGGACGCCCCAGACTGGGCAGGCCCCGCTGGGAGGAGCAGCGTGTGGGAAGCGGGAGAGGGGAGGGCAGCCTTGGAGGGCGAGATGGGCAGTCGCCGCCACCACGTGACCAGGTGGGCGGCAGGCGACTGCTTGGTGCCACCCGGCAAGTGTCCTCATCGAGGCCCTCACTGCCTGCGATGACCCCGTGGGCTAGCAGCAGCAGGAGGCCAACCCCCCCCCCCTCCGTGACGCTGTGCCCTCCACAGAGCGTCTGCGCGCGCCCTGGCTCACCTCGCACACCTCTCTCCCCCCACCCCAAGTGTGTCTCCATCACTGGCCCTGTGCAGACTGCAGCAGGGACCACCGGGATGCCTGCAGGGGGATAGGGGAGCACGGGCCCTTCCTGGGTCTCACGCGGCTGCCCGCGATGCCCTTCTAGCCCCTGCTGTTGCACCTCAGGGGCACTGCTCCCCTGAGCTGCCGCAGAAACTGCGCCCGCCGGTAGGAAACGCAGCATTGGGACCCCGGCCCCATGTTGGCCGGATGGTGCTTGTCAGGCAGTGCAGGGCTGGCCACTCGGCCTTCTCCGGAAGGACCCCCGTGTCCACTGAGAGCCGGTGGCCAGGCTGCAGGGTGCAGGACTCGGCCCTGAGGGTGTGGAGCTCCTCGCTTGCCTGGAAGGCTCGGGGCGGGGGGTAGCCTGGCTTTCCCCCAACCCCGCCCCGGGACTGCTGGAGCAGGACGGGGTGCTGTGGGCAGTCGCCCGGTTCCCCGGGACACGGCACCGTGGGCACCACACACAGGAGGCAGCGCTGGGGCTCACGGTGCCATCCTTCCTGGGCAGGAGTTTCTCTAGGGTGCTGGCCGTGGGGCCGGCCTGGGAGCCTGCCCCAGAGATGCAGTTCCTAAGGTCCAGCACCCAGCCCGGGGCAGCTCAGAGGCGTGAGCTTTTTTCTGTTCACTGCACCCCCTCAGCTGTGCTGGCCGTCGTCCCCCTTGACTGGCCCCATGCTGGTGGGGGGTCACCATGGGAGCAACACTGGGGGTGCTGGCTCTGGTCCGGGTGTTGCCTGGGGCCAAGCACGGCACAGGGTCTGCGGGGGCACTCCCAGCCAGCCGGCAGACAGTGGGATCAGCCAGGAGGGAAGTGGAAGGGGTCCCAGCTGCACCAGAACGCTGGGCAGACATGTTGAGGGAAGATGGCATCCAGCATCCCTGGGAGCGGCCTGTCACTCTTGGGGGGCCCTCGAGAGTCTCCAGGCACTGCTGGACGGAGCACTGTGGACGGCCAGGCCTGGGGCTTGCCTGGCCTGCCCACCTGCCATGGTTCACGGCGGTTTCCCACTAGGAGCAGGTCCCCCCCGCGCCGTCTGCCCCTGTGTGGTCAGCACCCGTAGGGAGCCTCGTGGGCCCGGGCATCTCCCGGTCCTGCCATTGGACATGGGCGCACCCTGCGTGCTTCCCTGGGGGGACGACTGGGTCAGCAGAGAGCTGGTGCCAGCTCTCCAAAGAGGGGGCGCAGAACCGTGCGCGTGTCCTCCGCCCCATCCGCGGGGCCCTCCTCTCACGCCCGCCCGGTCCGCTCCTCAGGGCATCTGGCGGATCCCCGTGGACGAGATCGACCGGCCGGGCAGCTTCGCCTGGCACATGAACCGCTCCGTCGTGCTGCTGCTCAAGGTGCTGGCCCAGCTGCGGGACCACGGCACCCTGCTCAAGGTCTCCTCCATGCTGCAGCGCACCCCGGACCAGGGCAAGTGAGTGCAGCCCCGCCGCGGTCGGCCAGTCCCGGGTGACGGCCAAGAGTGGCGGGCCGAGCCCACCCCCACCCCTGGGGCTCAGAGCCTCAGCCCCGGGGACCTGGGACACACAGTGCCGGGTGTGCGGAAGGAGGCCCCGGGGACACTTTGGGAGCAGAGGGGCACGGACGGCCCTTGCTGCGTGGCTGTGACACGTGGCCTCCCCCTCACACTGCAGGAAGTATCTGCGAGATGCTGACCGCCAGGTCCTGGCACAGCGGGCCTTCATCCTCACGGTGAAGGTGCTGGAGGACACGCTGAGCGAGCTCACGGAGGTACGCACCCTGCCCACCAACGCCATCCAAGGGACCCTCAGCCCACGCCCTCACCCAGCCAGCCCCCCTCCAGGAGCTGTGCTCACTGTCTCTTCATGGCTGGGCACCCGGAGGCCAGTGGCCACCCTAGCATGGGGGTGGCCGTGAGCCAGGGCTGTCCGGCCACCATGCCCCCCTGCCCAGCGAGCCTGGCTGGGCCCTGGTGGGGGTCCTGGGTGGGCTTGTCTCTGCAGCCAGCGCACCTGCCGGCGGGGCAGGGCAGCTGCTCCTCAGAGGCAGAGCCCCCGCCAGGGCCCCTGCAGGCAGTGCTGTGGCCCCAGCCCTGATCAGCGGGCAGATGGGCAGGACCGGAGTGGCCTCAGTGGGCACAGCCGGTGCCTGGGGGCAGGGAACACCAGAGACTGCGCCTCTAACCATCGCTTTCCTCGTAGGGGTCGGAACGCCTCGGGCCCAAGGCCTGCGGCTTCCCTGGAGCCAGGATGACCACAGACGTCTCCCACAGGGCCAGTCCCGAGGACGACAAGGAGGGTCTCCCGCACCCCAAGAAGCCCCCTCTGGCCGACGGCTCAGGGCCAGGTGCCGAGCCAGGGGGCAAAGCAGGCCCCCTCAACCACCGGCCCATGGCCACGGACACGGGGGAGGGCGCAGACCAGGCCGGGGAGCGCAAGGACAAGGAGAGCCCCCGGGCCGGCCCCGCTGAGCCCATGGACACGGGGGACGCCACCGCCCGAGGTGTGGACTCCGAGCGGGGACCGCCACCCCTGCAGCCAGGCTGCCCCCCAAGGGACCGGGGCCCCGAGAGCCGGCCCACCGAGCTGTCCCTGGAGGAGCTCAGCATCAGCGCCCGGCCACCCGGCCCACCTGCCCCAGCCCCGCCCGCCGCCGCCCAGGCCCCCGCCCCCACCCCCGGGCCCAGGCCAGGCACCCACCCCGAGGAGGCGCCCCTACGGCCCAGCCGCAAGAGGAAGCTCCTGGAGGACACGGAGTCCGGCAAGACGCTCCTGCTGGACGCCTACCGCGTGTGGCAGCAGGGCCAGAAGGGCGTGGCCTGCGACCTGGGCCGCATCGAGAGGGTCATGTCCGAGACCTACATGCTCCTCAGGCAGGTGGGTGGCCGCGGGCGGGCCCGGAGGCCGGCGCGCTCCTCAGGCGGTGCCCCACGGTCCCTGCTGGTGGCACCATCCTTGGTGCCCCACGGGCGGGCGTCCGGTCACTCCCCGCCAGGCCCCGAGGGTGGGCGTCCAGTCGTTCCCTGCCAGGCCCCGAGGGTGGCCGTCCGGTCATTGCCCACCAGGCCCCACGGGTGGGCGTCCGGTCGTCCCCGGCCACCCCGAGGTGTCCTACTCTGAACCCCAGAGAGTTCACATGTTACTGCTGCTGAGTCGCTTCAGTTGTGTCCGACTCTGTGCAGCCCCATAGACAGCAGCCCACCAGGCTCCTCCATCCATGGGGTTTTCCAGGCAAGAACACTGGAGTGGGGTGCCATTGCCTTCTGCACAAACATGTTACAGTTTTACTTAGCTATACCTCAGGAAAGCTGGGGAAAGGTGTACTGGAAAAGACAACGCTGTTCTGAAAGTCTGTGACTATTCTCAGAGGAGAGGAGACCGCCTTGCGGAGGCCTCGTCAGGCCTGGTGTGGGGAGGCCCTGCCCCCGCTCTCTTTCTGCTGCCTGCTGTTTTTTAGTCCCTCAGGCATAGGTTTTTATTTTCCCTCTAATTAGAGAAAAATAAGTTCTTTCCACAGGAAGAGCCCCGGGCACTGTCAGGTGGGCACGGGGTGAGCTCCCTGACAGCCCCCTCCAGGGTCGGGTCCGCCTCCCTCCTGCCTCGGGTCCGCCCCCTCCCGGGTCGGGTCCGCCCCGCTCCGGGCTCGTGTCCGCCCCGCTCCGGGCTCGGGTCCGCATGTACCGCCGCTGGCGAAACTGTTTTATCATCCCCTCTCAAGCATCAGCAGTGACTTTTTTGTTGTTGCTGATAAACTAGGAAACATAAGCTCTGGATTTCCTGCAAGCAAGGGCAGGCCCTTTCCCCACCCCAGGCCGGTGTCTCCTCCACCCAGGGCCACCCCCAGGCCCGCCCCCCTCCGCCTCTCGCCCTCCTCACTGTCCCCTGGGCTCCCTCAGCCCGGCCCACCACCCACATTCCAGGGGGTCGAGGGGGCAGCTCGTCGCCCAGGCCCCCCTCAGCCTCCGCCCCCAAGGGTGAAGTCCCGCGGCCACAGACGTGAATGTGGCGTGGCCAGCTGGTCCCCGAGCAGCCGCCCTGGGGGCTGGGGCCCGGGGCGGGGCTGGGGTCCCCCGGGAGCAGCGCGGGGGGCTCGTCCTGGGAGCTGTCATCGAGGCCTGCTGACCACGGGCGTGTCTTTGCTCAGGTGGACGAGGAGGCTGCCCTGGAGCAGGCCGTGAAGTTCTGTCAGGCCCACCTCGGGGCCGCCGCCCAGAGGCAGGTAAGCGTGGCCCCACCCGTGCCAGCCGCCTGGTGCGGGGCACGAGGCCCCAGGCTGCAGGCCGGGACTGTCCCCATGGTTGGGGGCCCCAGGGCAGGCGGGCAGCAGGCAGCTGAGCCTCGGGCCCTGAGGGAGGGACCCAGGGTGGGGCCCAGACCCCAGCGCTGAGTGCGGGCGGTGTGAGGGTCCCATCACCCCCGCAGCTTCACCTGCAGAGGCGGCTCCTTGGCATGGAGATGGCCCTGGGGTGGGCCGGCAGGCGCCCACAGGCGGGGCCCAGCCTCTGTCCAGCCTCCTCCCTTTGTCTGGGAAGACCCCTGCAGCTGGCTGGAGGGCTGCCGGGCTGGGGCAGGGCCGGCTCAGGTGACCCCGGAAGGTGGAGCTGGCCACAGGCTGGTCGCCGGGTCCAGGGGCGGGTACCTGTCGTAGGGTCGGTGTGGCCTCTCAGTCCCCAGGGCTGGGCTGGCCACTCCACCCCGCCCCAGCAGCAGGAGGGCGGGGACTGCACTCTCACCTTTGGCCCTCAGAAGACAGGTCCTGTCTCGCCTGTCCTCCCCCTGGAGATCCACTGGAGTGGCAGGGTATCCACACCCATGGACCCAGGGATGGGGCATCTCCTGGGGAGCAGATATCAGGAGAGATGGGGTCAGGGTGGGGTGCCGGGTGCCCCCAGGAGGCTTGAAGCTCCTGCAGCCTCGGGCCAGCGTCCCCCCCCCCCCCGCCCGGCGATTCAGAGAGGACGGTGGGCCCAGGGCCGGGGCTCTGCCGCTGGGCACCGCGCGGGGCCCCGCCCCACCTCGCAGCTGCCTGCACAGAGCTGTGGCTGTCACCCCCGAAGTGGGGGGCTTCAGACGAGCAGGGAGCTGTGTGCCTGTGGGTGGGAGGCCCCAGAGGGCCGAAGGGCTGTGCAACGGAATCTGGGGCCGCAGCCTTGAGCCCGGGAGCCACCTCCAGCAGAGCCCGCGTCACCCCCGCTCTCAGGCCCTTCCTGCCAGTGCCCTCGGGAGGTCACCCTCCAGGCCTGGCCGGTGCTGCAGCCGCCGCCTGGGGTGCCCCTGTGCCCCAGCTCGCAGCTTCACGGTCCTCCCAGCTGGCACCCAGCAATGGCAGGGTGCAGGTCCCTGCCAGCCTGGGGCCCCTCTGCTGTGCCCTGGACGTCCTCAGGCAGAGCCCCGGGCCCCCAGCAGCCCCCGACGTCAACAGGGTGTGCCCCCCTCACCCCCACTCTGCCCCCCCAGGCGGCAGGGGACATGCCCACCACCCCGAAGCACCCCAAGGACACCCGAGAGAATGTCTTTCCCGCGGCCACAGCCCCCGCAGCCCCTGAATCAACGCCGGCGGATGCCCAGCCACGGCCCAGCGACGGCCACACCAAGCCTCGGCCCGCATCAGCCACTGCCTCCACCCCAGACCCGGCCAAGGACTCCGGGCCCCTGCGGCCGCACAGGCCTGAGGCCACCCCCAGCACGCCCTCCCTGCGCCCAGGTGAGTCTGTGCCCTCCACCCAGCGGGCAGGCCCAGTGGGGCCACAGTGGGCCCGGTCCCCACGGCAGGCCTGTCGCTGCACAGAGATGTGGGCACCTCCCGTCCAGTGACCCCCGAGTGCCGTCTCCACCCCCTGCCCGCCGTGTTCCTCCTCCCACGGAGACTCAGCAGAGTGCAGGGTCCAGGCCCCAGGTTCACATGCCCTCTCGGTGGTCTGCGCCCCCGGAGACGAGCCACGGGCTTGGGGACGCGGGGCAGGGGCTCCGTGGGCAGGAGGAAGCCCCAGTTCCTTCCATACTCAGGTGCCCCTGGGAAGCGCCGCCCACGGCGGGCAGGGGAGCCCGGCCGACCAGGACGCGCGCACACACGCTTGCGCCTGTCCCTGCCGGCTCCGCAGCCGGCTCCGCACACCTGGGCCGGCACCTGGAGGCGGCAGTCAGCTAGGAAGCCCCCGCCCCTGACGGAGCAGCTCCGCGGGTCGCTGGCCAGGCCCCTGGGACAGCTGTGTGAGGACGGGTGTGCCCAGCCTGGCGGGGACAGCTCAGCACGGGGCCACTGCGGAAGGGCCCAGAGCAGACGCCCCCGGGCCCGCGTCACGGCTCTGCCACCTGCTCCTGCCCCTGGCCGCAGGGTGCCCGCCACCCCGCCTGCCCTGCGAGGCCCAGCAGGGTGGCTCCGGCCGCCCCAGGGGTCGTGCCTGCCTCTGCCACGTGTGGACTAGGCCCTGGAACCCAGAAACAGCCGGGCAATCAGAGCGAGAGGCAGGGCCGGCCCGTCGTTCAGGAGCTGGAGCTGAGGGCTGGGCGAGCAGCAGCTGGCAACCCCCGCTCCTGGGGACGTGGCGGGCGTGGCAGGAGCGTCCGGAGGAGGAGGAGGAGGACAGGAGGTCCCGGCCGGGGGCCTGGGGGCACACTCCCAGCCTCCTCCTTGTCCGAAAGGTGTAGCCTAGCAGGAGGGCCCACTTAGCCCGCTCCGTCCTCAGCTGGGTCGTTCAGGTCCAGCAGCCACTCCTGGGCACTGGGGTGGGGCCTTGTGGTGTCGGGCTCACTGGGTGTCCATGTCCGGGCGAGCAGCTAACAGCCTGGCGCCGCCCGGGCCATTGTGTCGGAGGAGGTCACAGTCACGGGCACGGTCCGGGTGGGGGCCCCTGTCCTGAGGGGGGGGCACACGTCCCCCACGGCCGCTCTGTGTCCCCCCAGGGGCAGAAGAGCCAGCAGGAGGCGCAGAGGGCCCGGGCTTCCCGCCCCAGGAGCCGCGGGGCAGCGAGCATGTGAAGACGGCCCCTGAGGGCCCTGCGGCAGAGGCCGCCCCCCGAACTGGCACCCAGCCCGCCTGCAGCCAGGGTAAGGCCTGGCACCGCCCCGGGGCCAGCAGGTGATGGGGGCGTCCCAGCAGAGGGCCCTGGAGACGGAGAGGGCGGGGGTAGATGAGAAAGGCAGGGGTGCCCGAGCCCCCTCCCCCACGCTCCGCCTCGCAGACGGGAGTGGTTTGGGTGGTGCGGAGCCCAAGCTGAGGCCACCTGGCCCAGACGGAGCTGGAGGGCGGCCGGGGGGCCAGGCTGGGCAGGGCACGCGGCATCGCATCCACGGCCCTGCCTGACTCAGAGCCAGTTCTCAGCAGCCAGGCCCCCGGGGACTCCACGGGGCGGGGCCTCTCTCAAACCCTTCTTGGGACAGCAGGGCTGCTCCCGCTCCTTTTAAAGCAGCAGGGCGGTGGATGGGCGTGGACACCAGCCAGCCTACGGCTCCTGGGCGCACTGGGGTGTGGACTCGGGCCGGGGCGGGCTCTGGGACATGAGAGCAGATGAGGTCTGGGTGGCTCGGGGCTCCCCTCCACCCTGGGACCCCCAGCGGACACCCTGCTCCTGGGGGCCACCGTCTCCGCTTCTGCCAGCCAGAGCCAGGCCCTCGGGGGAGCAGGGAGACAGGAAGCGGCCTGGGAGCCTGGGAGCCAGCACCCTGCGGTCTAACACAGCCAGAGGGGAGCAGGGTGACGAGGCGTGCAAAGGACAGGGGCTGGCCTGTGAGGCCGCGGACCGCACTCAGCCTTTTGGGTCTGTCCCGCAGTGGCCAGCTCCAAGGCGCCCGGCGGCGGGAGTGCCCCGCCCCCTGAGGGCCCCCCAGGCAAGGCTGAGCCTGGCCGGGCCAAGTCACGCCTGCTGCCCAACATGCCGAAGTTGGTCATCCCCTCGTCCACCACCAAGTTCCCTCCCGAGATCACCGTCACACCGCCCACCCCGACCCTGCTCTCGCCCAAAGGCAGCATCTCGGAGGAGACCAAGCAGAAGCTGAAGGTGACGGCGGGTCCTGGGGGCCCTGGGTGGGGGGTGCGGGTGGGCTGAGGCTGGGCCGCCGCTGACCCCTGCCCGCCGGGCCGGCGCAGTCGGCTATCTTGTCTGCACAGTCGGCCGCCACAGTGCGGAAGGAGAGCCTGTGCCAGCCGGCGCTGGAGGTGCTGGAGACGTCGAGCCAGGAGTCCTCGCTGGAGAGCGAGACGGACGAGGACGAGGACTACATGGATGTCTGAGGCCCGGCCCCGGCCCCACCCTGGAGCTCCGCAGGGCCTTTTTACGGCCTGTCGACTTTGTAAACGTGCCCCTCCCCGCCCGGGCAGCCATGTCCACGCTCCGCGGGCTCTGCCCGGGTCACGGTGGCAGAGGACCCTTTTCTTTTTGGTTGCTTTTCTAATAAAGATGAAACGGTCACCTCGGCCTCTTTGTCCCTCAGGGCGGGGTCCCCGTCCAGGGCTTCTGGGCCCCCTCCCCCGGGGACCGTCGAGGCAGGGCAGCCCCCCACCCCTGGACGGGGCACAGGGCTGAGGCCGCGTGCTCCAGGGCCGGGGTGCAGGAGGGTCCGGCCGGGCACAGGGGCTGGCCTGCACCCCTGCGTGGCGGGAACCCAGAGCGCGGGTCTGCACTGACCACCCCCCACACTGCATGTCCCCTCCGATGGGACCAGCCCCGTGCGCTGTGGCCTGAGTGTGAGACAGCAGCGTGGGACCCCTTGTTACAGAGGGAAGTGTCTGTAACTCGGCAGCAGGGTGGCGCTGGCCGTATCCTCCCGCCCTGAGCCCGTCCGTCCTGGGGACTAACATGCTGGAGGGGCCCGGCCTGCCCCGGGGCCTCGTCTGGAGCACAGAGAGCCTCCCTGCTGCCTGCTGCCCCCTTCCTCTCAGGGGCCACTCCGTGCCCCTCCTCCAGCCTGGGAAGACAGACACCCAAGAGGCTGGGCACTGCCAGGGTCCGCAGCCCAGCGCAGGCAGAGCCATGCGGGAACCCAGGGCGCTGGGCTGGCCCTGACTCGGGCCCCTTCCCGGGGCCTCAGGGCTCTGCTGCTTCCCCTCCCTGGCACCCCCACCGTGCACTCCTGGCCTCCCCTGGCCCTCCCCTCCAGCTCTCCTCTCTGTGCAGCCAGAGCGCCCCCTCCCCTCGTCCACAGACCCCCATCCTGGAGTCAGCTACACGTGGGCATGCTGGGGTGGGGGTCTGGCTGAAAGACACCAGGGGATACCTACCCAGTGGAAAGGCACTCGGTGGGGCTTGGCCGAGAATACATGCCCCACCCCACGCAGCTGCGTGAAAAGGACTGGTGAGGGCTGCTTAACAGGTACCAGGGCGGCTCAGCTGTAGGAAACTTGTGTGGTTAGCTAAGAGGCTAAGCCGGTGCCTCTGTTAGCACAATGGGCACACCTACTTAACTGGGGAAGTTATGCTAAAAGGAGATTCCCAACCTAAAACAAGCAGATTGAGCTTCCTTTAATATTCCAAAATTTATATTCTTGCTGTTAGAAAAAGCTGGCCACAAGATCAAACAGACAATGGATGACAGGTATCTAGAAACTTCTCTTGAAACTATATCAGAACCGAAAAAGGCTGCTAACGGTCTGTCACTGACTCCCTCCCTCTACGTGTATCTTCTATCTGAATTACTTGGTCAGATGCTGTCTCTCCTTTTTTTCCTTTCTTTCCCAACTCTTCCACCTCCTGCTGTTTGCCTTTGCCAGCAAAGGAGAAAGAGAGAGAGAGAGAGAAAAAAAAAAAAACCTTCTAAGAAATACTCTGGCTTCACACCCAAATCATCATTCTCCAATCACCACAATCATCCTTTGCTTGACTCCAACTTTTAGAAGGTTTAGATGAGGACGTAGCTGCGCTGGTCAGAAAGATGGTCTAGGTTGATCCAAGTTACACAGTTAACGCTTGTTAAACTGCTTGACCAACTTTTCAGAACCACTAAAAGAAAGAAAAGGCTACAAAAATTTATGAACGTTCCGTTGTGCCAACTGAGTACACCATGCCAGCTGGACGGGAACCGACTCCCAACCAGTTTAATTCCAACCAGTAGAGAAACTTAGCTTGAAAACAGGAGTCCCGAGGAAATAAGTCCTAATGAGAACCTGATTTTCCATCCCTGTTGCCTTGAGATCAGAGCTCCCAGGACCACTTACCTTATCGTGAAACTGAAGAAAGAAAGACAGGGAATGAAGCCTTTAAAAATACTTCTTACATACTGGTGAGTTTCATATTGAGATACCTGATTCATGATGAAGCTGAGAAAGCGAGGCTAGACCTCTTGCTGTGTCTGAATGTATGGCTCAGAATTCTAATGAAGTTTAATTTGTAAGTGAGCTCTAATTTAATTGGCCTAAAGAAAAGTAAGCGCCTACAAATCAGAAAATTCTAATTTCAAGAGAAATTAAGCTAAGTGAATTTCAGGTTCACAGGAACTGGGAAATATTCAATATTAAATTATACCTGGTATTTAATGGTGAAGTTTGTTGGCCTAATTAATATAGAAATGTATACATTCATCAACATCAAATATAAAATTAAGTATCTCCAAGCCAGGCTTCAGCAATACATGAACCATGAATTTCCTGATGTTCAAGCTGGTTTGAGAAAAGGCAGAGGAACCAGAGATCAAATTGCCAACATCCGCTGGATCATGGAAAAAGCCAGAGAGTTCCAGAAAAACATCTCTTTCTGCTTTATTGACTATGCCAAAGCCTTTGACTGTGTGGATCACAATCAACTGTGGAAAATTCTGAAAGAGATGGGAATACCAGACCACCTGACCTGCCTCTTGAGAAACCTATATGCAGGTCAGGAAGCAACAGTTAGAACTGGACATGGAACAACAGACTGGTTCCAACTAGGAAAAGGAGTACGTCAAGGCTGTATATTGTCACCCTGCTTATTGAACTTCTATGCAGAGTACATCATGGGAAACGCTGGGCTGGAAGAAACGCAAGCTGGAATCAAGATTGCCGGGAGAAATATCAATAACCTCAGATATGCAGATGACACCACCCTTATGGCAGAAAGTGAAGAGGAGCTAAAAAGCCTCTTGATGAAAGTGAAAGAGGAGAGCGAAAAAGTTGGCTTAAAGCTCAACATTCAGAAAACGAAGATGGCATCCAGTCCCATCACTTCATGGCAAATAGATGGGGAAACAGTGGAAACAGTGTCAGACTTTATTTTGGGGGGCTCCAAAATCACTGCAGATGGTGATTGCAGCCATGATATTAAAAGACACTTACTCCTTGGAAGAAAAATTATGACCAACCTAGACAGCATATTGAAAAGCAGAGACATTACTTTGCCGACTAAGGTCCGTGTAGTCAAGGCTATGGTTTTTCCTGTGGTCATGTATGGATGTGAGAGTTGGACTGTGAAGAAGGCTGAGCACCGAAGAATTGATGCTTTTGAACTGTGGTGTTGGAGAAGACTCTTGAGAGACCCTTGGACTGCAAGGAGATCCAACCAGTCCATTCTGAAGGAGATCAACCTGGGATTTCTTTGGAAGGAATGATGCTAAAGCTGAAGCTCCAGGACTTTGGCCACCTCATGTGAAGAGTTGACTCATTGGAGAAGACTCTGATGCTGGGAGGGATTGGGGGCAGGAGGAGAAGGGGACGACCGAGGATGAGATGGCTGGATGGCATCACGGACTCGATGGACGTGAGTCTGAGTGAACTCCAGAAGATGGTGATGGACAGGGAGGCCTGGCGTGCTGCGATTCATGGGATCGCAAAGAGTTGGACACGACTGAGCGACTGAACTGAACTGATACTCATATCATTTGGCCTAGGTTTATTTTAGTATAAACTAAGTAAAATAATATTATAGCTGTTACAACTTTGTCTGCAAGGAAATTTACTTAATATGAAGAAACTTTTTAGGAAAGAAAATGTAAATGGGTTAAAGCTTTTCAATAAACTCTGTTAAGAGTAATTATGTTTTAGTCTGTCCAGATTTTGGTAAATTGAATTTCTAGGGTTCTGCTAAATTAAGTGACGGAAGTTTACTTAATGGGTAGGGTACTCCCAAATAAAATGATAACGGCAACATTAATTACTGATAACTGGCTTTCTCTTACAGAGAAACTAAAGGTATCTTGGACTGTTAATGAATGTTTGATGCCATCTTGAGATGTTCTCTATAAGAAAGCAAATTTTTTTTAGAAACTATCAATGGTATTTATGCTCACCAATCTACAGAATGCTAATATAAAGGTCTAAGGAGAGTAAGATATGTGTTTTCAGTAAAGAGGCGTGAGGAATGGGGTTACATTTTATTATGGGAAAAGGAAGGATGTCTGACCTAAGAGGTGTTTGTTTTTGAATGGGCAAATTAAGTGATGTCTGCAGAAAAGTTTTGGAAAGTGGACTCCAATAGAAGAATTTTGTGCATGGTACAAGTTTTCGTAACAGGTTGAACTGCCTTTGATAACAGATTGTAATTTCTTTACTTTTAGATAATCTGCTCTGTATTTACCTTTGAAATCTTTTATTGTTACTTTGGTTAAGTGATGACTTGTTTCACAATGACCTGTGACTATCTCTGAGTGTCTTAAACCCCTTTGATATTCTTTGCAAAGTTTCCTAAGTCTTTTTGACCTCTCCCTAACTTTGAGTGCTTCAGAGAGCCTCCTGAAACATCCCAAAAAGAGATACAAACTAGCTTCATCTGATATGTTGCATTGCATGGGAAGTACTGTCAATGAGCAGTGAGTCTTCTCAGGTTATCAGTCCAGTCCAGTCGCTCAGCCGTGCCCGACTCTTTGCGACCCCAGGAATCGCAGCACGTCAGGCCTCCCTGTCCATCACCGACTCCCGGAGTTCACTCAGACCCACGTCCATCAAGTCCGTGATGCCATCCTGCCATCTCATCCCGGGTCGTCCCCTTCTCCTCCTGCCCCCAATCCCTCCCAGCATCAGAGTCTTTTCCAATGAGTCAACTCTTCGCATGAGGTGGCCAAAGTCCTGGAGCTTCAGCTTTAGCATCATTCCTTCCAAAGAAATCCCAGGGCTGATCTCCTTTAGGATGGACTGGTTGGATCTCCTTGCAGTCCAAGGGACTCTCAACAGTCTTCTCAGGTTATAGTGTATGGCAAATGTTACTGATATAGATATTTTAAAATTTATATGGAGTTCCTAAAATTCTGACAGGTGCTGGTCAAATGTCAGTCAAAATTCTAGTTATTATCTGCAAGTGAGGTATGGCACAGCAGTAACCCAGTTACTTTATCAATTGTAATCAGAAGTTACTGGGCCAAATCTGTTTTACAGGTGTAAGGAAAACCTTCCCTTCAAACTAATTATAACTTATAGTAATTTGGTAAATTAAACTTTTGTAAGCAGAATTGAAATATTTAACTTTTTTTTCTCTATTGGCTCCCTCCAGAGTTTGTAAACTCTCAGGTTTCCAGCAGCTTTAACAGACAGATTAGGGAAGCTACCTCACCATCAGGTATAAAAATCTCAAGGTATTTTGGCAACCTTGTAAAGGAAGGAATTCACCTAGATCTGTGGGTGAGACATGTGATAAGCTCTTGGCCTGACCTTCCTGGCCCTGAGAGGGTTTTTTTTGTTTGTTTGTTTGTTTGTTTGTTTAAGAAGTTCAGTCTGACAGTCCTTATAGAAAATTTCAGTAAAGCAAAACCCTATGATCAATTATAGTTATATAAAATTTCAGGCCAAGGTTTTTTTTTTTTTTAGATCAGACTTATTTTTTTTTCTTCTTTTTTTTCAGACTTATTTTTGCAAACAAATTAGTTTTAATTTGAATATATTTGGTAGAAATGAGAATAATTTTAGAGGAAAAAAGATAACATTTCAATGAATGTTAAATCCCAGTTTTGTTAACAGAGGTCTGTAGTTACTGACTCCCTTCCCAGATAAGTTCCTTGCTGTTATGCTATATTAATGGAAAGTTAATTGAATGATTAAAAGGACATTCTAAATTTTATTTCTGAAGTTCATCTCAGTAATCTCAATTCCCACAACCTCCAAACAGGGGATTATGTACACCAGAAAGGACTGTCTCCAACCTGGGTGGAAGGGCTTTCCATCAGTTACTCTTAACTAGCTTATGTGCAGTGAAAATGAAGGGAAATTGACCCTTGGATTAATTCCCTCTTCTATAGGTCTCTTCTGACTGGTCTATAGACAGGACTGCTGATGTCAAACTCACCTTAAAAGGATGCTCAAACAGAGGAAATCACAGTTAGACCAGGATGAAGAGAAGGTGACATCAGAGGTAGGCAGCTTACCCAAGACGCTGGACCTGACTGCATGACCATTTATAATGTTGTCTTGACTTCTTAGACCTTTGCATATACATCAAACGTTTTTCTATCTTGAACACGATCCTATGCTAGTTTTAAAAAGTCAATCCAAGTATTGGGCTGTGGCCAGTCACCTGTGTCTAGGACTTCTAGGCTACCTTGGTGGGTTTCTCTACTCCAAGGCTCTAATTGGATGACCCTTAGAAATTTTTTCTAGAAGAAAGAAAGTTCAGTCCCCTGTGGGCTGCTCTTGACATCACTAGGTGGGATCCTCTCAGCTGGCCAGTTAAGAGTGCCTGCTCTGACCCCAGCCGTAATATGAAGCTCCCTTTAAGTCACTCAAGCTCAGTCGGAGCAACAAGCAAATTTAGTCAAGGAATGAAACAATCAGGCTGTGGCCATTTCGGATTTAGGGCCTCCTTTACCTTGGAAGCAGTTAGGTTATACTAAGGATAGCCAGCCTGGTAACACTAGGAAGCCGGGCTGGGAGCCTGAGGCTAACACCCCCGAATGATGAAGAACTGTACTATGTCAGAGGGCCTGAGAGTATACTGGGCTACACCTGAGGCTTAATTCTTACTTGTCCCTTTAAAATACTGCCAGCTACGTTAGCTGTTCTTTGCCTGTTCTACAAGATAATTGTCTCTGGTGTCAATATTACCAAATGTGCGACTGAACCTCCAGCAAAAACAATGACTAGCTGACCTGAAGCAGTTGATCAAATGTATGGTTCCGTATGCGTTCAGTGACTGTGACAGTGTAACTCTAGATATGGGAAGATAGAACAGGCGGGGATTTTCCCGGACCTTCACACACTGAGTAAGACAGCTGGTCCAGAGCCCTCTGGTTATTGTCGATAGACTTAGTCCAGTAACAGCCCACCTAGGAATGAGCCTTTCTAGCAAAGTGGGACAAAATGGTCACAAAGTGCCTGCGAAATGCCTCCCAAAGTACGGTCAAGTTTATCACCGTGAGGGCCCTGCCTACTTCAAAGTGGTCCTCGCCAAGGGCGCTCGCATCTGCCTCCACGAGGAATAAGCCATGTGCCCCAGCAGCAGCTGACCTCCAACACCCGCTGAAGGAGTTCAGGGTGGAGCGCAGGAACCAGGCCCTCTGTGCTCCAGGAAACCGGCGGGACAGGTCTTCAGAGAGTTGGGGATTCAGGCGCTGACTTTATAAGCCCAGTTCTTATACTTCCTCATATCTAGAAAAGCTCTAAACCCTTCATGGTGACGACTCTTCCTTGTGACCAGCAAAGGCTTCACGAGACTAGTAAAAAACCTCTGCAAAAATACGTTCTTGATTGCACGAGCCTACCCTTCCCCAAGTCACACACACAGTGGCCTCCCCGCGGCTGCTTTGGAGCGGTCTCTCAGAGCCGTGTGAGGGGCTGTCTCCTGGGCTGCAGGCCTCTGCTGTCGTTCACTGGCTCCACCGTGTCTGACTCTTTGCAACCCCATGGACTGCAGCACGCCAGGCCTCCCTGTCCTTCACCATCTCCCAGTGTTGTAGCCACGCGTTCCGGGAAACAAACTCACTCAGAGGGACAGTGCAGATAGGGGAGTGCGGTTTATGACATCGGCGGCCCGAGGCGGAGTCTCCTCTTAGCCAAGGACCCCGACCAGCATTTGTGAAAATCTTTTATACCCCATGTGTACGTGTCTGAACCCACCACCCCAAATCCCTTGAGACTTACATAAACCAAGGAAAATACAACCCCAAGAACCCCATCATTCACGTGCCCTGTGCTCATGTGCTCAATTAGCCAATAATCAATAAACCCGAGGTTCCTCTCCGATAGATACAGAAAATGTTATGGCCTGTCTGGAGGAAGGGGTGATTAGCGTGTGTTTTCTCTTAGGCGATGAGTAACCTACATACGATCTTCAAGGTTCCCCCGTCTGGAGGGGGTCTTACCCTTCTGCTGTTGTCTTCATAGGCACTAAACACGGAGTTCAGAGTCCATTGGAAAGGTGGCAGAGCATAATCAGCATGAACAGGCCTCAGATGGAGTCCAGGCCCTATGAATCCCTTCTTCACCAGAGTTTGCTCAGACTCACATCTGTCGAGTCGTTGATGCCATCCAGCCATCCCATCCTCTTGTCGTCCCCTTCTCCTCCTGCCTTCAATCTTTCCCAGCATCAGGGTCATTTCCAATGGCTCTTCCCATCAGGTGGCGAAAGTATTGGAGCTTTAGCTTCAGCATCAGTCCTTCCAGTGAATACTGAGGACTGATCTCCTTTAGGATGGACTGGTTGGAGCTCCTTGCCCTCCAAGGGACTCTCAAGAGTCTTCTCCAACACCACAGTTCGAAAGCACCAGTTCTTCGGTGCTCAGCCTTCTTTATGGTCCAGTTCTCACATCTATACGTGACGACTGGAAAAAGTCTTTCAGTCACTTCAGTTCAGTCGCTCAGTCGTGTCTGACTCTTTGTGACCCCATGATCTCAGCACGCCAGGCCTCCCTGTCCATCACCAGCTCCCGGAGTTCACTCAGACTCACGTCCATCGAGTCCGTGATGCCATCCAGCCATCTCATCCTCAGTCGTCCCCTTCTCCTCCTGCCCCCAATCCCTCCCAGCATCAGAGTCTTTTCCAATGAGTCAACTCTTCGCATGAGGTGGCCAAAGTACTGGAATTTCAGCTTCAACATCATTCCTTCCAAAGAAATCCCAGGGCTGATCTCCTTCAGAACGGACTGGTTGGATCTCCTTGCAGTCCATGGGACTCTCAAGAGTCTCCTCCAACACCACACTTCAAAAGCATCAATTCTTTGGCGCTCAGCCTTCTTCACAGTCCAACTCTCACATCCATACATGACCACAGGAAAAACCATAGCCTTGACTAGGCGGACCTTAGTCGGCAAAGTAATGTCTCTGCTTTTCAATATGCTGTCTAGGTTAGTCATAACTTTTCTTCCAAGGAGTAAGCGTCTTTTAATTTCATGGCTGCAGTCACCATCTGCAGTGATTTTGGAGCCCCCCCAAAAATAAAGTCTGACACTGTTTCCACTGTTTCCCCATCTATTTCCCATGAAGTGATGGGACGATGCCATGATCTTCGTTTTCTGAATGTTGAGCTTTAAGCCAACTTTTTCACTCTCCTCTTTCACTTTCATCAAGAGGCTTTTTAGTTCCTCTTCACTTTCTGCCATAAGGGTGGTGTCATCTGCATATCTGAGGTTATTGATATTTCTCCCGGCAATCTTGATTCCAGCTTGTGCTTCTTCCAGCCGAGCATTTCTCATGATGTACTCTGCATAGAAGTTCAATAAGCAGGGTGACAATATACAGCCTTGACGTACTCCTTTTCCTATTTGGAACCAGTCTGTTGTTCCATGTCCATTTCTAACTGCTGCTTCCTGACCTGCACACAGATTTCTCGACGCAGGTCAGGTGGTCTGGTATTCCCATCTCTTTCAGAATTTTCCACAGTTGATTGTGATCCACACAGTCAAAGGCTTTGGCATAGTCAATAAATCAGAAATAGATGTTTTTCTGGAACTCTCTTGCTTTTTCCATGATCCAGCGGATGTTGGCAATTTGATCTCTGGTTCCTCTGCCTTTTTATTTTCCCCCAAATAAAACTTAACTCTCACGCTATGCATTTTTTCACGTCCGTGCTCCCTAAGCTGTGGTCAGGGCCCTGGAGCAAGTCCCAGTACCAGCCCCCCAGGCTGGCTTGGGGACCGGAGGACCACACCCAGGGCAGCTGGCCCCAGAAGTGCTCTGAGTGCCCAGCATCTGCTTAGCAGTTGTGGCTACACCCCCCCTCCCCCACCCCTGCCGGCTCTCTGGATCACTGCGGGCTAGTGGGGGGGAGCGGGCAGTGACCAGGGAACCAGGCTGGCTGACCCCCCAGGGCCCTGAGGCCTCTCACAGCCCAGGGGCCCCCCGCTAGCTTCAATTCCCTAAGGGGTCCAGGGCCCTGTCCCCTTCAGTTGCCTTGAGAAGCCACCACTGTCTAGACCTGGCCCAGGTGGCAGGGCCCGAGTGAGTCTCCGACCTGGGTCCTCCCCGCCTACCCTGGCCGTGGAGAATCCCGGAAACCACCTCTCCCAGGGACCTGGCTGCCTCTCCCGGTCTGGGCCTCAGTTTCCACACCTGCATAAACAGAAGAGAAGTGTGGAACAAGGAAGAGATTATGCAAACTCAGAGTGACGGCGGGGGCGGGCGGGGCTGGGCGGCTCCTATCTGGCCCCCAGCTCGGGGCAGAAGCGCTTCAGGAGAGCACAGATGACCCCGTTTCTTCCCGGAACCCCGCCAGCAGCCCAGCGAGCCGAGCAGAGAGGAGACCAGGGTCTGGGCCTCAGCCCCCCACCCTGCCCCCAGGGTTCACCTGCCGGGGGCTCCCGGCCCCGCCCATCCCCCCTTCCTTCCCCTCCGCCCACCGGGGGTATCTCCGCCCTCGCCCAGTCGGGGCCGTCCCCCAGCGCCTACACAGCAGGCCGCAGGCAGGCACCAGCAGGAAGGTGCCAGCTCCCGCACCCCACCCCGGCTGCGGGGAGGACCTGGGACGTCCAGCTCCCTGTGGGGCAGCTGAGGTTCGAGGCCCGTGGCCCCAGGACCCCCGGGGGCTGGAATCCCGGGATGGCAGGGAACACTGTGCCTTCTCCCCACTGCAGCATCATCCCTTCCCAGGCGAGAGCGCGGCCCTGCGGAGCAGGCCTGGGGGCGGGGGGTGGGGACTGGGATCCGGGGTCTGAGCGGCCGTCCCCGGACGTCCGGCTTCAGGATGCCGGTCCCCTCCCCTGGGTCAGGGGCCGGAGGGCCAGGAATGTGCTAACGGGGCAGCTTGAGCCCTGCGGGCGCTTCGGGCACCTGTGGACTTTGAGAGGGGACCGGGCGGGGCGGGGCGGGGCGGGGCGGCAGCGCGGGGCGGGGCCGGGCTTGGGGAATATTTGACCCGCCACCTCCGGCCCCTGCTGCGCTGTCTGCAGACGCGGGCCGCACCATGAAGCCGTCCCTGCTGCCCTGGGCCCTGCTGCTGCTGGCGACTGTCCCCGGCCCGGGCCTCCGGCCTGCAGCAGGTATGCCCCCGCCCTGCCCTGCCGTCCCCCTGTCTGCCCGCTGCAGTCAGACCCAGCGCAGAACCTCCCTGGGCTTGGACTCCTGTCCATCCGTCTGGCGGTCTGTGACCACACTGGGGGCTGATGCGTTCAGTCGCTCGGTCGCGTCTGACTCTGCGACCCCATGCGCGGCAGCGTGCCAGGCTTCCCCGTCCTTCAGCATCTCCTGGAGTTTGCTCAGATCCATGTCCATCCTGGAGGGTGCTAAGAGGAAGAAGAAATTCTGGGGAGCCCAGGGCCAAGGGGCTGCTGGTCGGGATTGGGGTGGGGGTGTTCTGGGCTATGCCTACTCTAAGCTAGCTGGGAGCCGGAAGGTGGTCGTGGCCGGGAGGGAGGTCGCCGGGGAGGGTGAGCGCAGCCAAGCCCTTGGACTGGGACCTGAGCCTTGATGGAGGAACCCTCAGCCCCACTGGGCCCCCTGGCCAGCTGGAGGCAGGACCACGGGTCCCTCTCAGGGGGGCTGAGCCCGAGCAAGTCCTGGGAAAGGCCCTGCGCTCCGGAGCCAGGCCCCTGACCCCCGCCGGGCCAGGCCAGGCTGGTTTTCACCCGTTCCCCAGCCCCCTCCCGGCCAGCTTCCCATCCTAGGAAGCACCACATCCCCCTGCCGCTTGTCTTACTTAGAGCTTCACTCAGCCTCCTGCTCCACCCCTCAGGCCATCACGGCCTCGGTCAATAAATATTTATTGACGCTCCTGAGTGCCAGGCCCTGCACTGCGTGAGGCAGGGCTGCAGTGGTGGCTCAGGCCCAGGCTTGGCCCTTGACCAGCCCCGGGGTGGGGGTGGGGGCGGCTGGGATGGGCCAGATGGGACAGGGGCCTGCAGCGGCCCCTGGTCTCCACCCTCCAAGCCGCGTGGCCAGGCCAGCCCCAGCGGGACGGCTCCCCACAGCACCCCCCCCCCCCCCCCCACCAAACTGCCCTCTCCCCTCTCCTGGCCTGGCTGAGTCCTCTGCCAGAAATGTCCCCTAAAAGGAGGGGAGCACCCCTCACCTTCTCCCCCGAGGGTGGGGTGGGCTTCCTTCAGGGCTTAACCCGTGGTGGGCAAGCCTGCAATGCCCAGCAGAGAGATGGGACAAGTTCAGCTGGCACCAGCCCCTAGTGGGCCTCCAAGGGGACTCTTGGCAGCCACATCCCCAGACCCCAGGCTGGGTGACCCAGGGAGGTCCTTTTCCAGGCCCCGGTCCACTGATGCTTTAGGAAGTGGAGGCAGCTCCCCGCACATCGGGGCGGGGGAGAGGTGGGGGTCAGGCACGCGTAGCCATCAAGCACACCGACTTTGTTGCTGAGAGTCAGTCTGCCCAGGCAGGGAGGGGAGAAGGAAATGGCACCCCACTCCAGTCCTCTCGCCTGGGAAATCCCATGGACGGAGAGGCTTGGTGGGCTCTACAGTCCACGCAGTTGCGAAGAGTCAGACACGACTGAGTGATTTCACGTGTCCCCAGATCTCCCCCAATTCCAGCCAGTCATTCAGGCCAATGAACTAAGAATTAACCGCCACCCCTGACTCCGAGCCCTGCGGGGTTTCTGCTGTGTCCTCATGGTGGTCAGCGCTGTTCCCAGCCAGCTGTCTCCTGGGGCTGCTTGTAAGGGGCTCCCAGGGAGAGCGAGACAGGCACCCTGCGCGACGCGGCCCTCCGTGCCCTCTCCTCCAGGTGCCCAGGGGAGCTGCTCCCAGCGCTGCGGAGACCAGAGCGGGCCATGTTCCTGCCACCCGACCTGCTTTGGCCTGGCCAGCTGCTGCGTGGATATCCGGGATTTCTGCCTGGAGATCTCGCCCTACTCTGGCTCCATGATGGGAGGCAAGGACTTTGTGGTCCAGCATCTCAACTGGTCCAACCCCGCTGACAGTGTGATCTGCAGGTGGGGGGCCCCCGAGGGGGCACGCTGGGGCCCAGACCCCCTGGTGGGCTGGGTGGGGCCCCAGGACCGAGGGCTGGGGCTACTGGCCCGATGGGTTCCCTGGGAGGAGGCTGGGAGCCTCGGAGAGGGTCGGCCCCCGCCGGCCCAGCCTGTCCACCCCCTCTGCCCCTCGCAGCTTTAAGGAGAGTATCCAGACCCGCGGCTACGTGGACGCCTCCGGCCGAGTGCACTGTGTGTCTCCCCTGCTCTACGAGTCCGGCCGCATCCCGTTCACGCTCTCCATGGACAACGGCCGCTCCTTCCCGCGCTCGGGCACCTGGCTCTCCGGTGAGCCCGACGGTGATGGCCGGATGGCGGGGGAGGAGGGCACCAGGCCGCACCCTCCCGGGCCCAGTGCCCTCACAGGGACTCTCCCGGGCAATAATCTGGTTGAACCAGTCACTTTGGAGGCCTGCCCTGGGTGTGGGCTCCCCAGACTCCTTTCTCCACCCACTGGCATCCACGCGGGGGTTCCAGCCCAGAGGGAGGAGGACTAGGGGGGAGTCGGCTCTGGCCAGGGCAGGGGAGGAGCCAGCCTGGGGGACAAAGATCAGGGCCCCTCCTCTCCCAGCCCCTGACCTTTCCTACTACAAGGGCACCGTAGCTCCCGAGGGACTGCCTTGGGAGGTCCCCACAGCTCAAAGAGCCCCGGACCTCCTACCCGGACGCCCTGGGCCCCAGGCCTTCTTTCAGCCCTCACCTCCCCGCCCCCCGCCCAGTGCACCCCAGCAAAGTGTCGGACTCCGAGAAGAGCCAGCTGGTGAACGAGACCCGCTGGCAGTACTACGGCACTCCTGGCACGCAGGGCAACCTCACCCTGAGCTGGAACACCTCGGCCCTGCCCTCGGACACCGTCACCATCGAGCTGTGGGGCTACGAGGAGACAGGTGAGGCCGGCAGCGGGCCCTCCACTGCAGGGGTCGAGCCCCTGACCCCCACCGGGAGCCTGGAGCTCACGGACATGGCAGAAAGGAGACTCCAGGTGGGGGGATTCCAGCCGGGGATTTCGAGCCAGAAGGTGTTGGCAGGAAAGGGCAACTGGCTGGAGCGGCACAGGGAGGCAGGTGGGGGGTGGCTGCCTGGGTACCGGGGCTGGAGGAGGTGCAGACGTTCGCAGTTCCTGGATACATGGCTTGACCTGGAAATAGGGAAGATGTGCCCCACGCCATCCTCTCGGAGCCCCGGAAGACTAGCAGGCCTGGGCCTGGCTCCCTCCCCCAGCCAGGCAGGCCCGCGTGTGGGGGCCATCTGTCCGTGGCACCGACCCCCACCTGTGCCCCCGGGGGTCCTGGGTCAGGCCCCGGGGCTGATGAGGCCTTCTCCCCTGCCCCCACCCCCTCAGGGCAGCCATATTCCCAGGAGTGGGCAGCAGCGTGGTCATACCTGTATTCCTTGGCTACCAACGTCCACAACTCCGGTTCCTTCACCTTCATGCCGAAACCTGCCCGGCAGAACTTCCAGAGATGGGAAGTGGGTTCCCTCCGCATTGTGGACAGCAGACACCGCGCAGGGGAGCAGTAAGGACCGCCCCGGAGGACGAGCCCTGGGCCTGTCTGCTGCCCTACAGTGGACGACGGCGGGGGCGGGGCCAGGGCTGGGGCAAGGAGGGCAGCCCCGAGCGTGCGTGCGTCCCCCACAGGGATGTGCAAGCGCTCTGGAGCAACGAGCACGCGCTGGCCTGGCACCTGGGTGATGACTTCCGGATGGACCCTGTGGCCTGGGCCCGAAACCAGTGCCTGGCCTGGGAGGAGCTGGAGGACCAGCTGCCCACGTTCCTGGAGGAGCTGCCCGACTGCCCTTGCACCCTGGCCCAGGCCCGGGCTGACTCCGGCCGCTTCCACGTGAGCCCCCCACCCCAGACAGGGACTGGGAGTGGGCGAGGGGCAGGCTAGGGCTGGCTGCCCCCACCAGCAAGGGCCACGGTGCTTGAGGCATCACAGGGAAGGAAGGTGGAGGCCTGGGAGGTGAGGCTGGGGGTCTGAGGCCCCAGAGGGGTAGGGGATGGTGGAGCCCCGAGCCCGTGCAGGTGACAGCCGCCAGCCCCTCTGCAGACAGACTACGGCTGTGACCTGGAGCGGGGCAGCGTGTGCACCTACCACCCAGGCGCTGTGCACTGCGTGCGCTCAGTGCAAGCCAGGTGAGCCCGAGATGGAGGGCAGGGCGCGGGGAGGGGTGGGGCCGGACCCAGGGCGGCTCTGACCCTGTCTGTGCCCGCAGCCCCAAGTACGACTCCGGCCAGCAGTGCTGCTACACGGCGGATGGCACACAGCTCCTGACAGCTGACTCCACCGGGGGCAGCACCCCAGACCGCGGCCACGACTGGGGCTCACCCCCCTACCGCGTGCCGCCCCGCGTGCCCGGCCTCTCCCACTGGATCTACGACGTCATCAGCTTCTACCACTGCTGCCTCTGGGCACCTGAGTGCTTCCGCTACATGAACAGACGGCCCTCCAGCGACTGCCGCAGCTACCGACCCCCTCGCCTGGGTGGGTGCTGGTCTGGGCGGGCACTGCCCAGGGCAGAGTCAGGACAACCCACCTCACCTTCCGATCTTTCCAGCCTCCGCTTTCGGGGACCCACACTTCGTCACTTTCGATGGCACCAACTTCACATTCAATGGACGTGGCGAGTACGTGCTGCTGGAGGCCGCACTGACCGACTTGCGGGTGCAGGCGCGGGCCCAGACCAGGATGACGCCTGAGGGTGAGGCCAGGCCCCGGGGGCTCTGGGTGGCTCAGGGTCATCCCTGGGGAGGGGGAAGCTGAGCCCGGTGGACCCCATTTTGCACCCATCATCCCAGGCTCTCAGGACCGAGGCACGGGGCTGACTGCAGTGGCCATCCAGGAGGCCGACTCAGACGTGGTGGAGGTCCGGCTGGGGGACGGTGCGGGGGTCGTGCAGGTGCTGCTGAACCAGGAGGTGCTCAGCTTTGCGGAGCAGCGCTGGATGGACCTGAAGGGTGAGTGGGATGGTGGGGGCCCCATCTGGGGGTCCTAGCAGGAAGGGAAGGGGGACACAGGGTGGAGTCAGGGTATGAGGGCCAACAGCCAGTCTCCCTCTTACAGGACCCTGGTGTGGGAGCTCCTTTCAGGGCCTGGGCACTCAGACCCGCCGCCCGGGGTGCGGGAGTGTCAAGGCAGGCTGGGCCCTGGGGACGCCCTCCTGGCCCTGAAGCCCACGGTGCTAGCCCACGCGTCCTGGGGCTGTGGGGTCACAGCACAGCACCCACAGGGGCGACCCTGACCCCACCTCCACGTGTGCCCAGGCATGTTCCTGTCGGTAGCCACTGGGGACAGAGTATCAGTTATGCTGACGTCAGAGGCCGGCCTGGAGATCAGCCTCCAAGGGCCGTTCCTGAGTGTGGCAGTCCTGCTGCCTGAGAAGTTCCTGACCCACACGCGGGGCCTCCTCGGGACGCTCAACGACAACCCGGCCGACGACTTCACCCTGCGCAGTGGGGAGGTCCTGCCGCCCAGCGCCAGTTCTCGAGAGCTGTTCCGGTTCGGGGCTGACTGTAAGAGGCCACGGGCAGGAGGGGAGGGGGCACAGCCCTGGGGAGGGCTCGGTGGAGGTGTGGGGAGCCCCCAGGCCCTCCCACCCGCCAGGCCTGCTGCTGTCTTCCCAGGGGCCGTGCAGAACGCCTCCTCCCTGCTCACCTACGACTCCAAGTTCCTGGTGGAAAACTTCAAGGAACGGCCTAAGCATGACCCCACTTTCCTGCCCCTCTTCCCCGAGGAAAGCTCCGCGAGCCCCAGCCAGGCGAGTGCAGCAGCCGACCTGTGTGGGGACGACAGTTTCTGCAAATTCGACGTGGCGGCCACCGGGAGCCTGAGCGTGGGCAACGCCTCACGAGTGGCCCACATGCAACACCTGCTTCGCGTGCAGAGCCTGCAGCCTGGTGAGGGTGACGGGGGCAGGGGGAGGGGGTCGGCGCGGGCGCCTGGCGCTGGGACACGGCCCCCCAGGCTGGTGACAGCGGGCGGCGAGCTCAGGTCTGATGTCTGTGCCCCGCCCCCACCCCAGTGGTGTCCTGTGGCTGGCTGGCCCCGCCTGCCAACGGACACAAGCAGGGTGAGAGGTACCTGGTGGGCTCCACCGTCCGCTTCCGCTGCAACAACGGCTACAGCCTGGCTGGGGCAGAGGCCAGCACCTGCCAGGCTGACGGCACCTGGTCCTGGCCCACCCCCACGTGCCAGCCAGGTGAGAACACCCCGCCCATCAGAAGCCCCGCCCACTAGTCCTTGCCCTACCCACACGGCCTAACCCCGCCCACCAGTCAGCCTAGCCCCGCCCACCGACCCACGCGCCCGCGCCCCAAGTCCGCCCCACGCATGCATGTGCGCACGCCTGCACCCGGTTGCTGGGCGCACTCACAGCCCACCGCCTCTCCAGGACGGAGCTACGCGGTGCTGCTGGGCATCATCTTTGGAGGCCTGGGGCTGGTGGCCCTGGTTGGGCTTGGCTACTGGTTCCTACGCGGCAGGAAGAGCAACACGTGAGACCCCTCTCTCCCAGGCCGGGTCCACTCCTCCTCGGTTCTCCTGGGCCCGCCCCCGCACCCCCACCCCCACCCCGGGGCGCGCATGGGACCACCGTGCCTGCGCTAGACCACAACTCTGTTGCAGGGCCGTCTGGGGTTCGCAACCCTGAGCAAAGCACACTTGGCCAGTGGCACAAGATGCACGGAGCCTCCCCGAGGCCAAAGCGCAGCCTCCCAAACTTCCAAGAGCCTGCACCCCAGTACTTGAATACTCGGGTTCCTAGCGCCAGACACGTGGAACCCGGACACCTGGTACCTGAGCTTTTCAAGCCAAGTGCCCTGCTCTGTCACCGAAGGCCCGAACCCCGAACTGTAACCGGGGAGCTCCTGTGGCTCTGTTCCCTGCATACCCCAAACCCTAGTTCTCCAGGCCCGGGGCTCCGTACCCTTGAATCCCGAGGCCTGTCTCCCGAGCCCTGACATCCCAGTACCTGATGTGCAAAGGCCAGTACCTTGGATACCATGCCCGTGCCCCTGACCCCCAGGGTGAGCCTGCTGACCCAGCAGTGAGCCCCAGGGCCGAGCTGCCTTGATTCCCAGGCCCTGGGGGCTGGCTGCCAGAGACTGTGGCTGGGTCCAGCCTTGGGCATGGAGAGAGCCCTCCTACGCTCCAGCCTTGTAACTCTGAGTCTTCTGGGATGGGGGCAGAAAACAAGCTCTGGTGCCCTCCATGGTGTCGATGCTTGTGGTGGTGTGCCTCGTTCCCGGGAGTCCAGTGGTCGCCCTGGGCAGTGCACGGCACCCAGAGTGACCGGCCCGTCCCCAGGCTCCGACTCTCCGCCTGTAAAGTGGGATCTGGAACGGTGACCACGTCATGGGAGCGGAAGGGTGCACGAGGTGCTACCCTGGGCACCCAGCTCTGGCCCAGCCCCAGAGGCAGTGTGGTAGCGCCACGTCCAGCTGGTCCAGGCCCCTGGGCCCTTTGCCCAGGACTGTCCAGAGGCGAGTGTCCAGGGCCCAGGCCTCTCGTGAGGGTATTGAATGGGCACTCTGGGGGGCCTGGGTAGGAGGTGCTGGGTTTCCATCAGAGGTCTCAGACGGGGAAGTGCCGGGGCTTGTGGGTTGGAGGTGGGGGCCTGCTGCCCAGGGCTGGTGGCTCTGCCTGAGAGGATCGAGGGGCAGGGCGCAACCTGGAGACACCCGGGGCCCTGGGTAGGGTGCCCTGAGCAGCCTTCTCACGACCGTGCTGAGAGTGGCCACGTGGGGGCAGCAGAGGGTAAGAATCGCGGAGGTGGACGCTACCGGGGACCCAGGCCACCCGGGAGGGCCGGGCAAGCGCCCCAGCAGGCTTGTGGTCACCGCCTCGGCCAAGGCTCATGCAGGCCCACCTGGGGTGGGGGACGCCTCGAATCGCCAGTCTTGGAAGTTGTACAGGTTACCCACAGTTCAGCAGGCACTGACCTCCCTACCTCCTCAGCCCTGCCTTTGGCAGAGGGTCCTGGGCAGAGAGGCCCGGGCGGGGAGGGGGCGGGCAGCAGATGCCCCTTCCGGGAGCTCTAGGGTGCTGTGTGTGGTGGGGCGTGTTTGAGGGAACACAGCAAAGGTGGGAGGGTCCTGGGGGTGGCGCCCAGTCAGTGCATGTCCTTGCAGACCCCACCGGGCACCTACCCACCCCTGGCTTCCAGCTCAGGACAGGGGGCTGAGTGCCCACCCCTTGGCCCCTGGGCAGGTACTTTCCTCCCTGGGGATGAGGTCAGGCAGGGCTGGCCTCCCACCAGCCCGAGCCCCACGCCTCCCTGGCAGGGCCAGGCTGGGCACTTGTGGGTGAGCAATGTGGGGGCGGCCGCTGAGGCCCGAGAGGGAAGCCTGGCCTCCTCTTGGCTCCCCACCCCACCCTGTCCCTCTGGGCCTGGGAGTCACCCCCTCACCCCCACCCTGGGCAGGAGAAGGGATCCATTGTGGCCCTGGCCGCAGACGTCAGGCTTTCCCAGTGCCAGGGGCCGACCAGCCTGGGAAGCCCCAACACCTGGCAGAGGTTTTCCCGGGGCCCTGAGGGAGTTTGGGGGTGCGGCCAGGCCTGTGTGAGGCTGCAGGGTCCCAGGGCTGGGCACAGGGCCCCTGGAAACATCAGTGGTGAGGACCCTGGCCTCAGAGAGGTGTCCTCCCCAAACCGTAGCCCCAGGGGATGACAGCCCCGGAGCCCAGTGCCGGGGGAGGGGAGGAGGCCACGGAGCCACGTGGGGGCCCGGGCCTCAGCAGCAAAGGCCCCTGACACCCCCAGCCTCCGAGGAAGGAGCCCTCACACTCCTCCAGCCTCCCCCCTGGGCCTCCTGTCGCTGATGTCGGGGCAGGGACCCCTCGGCAGGCTGCTGCCTCCCACAGAGCCCCAGGTGACCCAGTGCCCGCCCCAGGCCAGGCCCTTGCTGGGAGACCCCCGTCCCCATGGTCTGTCCTGCTCGGGAGGAAGGGGTGACCAGGCCCTGCACCATGGGGGCGGGCGGCGCTTCCTCGGGGAGTCTGCCTCCGGGCAGAGGACGGAAGCCATTTATTTGAGTAGGGGCTCAGCAACCTCCAGCGCCCCATGTGCCTGGAGCAGTCACGTCACTGCCTGCCAGCAGAAGCGGGTGGGGAACTTACCAGGCTGGGCCTTAACGCCTCCCCAGGCAAACCCCTCCACCTGCCCTTTCCCCTGCTTCCCCGGACTAGAAGCTATGCCAACCTGGGTGCCCAGCGTGTAGAAGGGGCCCCTGCCCCGACCTGTTCAACGCATGCAGTCTTGCTTTGGGAACAAAAAATAAGCGTGCCTGTGAGTAAGCCGTGGCGCCGTTTGGGTCTGTGCGTTGCAGCCGTTGGTCCTGTGAACTAGGCACCAGGCCCAGAGATGCGCAAAAGATGACCTGACGTTTGTCACCAGTGTTGACAAACACTGTGCGCGCAAGGTTTTAAATCATTCAGACGGACCCTCCAGTGTTCACAGCGGCAGAGTTATTCACGACAGCCAGAAGGCAGAGGCAGCTTAAGGGTCCATCCGCAGATAGATGGGTGAACGGGTGCGGCATGTCTGTATACAACGGGATTCCGCTGGGCCATGAAAAGGCAGGAAACTCTGACGCCTGTTACAGAGCAGGTGGACGCACCTTGAGGCCGTTGTGCTGAGCGCAATAGCCAGACACAAAAGGACGACTACTGGGCTATCCCACGTACATGATGGCCCCGGGGCCAATGCCTAGAGACAGAGGGTGGAATAGAGATCTCCCAGGAAATAGGGAGCCGCTGTTTCTGGCCAGTTCCCCGACCCGCGCCCCAGCAGTGAAGGCGCCGAATCCTAACCGCTAGACCACCAGGGGACTCCCCAGAGCTGGAAGGCTTCAGCTTGGAAAGAGCACGGCGGTGATGTTTGTGCAACCGCGTGCGTGTGCTCAGCGCCGCTGAGTGGGACCCTGAGAAATGGTGAAGACGGTCAGTTCTGTGTCGCGTGGGTCTTGCTGCTGCTGTTTATTTGCTGAGTCACGTCCGACTCTTTCGTGACCCCGTGGCTGTAGCCCACCAGGCTCCTCTGTCCATGCGGTTCTCCAGGCAGGAGTGCTGAAGTGGGTTGCCGTTTCCTCCTCCTGGGGGGTCTTCCCGGGCCCAGGGATGGAAACCCGTAACTCCTGCATTGGCAGGCAGAGTCTTTACCACTGAGCCACCAGGGAAGCCCCACCTGTATTTCACCACAATTAAAAATCTTAAAAGTCAAACAGGAGAATTTCCTTGCCTCTCAGTCCCCAGGCGGCGGACCGCGAGCTGCGCTCGGCGTTTTCTTTCTTCAGAATGCTGCTGTTCTGTGTGGGTTCATCGGGGCGTTTTCTGTTACACTCGGGGCTCTTTTCGTCCTGTTTGCCTCTCCCGGTCGCCGAGCTGCTCTGCGGCTCCAATGAAGGCGTTGTTGTGTCCGATTTTGTGATGAGATGCACCTGGAGTGGTGTCTGTGCCTTGTGTGGAGCAGGTCAGGATACGCCTGTCTCACGTGAATACCTGGTGGGCTCGGCTCTGTCTTTTGAAACACAGTCCCGGCCGCGTTGCACGGCCGTGTCTCCTCTGTCAGAGGTCAGGTGACTGTCCCATCCCAGGGTCCAGCGTATCGCTGTGCTGGTGCCAGGTCGCCCAGTTACCGTGGCTTGCTCCCGACATCTGGTAGTGTGAGTCCTCTGTTACGCTCTTCCTTAAGACCACCTGCAATGCGGGAGACCTGGGTTTGATCCCTGGGTTGGGAAGATCCCCTGGAGAAGGGAAAGGCTACCCACTCCAGTATTCTAGCCTGGAGAACTCCATGGACTGAATAGTCCAGGGGGTCACAAAGAGTCGGACACGACTGATCGACTTTCACTTTCATTCAGCACTGCCGGGGCTAGCCCTAGTCCTTGGTGTTCCCACATGAGTTTTAACATCAGCTTACCAACTTACACACACACAAAAAAACCCCACAAACAGACCCCCCCCCCAAAAAGAGGATTTTTATTAGAATTGCATTGGATTTATGGGTGGATGTGGGGAGAACTGGTCTCTGCACCGTCCTTACTCTTTGAATCTGTGAACATAGTATAACCTTCTGTTTATTCAAGTCTTCTTCACATTTGGAGACGGAAATGGCAACCCACTCCAGTGCTCTTGCCCGGAGAATCCCATGGACGGAGGAGCTTGGTGGGCTACAGTCCATGGGTCGCAAAGGGTCGGACACGACTGAGCGACTTCACTTCACTTTCACTTCTTCACATCCTGCCCTTATAGTTTGCAGCACTGGTCAGCGTCGGGGTCTTGAATACCTGTTTCTTTTACTTCGAGGCTTGGATTTTTAAAAATGCTATCATAAGTGGTTTCAGTCCAAAAAGAAGTGTCTTCTGTTTGTGAGGGACGCATAGAGATAGCGGTGCTTTTTGCGCGCTTCCCTCGGCTCCAGCGGCCTTGCTCATCTCCCTGGGGTTTCTCTCAGCTTTTCTCTTAAGTACCTGCACGTACGGACAGTTTCTTGTCCTCCTTGCCTGTTCTTTCACCTTGTGTTTGTTTTTCTCACCTGATTGCCTGGGCAAGGACTTCTCTTTCTGCGTGGAAAGGAAACAGGGAAAGCCAGCAAACGCCGTGTGTCCTTCTCAGAAGAAGTTGGCCTCGGTCTCAAAAGGAAGGCTGGTAGGTTTTGCCGTGAAGAATGGCGTTTCCAGTAGGCTTTCGTAGCTGCCGCTTACCAGATTCAGCAAGTTTCCTTCTGTTCCTAGTTCCTGGGAGTTTTTGTCATCAATGGAAGTTGGCAAAGTATCAGATGCCTTTCTGCATTTGTTGAGAGGGTGGGTGGTTTTTTTCCTCTCTGTTCTGTTAGTCCGTTAACACAGGGAAGTACTTCACTTGAGGGTTTGTTTTTGTTTGTTTGGCCGTGTTGCCGGGTTTGTGGGATCTTAATTCCCAGGCCAGGGATTGAACTCAGGCCCTTGGCGGTCCTAACCACTAGACTGCTAGGGAGTTCCCAGAATTGCTTGATTTTGTAATGTTCAACCGATCACGCATTCCCAGAATAAACCCAAATTGATAGTGGTGAATTCATATATCATTTAGGAATTTTTCACCTCTGCGAGTGAATGAAATCACCCTGTACTTTTCCTTCATGAGATGTCCTTGTCAAGTTTTTTTCTCAGGATTCTGCTGGCCTCATTAAAAGTTGGGCAATATTTTCTCTGTTCTGGGGAAGTTTGTGTAAGACTGTTTTTTTCCCCTGCTATCAGTGTTTGGAAGCATTCAAAGACGAAGCCTTTGGGCTGCAGCTGCTTGCCTTGTGGGATCTCGTTGTTTTAACTGGCACATTTATCAGTGAGGTTGAACGACTGTATACACTGAAGTAAGCATTTGCAGCTCTCTTCCCAGAGTCTCATGAGTCACATCCTTGCGGGTCTTTCTAAGGGAGTCTTGGCCTTTGCTATTAAATATTTAAATACTTAAGAAAGCAGGCTCAGGTCACGTTATGTATTGAAACTATCTTTCCCCAAGGTTGTCATTGGTCTTTTAAAATATTTTCCACATCAAGATTTTAAATGTCCACGTGTTCAGATCTTTTCTCTTTTGAAAACAGCTTTGACCATCCTGCTCAGTGTGTGGGATCTTAGTTTCCTGACCGGGGATCAAACCCCACCGCCTGCATTAGAAGCACAGAGTCCCAACTGAGGTCCTAGTTTACCCTTTCTTTAAAAATAAAAAAAACTTTTTTATTTGTGACAGTTTCAGGTGACCGATGAAGGGACTCAGCCACGCACACACGCACGCATGCAAGCATTCTGCCCCCAGGTCCCCTCCCATCCAGGCTGCCACGTGGTAATGAGCAGAGTCCTGTGTGCTGCACAGTAGCCCTTTCTGGTTATCCAGTTCAAATAGAACAGGGTGTACATGTCCATCCCAGTCTCCCCAGCATCCTTTTTAAAACAACAACAACAACATGGCTTCCTGATTTTATGTCATGCCCAATAAAGGACTTCCCTACTCAAAGAGCATAAACAGAACATTCTCTCATTTTCTTACAATATCTGTATGGTGTTTTGGCGGGGAGTAGTTTCATTTCTAATGAAAAATTTTACTTTTGGGTTTTTTTTCCTTTTCTTTCCAGTTTCATTTTTAAATGGGTTTATTCTCAAATCTTGGTCCGACTGGAGTTAAATAAAAAGAGCAGGGGCCCTGCTTTACTCTCTCAGATGGCTACCTGCTTGCTCTCGTACTGATGGTTAACAATTCATCTTTTCCCTACGGCTTTGAAGTGCTCTTTTAGCAGAGACAAAAATCCCATATATATTTGCATTTCTTTGTGGACTTGGTGGCTGACGGATTTCTGAGGTTTATTCCCATGCTCTTCTAGCCTACTGTGTTTACAGTGTGTTTTAAAGTCTGATGGCTTGCTTCACTTGAGTTCTTGTTGGCTTCACAAAAGCACTGATGCAATTTAGTGAGAAAGTGAAGGTCTTTATAATCAGTGATGCTGGACCAGTTGCTGAGGCAATTATTTTATGACTTTTTCTTTCTCACTGGAGGTTAATTGCGTTACAACTTTGTGTCGGCTTCTGCTCTACAACAGCGTGAATCAGCCATGAGAAGTTTCTATATGTATCCCCCTCCTCTTGAGGCCCATCACCCCCCCCCCCCACCCCCGCAATTATTTTAGATTTCCCATTTAGGCCTAAGGTTCATCCCAAATTAATTTCGGTATGTGGTGTGAGGGAGGGGGTCCAGACTGCTTTACTCCGCCCGC
This sequence comes from Budorcas taxicolor, assembly GCF_023091745.1. NCBI lineage: Eukaryota > Metazoa > Chordata > Mammalia > Artiodactyla > Bovidae > Budorcas > Budorcas taxicolor. The sequence goes on from NC_068926.1 coordinate 71,416,223, forward strand.
CTCCCAAGCTTCCACCTCTGGCACTTACGCTCCAGGACCCTAGGAGCTTTGGGACTTCAGGATCCTCGACGTGGGCCTCCCAGGTGGCTCGGATAAAGAATCCGCCTGCCAGTTTCAGGAGATGCAGGAGACTCGGGTGCGATCCCTGGGTAGGGAAGATCTCCTGGAGAAGGAAACGGCAACCCACTCCAGTGTTCTTGCCTGGAGAATCCCACGGACAGCGGAGCCTGGCGGGCTGCAGACCAGGGGCCACAGAGTTGACGTGACTGAGCGTGCGCTTTCTCTTTGTGAGATGGGGCTCGTCGTGGCTCCCTTCCATCCGGGAGGATTACACGGATTCATGCATGGAAAGCGAGAGCGTGGCTCCTGCCCGTGGTCAGTGTCCAGCAGACGTTATTGTTGTTTGGGACATGTACTCGTGTGATGCGAGTACCTGTGTGTCCCTTGCAGTGTTTGGGGTGTCAGGTCTGTGGGTTGTTTTTTTCTTAATCCAGGAGGAGCGTTTGCTTCTGTCAGACACCTCTCCATGGAGATGGCTCTGGTTTTTCTCCTCTGCTGAGAGGGGAGTCCAGGCCCTCACAGACATTCCCGGCCGACCTGCTGTTGGGCCCGCTGGGGACATGTTGTCCTTTTGAATCTGTTGCTTGGAGTCTCCTTGCGAGTTTTTTTTTTTTTTTTTTTTTTTGAGGACTTTGTGTTGAGTTTCCTGAACGTAATTGGCAGGAGAAGCCTCTGGTCCTAACGGCAGGACACTGGGGAACTTTCCAGAAGGGCGTTTGAGGTAGGCCACTGTTCCTGCAACGTTCTCAGCTTTTCTGTGTGATCGTTGACCCACCTAGATCTTTGCTCCTCCTGGGACCTGTAAGCCTGCCCAATTAAATCTGAGTTTCTGATAAACAGAGATGTTTTGTGTTAAGTACCGGAATCCTATTTATCCTAGAAAGGTTATTTTGTCAATTTTCCAAATTTATTTTTATTGAAATGAGTCATCTTTTCTAGTGCTTTTAACTTCCTCTATAGCTTACGTTATTTCCCCATTCTCATTTCATTCTTTGCGTATTTGCTCTTCCTTAATTTTTACTGATTGGCTAGCTAACAGCTGTATATTTTTTGCAAGAGCTGACTTCAAATTCTCAATTTCGGCTTCAGTTGTTCCTAAATTCTTCCTCTTGCTTTCCCTGCTATTCTGATTGTTCTTTTACGAACGTCTTACATGAGATGCTCTGTTTTACTGTAACTAATTAGGACAGTGAATTGTCCTCTGAGCCCTGCGTGCATGCGTGCTCTATCATGTCCGACTCTTTGCGACCCCCTGCGCTGTGGCCCGCCAGGGCCCTCTGTCCGTGGGATTTCCCAGGCAAGAATAATACCTGAGTGGGTTGCCATTTCCTCCTCCAGGGGCCCTTGCTAATCAAACCCACGTCTCTTGCACTGGCAGGCAGATTGTATCACCTCTCACTCTGCTCTGTGGGGACTGATCTGTATACACGTGAATGTTGTTTCGAAGATACTGCAGTCTTGGCTTTGGTTGCCTCTGTTTAACGAGATGTTTACAGAAGCTGTAAGAGTCGCCAACTGGGCTGGGAACGTGCCTGGTTGGCGTGGCTTGTGGTCCACGAGAGACGTGGGTAGGGGCCAGCAAGTCTCGCAGGGTGGGATGAGCAGGGCGTGGGGACTGGGTTTCCTCCAGGGGCTCTGGAGGCCAAGGAGGACCCCCATGTGGCCTCCTCGCAGGATGAGGTATGCATTTGAAGGGTCACGGCTGTCTTGAGTGGGGAGTGGACTGAGATGGTGGCAGCGGCCAGGAGGCAGAGAGAGGGATAAAGATGGAACCAAGGCCAGGCCACACAGATGTAGGGGGAGGCCTGGGTGACCGTCTCGGAGTGGGGAAAGGAGGCCACTGGAGAATGTTCGGCTGCCTCAGAGCTGGCTTCTGGTTTGGCGTGTTGAGTCTGAGGTAGGTGCCTGAGGGTCCAGGTGCTCAGGAGGTGGGAGGCAGGTGGGTGGGTGGGCATGTGAGTCTGATGTTCCAGAAAGCTGGGCTAGAGCCTGGGCAGGGAGGGAACCCACCAGCTCACGGGGGATAACTGAGCCCCCAGTGGGGGCAGGGGTGCGTCTGCGTCCAGGGACACAGCGATGAACGTGGGTGCCACTGGGAGGCCCTGTGGGCAGGTGAGCAGCGTGTCTGAGTTCCTCAGTCTGCTGCGGTCTGTCCCCCTGGGCACAGGAGCCAAAGCCCTCCCCTGGCCCGAGCGGCCAGACTCCAGCCATGCGGAGGTACACCTCTGGGGGATGTTTGGGCTGAGACCGGAGTCCTCAATGCTCCCAGGAATCAGGGTGTGGGCAGGACCTCCCCCCAGGTCAGCCCACCAAGTGCCCTCCCCCAGGAAGGCCAGCCCGCCTGGCAGCTGACAGAGCCGTCCCCAGTGGCTGGGGGCCCCTGGGTCCAGAGCAGTGGTTCTCAATCGAGAATGACTGATGACTGGCCAGGGCAGAGGGCTCGTTTAGCTGGGGGAGGCTGGCCGGGGCAGAGGGCTCGTTTAGCTGGGGGAGGCCAGGGACGCTGCTCTGCACCCTACAGTGTGGGCACAGCCCCCCAAAGTATGACTCCCCCCAAAAAGGTCAGCCTTGCTGAGGGTGAGAGCAGGTTGGAGATGCGGGCTGGGGAGGGCTTAGGTGTCTCATCTTCCAGCCTTTGCCCGGAACAGAGGACAAGCTCCGGGACGGGCCTGGGCCACGCCCCAGCCCTCCCCGCCAGCCAGTAGTCCAGGCGGCCATGCGTGGAGCCTTAGCAAGTGTCCAGGGGCGCTGTGGACGAGCGCCAGCCCGGCTCTGGTCCCCTGGCCCTGTGGTGCATGTGGGGAAGACTGTCAGCTCTGTTTGTGGCCCTCTCCACCTCGACCCTGAGTCAGGCATGGTGCAAGCTATTCTTTAATCTCGGACTGGGGGACACACAGGTGGGGAGCGGGGCTTCCAGGGGGCAGGGGCGCAGTCGTGGGTGAGGCCTGGAGTGGCCAGGGCCAGGGCTCTGGTTGGGGGGGCTCGGCCCCCACAGCGGTCCATCTGTTGGGCTGTCCACCTCTTTGCAGCCGCAGGCCAACCGTCCAGCCCAGGGGCCCAGATTCCTGCCGGAGGGCTAGGTCCCCTGGGCCAGGCTGGCCGGTCGTGCACAGGGCGGGACCCAGAATCAGGAGGGAGCGGCCTTTCAGTAGCCCGAGGGCTCCCCGCCCTTCCGTGGGTCCGCCACAGCATGCACACAGGCCCCGTCCTGGGAAACGGCCTGGACCACATTCAGGAAGAAGGGCCTCTTGCTCCGCTCTTGGCCCCGGTCCTGGAGCCCCTTCTGAACCTCCTGGAGGGGAGAGGAGGCCGGCCGGTCACAGAGGGGACGGGGCCCAAGCAGGGAGCTGAGGACCCCACCCCGGACAGGAGTGGGGGCGCAGGTCTGGGTAAGGACAGGGAGGTGCTGGACACAGCCTCGTCTGCAGGACGTGGAGTCAGTGGCCCCCACTCCACAGGCCCCAGAGCAGAGGCCCGGCTCCAGGGAGGACGATGGAGTCCGTGGCCCCGTCTGGAAGGACCCAAGACGCAGCCTCACTTCTGTCCTGGGCTAAGGACTCAGTGCAACCCCAGAGGAGTCCAGGGCTTCAGTGGAGAAGGTAGGTGGCCGTGGGGGACTCGGTTCTGAGGGTCTGGAAAGCAAAGCCTCTAGAAGGCAGAGCCTGGGCCCTTTGGAGCCCCAGGTCCTCCATGCTTAAGAAGAGCCCAACTCAGCGTCAGGAGGAATGGCCCTCCTGCCACACTGTCAGTAGCTTGGGACCTACTCTCGCAACACCCACAGGAGAACACGGGGCTCCCAGATGCCAGGGATGTGGCTTGCAGACTCCCCAGGGCCCTGCTGGTGGAGGGATCGCTGGAGGCTTCTGAAGACCACGCGTCCAAGGACACAGGCAGACCCCAGGCCCCAGTGGTCCTTGTGAGTGAGGTGCTCTGAGCACAGCCCTCAAGGCTCAGGTCTGAGAACGTGTGTCAGGGCCCAGGTATTGGTGTCTGAGGGGCCAAGTGCCCTGCCTGGCAGTCTGGTCCCCATGCTTCCCCGTCTGTGACCCTTCACAGAGACCCTGGAGATGCGTGGAGACCTGGCCCAAGGCATACAGGAGCTGAGGCCCCCGCCCCCAGGCTCTGAAGGCGGGCACGGAGGCGTCTGCCTCACCTGGCTGAAGCTGGGCTCGAACTCCACCTGGCCCTTGCTGTCCACGTGCAGGATGGGGGCCTTGATGGCGGCTTGCAGGTCAAAGCCCAGCCAGAGCTTGTTCATGATGGCCTGCAGGGACGAGGACGACGCAGCGAGGGAGGCAGGGCGGGTACCAGCCACCCTCCCCAACCCCTCCGGGGACGGCAGGGCCGCCCAGCGACCCACCTGGGCCACCGCAGAGATAATGAGTTCCCCGCCGGCCCCGCCGATCACGAGCTTCGACCCCCGGGCTGTGCTGACCAAGATGGAGGGGACCATGGATGATGGGGGCCGCTCACCTGGAACTGGGGGCCGGACAGCAGTCAGGGCACCCTGCTCCCCAGCCCGCCCCCCAGGGCCACCCGCTCCCGCTCCGTCTCCGTCTCCGTCTCCGTCTCCGTCTCCGTCTCCGTCTCCGTCTCCCAATGCACGATCCCCTGACGCCAGACCGGCCCGCCTTCCCTCACCCGGCGCTGGGGGCGCCCTGTGCTCACCGGGCTGGGGGGTGGCTCTGGAGCCCTGTGAGTGCCGCCAGCACAGGTCCAGAAGCTCGTTGTTGAGAAGGATGCCCGTGCGTGGTGAGTACACCATGGCTCCAAAGCTGCAGACGGAGGCGGGGCTGGGCGCCGGCTGTGGGGTCCTGACTCACACAGCCGTCCAGGGGCCCCTCGCTTCACGGCCGCCCCCAGCACGCTGGGACCGCGCTCCCCTCCCTGGCCCCGCCCCCAGAGCCTCCTGGCCCCGCCCCCAGAGCCTCCTGGCCCCGCCCCCAGAGCCTCCTGGCCCCGCCCCTGGCCCCGTCGGCACCATCCTTCTGGTGTGAGGCGCCTTCCCATCGGCGCTCAAGAGACACCCGGTGAGCAGCCTTCAGCCAGAGATGCCCGGGCGCAGGACCCCTTTGACAGGAGGAGAGGTACCGCCCCCCACCTACCCCGCGGACACAGCAAATGGGGGCGGGGCCCCCGGCCCAGGGAACCCAGTGCGGCCGGCCCGCCCGCCCTGGGCCCCACGCACGGCGTGTTGATGGTGCTGGTGGCCGCCACGGCGCTGCCGTCCTCGCCCAGCACGGACACGTGGGCCGTGCCCATCCTGTGGGTCCAGGCCCCGGCCAGGCTGTAGTGGTCGAGCGGGTGGTCACCCCGGGCGTCCATCTGCTGGCGGATGTGCTGGGCCAGGGCCTCCCCCAGCAGGTCCTGGGAGGTGTTCTGGGGAGGGCGGACAGGTGAGGGTGCCCCCACAGCCCTCCCGCCTCCCTGCTGTCCCCAGACCGACCGCACCGTCCTTGCTCGGGCCACTACCAGGCCCTCCCGTTCCAGAGCCAACCGTGTTCACGTCCCTCTGGCCTCACCTGCCAGCACTCGGGGTTTGTGGGCAGGGGGCTCACTGGCCTGACCCTGAGCCCTGGGGCGGGGACGGAGCTGCCCACCAGCCCAGGACACCTCACCTGGACTTCTGGGTGGCTTCGAGGGTCCCACAGCCGCCACCTCTGCCCCCCAGCGAACTTGAGCGTCTCCACGAGGTGATGGTACAAGTTCACTCTTCCCTCCAGCCCGGCCACCGACTCGGCGGAAAAGTTGAACCCTGGGGGAGGAGGTGGGCGCGGGTGGGGGTCATGCGATGCAGTGGGTCCGACTCTGTGTCCTAACCCCCAGGACCTGTGAGTACTGCCCCCCACGGAAGAGTGTCCCCTTCTGCGGCGATTGTGTCAGTAAGTGAAGGCTCTTGAGAGGAGCGGGTTATCCCATGGGCGCTAAATGTAAGACATCCGCGTAAAATAGACACACAGGACAGGGAGGCCGTGTGGTCGCAGATGCTGACCCGACACAGCCGCCAGAAGCTACAAGAGGCAGAAAACAAATGCTCCCCCCGCCAACCGGCCCTGGAGGGAAGGTGGCCCTGTGGACACCTTGATTCTGAATTTCTGGCCTCCAGAACTAGCAGAGCATAAATTTCTTGTGGTCTAAGCCAGCAGGTTTTGGTGATTAGTGATAATGTGTTAACGGCAGCCCCGGAGAACATAGTCAGCATCGGACAGTCCCGGCCCTGGACATGGCTGGGAACCCCCCAACACCCTGCAGGCTGCTGTAGGCTGGGCCTCAGGCCTGGGTGCACACACTCAACAGGCAGCTCACCATCTGCTCCTCTGCCCCGGGTCAGGGTCCCGCAGGGTGGGTGGGGGCGCTCTGCAGAGAGATGACGGCAGGCGCCCCTAGGCCTGCTCTGGGCCGCGGACTCCTGGGGGGCGGGGCCTCACCTTTGAGCACGTTGAGGACGAAGCTGAGAATGGCGCCCCCAGCAGGCGGCGGCGGCGAGTACAGTGTGTAGTCCCCCAGGGGCATGGCCAGGGCATCTGCCACCTCAGGCCGGAAGGATGCCAAGTCCTGCAGGGTCAGCCGGCTACCTGGGCGAGGCAGGGACGACTCCGTGTTCAGACAGGGAAACGGAGGCACAGTGTCAGCCAGGGGCCCCGGGTAACACAGCGGGGCTCCCCTAGCCCTCCAGACCCTGGGGCCGGGTGGCGGTGCTGGGTCTGCGGGCAGTGGCTCGGGGCTGGTGGATGGGTGGACAGACCGGAGTTGGGCAGGGTGGAAAGCAAGCAGGGGAAGATGGGGGAGGCGCACTAGCCCCTGAGGGGGCCCAGCTCCAGGCCAGGAGCCCCCCGTGACCACTGATAGCTCCCGTGTCGAGCCCAGAATCCACGGGGCTCTGTGCCTCGGGGGTGTTGACCGCAGGGTCCCTGAGCCCAGCAGCAGGCAGGATTAAGGAACGGCCTCTTGGAGCCTGGGAGCCGCTGGCCCTCCCTCAGCCCTGGCGCCCAGACCCCTCTTTCTCTGGCCAGGCAGGGCAGTGGGACCTCGCACGCTGACCTTCCTTGGCAATGTCCTCCAGCAGCAGCTGGCCCAGCCGCCCTGTGTAGAGGGCCTCCGCACCTTCTGTAGCCACGGTCTCCAGGGTGGTGGCCAGCATGGGCCACGGCAGTGGGTCCTGAGACCTCAAGGGTTCTGTCCCATTGAAGAAGAGCTGTCTGGGGGGTGGGGGGCGGCCTCAGGGCGGGCCGGATCCTGGAGGGCGGCCACACTTCCAACCCTACGGGAGGCAGTCCTGGTCCGCGGTCCTGTGGGGCTTCGGTGGACACGGGGGTGGGGTGGGGGGGGGGCAGGTTCTCCAGGACTGGGTGGGGCTTCACATCTCATCACCAGGTCTGGGGAGGCCACACCCCCTGCCAGGCCTGCATCCACCCAGGGCCTGAGGTCCTGCCCTCCTGGAGGACTGGTCAGTGGGCAGCCTGGGTGGGCCCAGAGCGTGAGGGTGGGACGGGCAGAGGGGAAGGAGGGAAGGGAGAGTGGAGGGGTGGGGGAGAGGACAAGACAGTGGGTAGGAGGGTGGAGGCGGTGTGCAGAGCCCAGATCTGTGCCCCGGGAGCCCCATCATGTGGGCAGAAACTCCCTCTGGCCGGAGCCCTCCGATGAGGTGCTACCACGTGGAGGCAGAAGTCTGTGAGCTGAGACCAGGACGTGCTAATCATCCAAGGCCCCCACCCCACCCTGCCTCCAGGGTAGACCCTCTAGCTGGAGAAGGGGCTGAGGAGGGGCCCTGGGCCTCCATCAGCGCTCACCTCAGGGATGACTCCGTAAGGGAGGGGCGCAGGAACGGGCTGTGCAGGAAGCTGGCGAGGACGGTGGGCACGCGGAAGCCCCCCCGGAGCAGCGCAATGGTGGGCGTGAACAGCTGCTCCCAGGGCAGGCGGCCGTGGCGGCGGTGGGCCTCAGCATAGCCTCGGAGCTCCCCGGGCACCCCGATCCACTGGGCGCCTGCACGGCACAGGGTGTCAAGCCCCGGCCCCAGGGGCTCTCCATCAGCCCACTCCTGGCCGCCTGGCCCCCTCCTAGCCATGGCAGTCCGAGCGAGCTTTCTGTAGCCCACGTGGAAGCACATTCCTCTCCACTTGAACCCCCTTGACCCCCATGGACTTCTGCACAAAGTCCATGACCAGGTTCCTGGGGCTCAGGAAAACTGGCCCCAACCCAGTGCACCAGCCCAGGCCACCCGCCCCAGGCCACCGGCCCCGCCCACCATTCCCAGTCCACCAACCCATCTCCACCTAACCCTCCGGGGCCTTTGACGTGGTCACTGCTTGGATCACCCCTCCCAACTCAGAGAGCCCTCCCCCAGGAAAACAGCCCCAGCCTGGGGGTTAGAACCTCCACGGGGGCTCCCATCCCCAGCTGCCGCCCCCCAGTGCCAGGGTGTCTCAGCCAGTCCAAGAGGTGCACTGTCCCTTTGGGGTGGGAGGTTCAAACCCAGTGGCCTGGCAGGGTGGGGCGGAGGTGGGGGGAGGTGGCCCTCCAGGGTCTCACCTAGGCCCAGAGGCTGGGCCTGCTCGCACTGATCCAGCAGAGCCGGGATGGGGCTGGAGGGCACCGTCTCCCTGGCGTTGATGACTTCCACCTTTCCTGGGGTTGGGCAGGACGTGCGGGGTGTCAGGGGCGCCCCGGAGGCTGCCAGGCCTCACAGCACACCACGACAGCCCAGGCCGGGCTCTGGGCCTCTGCGCTAACTCCTGGGACAGTCTCAGCAGGGTGGGCGTGGCGAGACCCAGTAAGGGGCGTGTCGGACAGGCCTGTTGGCCACGCCCTCTTGAGCTTTTCCAGCACCTCCCCGTTAGCGCCTGGGACCAGGCCCATCCTCCCCACGGGGGTCCCGAGAGGACTCACCCGTGGTGGCGTTGTAGATCGTGAAGATGACCCCTCCACCCAGGCCCATGCTCTGGGGGTTGACGACCCCGGTGCAGACCAGAGCCGCGATGGCGGCGTCCACAGGCGAGCCGCGCTGCTGGAGGATGGCTCTAGGGGACCGGGCACTGGGTAAGCAGCCAGGCTCCTCAGCCCCTGCCTGCCCCTCCGGGCTTGCTCTGCCAGCCTTCACTGGGGTGTGGGCACAGCTGGGTGGCCTGCCAGCTGCCATCACACCCCAGGTTAGTTCAGAGACCACACCAGACTGCCCCCTGAGGTCCAGCGGCTCGCAGACTCACTGCACTCTACAGGTTGCAAATTGCGACGTCCTTTACACTGCCCCTGGCCACATACAAGGTGCTTCTCAGTTTACAAAGCGCTCCTGCGGCTGTCCTCCCTGGTCCTCCCAGCGGCTGGGCCTGCCCCCTCGGCCCCTCTCAGCAGCCCGGGCTCCTGGGTGGAGGGTGGGGACCCTGGGAAGACCCCATCCTCCCTAGACTCCTCAGACATGAAGTGGAACAATGAAGCCTCCCCTGGGGACCCTGCGTGGCATTTCCAAGTGGTCACAGAGCTTAGGAGTCACTGCCGACCCTCAGGTCTCCCAGAGGACCCAGTGCTCACAGGGTGGAAGGAGGGAGACGTGGTGAGGGGAGAAGGGGAGGGCCCTGGAGGAATTGCCCCTGTCCCACAGCAGCTGGGGCAGCTCCGGGCTCCCTCCCATCTCTCTGACTTCTGAGAACAACAGCAGGAAGTGGAGTCACAGCTTGACAAGGACAGAAAACAGTTGGGAAGGAAACCACATCCGCTTCCTCGGCAGTGACGGCTGCAGAGCGCAGACCCCCAACCCTTAACCCTCTGCAAAGACTTGGGGGCACATGGTGAGCCTGGGCCTCCCCTCAGAGGCCTGTGATAGCAGCCCCCAACCCCTGGGGGCCGCGTCCTCATCAGTGGTTCTGAGGCTGAAGCTCTTTTTTTTTAAACATGTATTTATGAGCTGGGTCTTAGCTGCAGCACGCGCAGGACGCTGTTCAGTTCTGCCATGTGGCCTCTTAGTTGCGGCCTGTGGGATCTAGTTCCCTGACTAGGGATTGAACCCTGACCCCTGCACGGGAAGCACAGAGTCTTCGCCACTGGACTACCAGGGAAGGCCCCCTGACTTGGTTCCGTTCAGTCATTCAGTCGTGTCCGACTCTTTGTGACCCCATGGACTGTAGCCCTCCAGGCTCCTCTGTCCTTGGGATTTTCCAGGCAAGAATATTGGAGTGGGTTGCCATTTCCTCCTCCAGGGGATCTCCCCGCCCTGGGCTCGAACCCGGGTCTTCTGTGCCGCAGGCGGTTCTTCACTGCTGAGCCAGCAGGGCCCAACTTGTTTGCGTCTTTGCAGATATGGGTTCGGGAGGGGGGTGGGGGGGGGTGCAGCACTTCCGGGGGGGTCATTCCCCTCCTGGCCCCTGGGAGCCCCCTCCAGAGACCAAGTAGCCAACCCTCCGACGTGTCCCTGTCACCCTTGCGGGAGCCTTGAGGGAGGGCCCAGGACAGGAGAGGGCAGGGCCAGACACAGACAAAGCGGGGAAAGAATAAACGGAAAGAGGGGGAGAGCTGGGAAGAGGGGTGACCTGGGATGCAGGGGGCGTGGGCGCCCTCTGCCCAGCAGTGCCTGGTGGCAGCGGCTCGGCCACCGTGCCCCTTGGTCCAGGACTGTCCCTTTCTGATCACAAAGCGCTTCTGATCCTGATCATGGCCCTCGAGGCGAACATTCCAGGAAGCAGATGGAACCGGCAGGGAGGCGAGTGCTAGCCCAGGCTCCCGCAGCCCCAGCTGGGTAGCGGGGCAGGGGCCAGGAGGGGTGTCCTGGTGGGAAGCCTGCATGGGCTGGGCTTCCTGGAAGAAGGTCTGGTTGGTCAGGAAACGCCGGCTGGGGCGCCTCTCCACGGCCCCCTCGCCCCGCCCAGCGAGCATCAGTCACTCTGCCAGCCACTGGCCTGGCTCCGAGGCCTGACACGCAGAGGGGAGGCTGTGGGGGACACCGTGCCACCGGGGGCGGGCTCCCCAGGGCCAGGACAGGGAGCCTGCTCTCAGGCATCACTGAGTGGGCCCTGGCGGCCAGGCCTCACATACGGAGCCCGCGCCCCCCTCACCCACGTCCGGGGGAAGACCCAGCCTCGGAAACGGTCAGGGCCTCCCTGAAGGCACTGGGCCCGTCATCGGGGGCAGCGAGGGACACTGCAGCAGTGTCCCCTCTGGGCCTCCCAGGCCTGCGGTTCCGACCAGTCTCACACGCCGCCTCCGCTCTGCCCAGACGGTGGCTACCCTGGACCGTCTGCCCCCATGCACACCTGCCACCGGGTCTGTGCAAGGGCCCTGGGGCCGCTTCCCTCATACCCGCGCGGCCCCCACACGCCAGCACACACACACACACACATACGTACGTGTCTTCTCCACACTCTTGCTGCTAGTCACACAGTCTCCGGGGGGGCCAGTGCCAAGGCCCCCCCAGCTCCCACCCACCTCTTACTCACCGCCCAATGTCTGAGCAGGTTTTGGAGTCCGCAGCGACTGCGGCGTGGGCAAAGGCCTGGGGGCCGCAGTGGACGCGGTGCCGAGAGACGACCACGGCAGGCACGATGATGGCCAGCGCCAGCGCCAGCCCCAGCAGGGCCAGGCTGAGCGCGGCCCCGCGGCCCTGGGCCATGGCTCTGTGGCCCGGGGGGAGGGGAGGCAGGTGGGCACACAGCCGGCGGGCAGGGAGGTACACCGGGAGGCGGCGGCGGACCGGACGAGGTGAGCAGATGGGTGACAGGACAGGTGGGCCACCAGACGGGGGCCACACAGACAGACGGGCGGACAGCCAGACGGTGGGACGGAGGAGGATCAGACAGACGGAGTCGGATGGGTGGACAGACAGAGGTTTCCAGATGAGCAGCAGGCCGCCAGGCGGACAGCGGGTGTGTGCACGGACGGCTGGCTGCGGCGCTGCTCCGGCCTCAAGTGTCCGCTGCAGAGGCAGGGCCGGCCGCCCGTCGGGACTTCCAGTTTCAGCCGCTATCTCGGCCCTGGCAGGATGCCAGGCAGCAAGGCGTTTGTGGGGTTTTTCCTTCCAGAGAGAAGTCAGCGGCTGCTGTTAACTCTCCGTCTGCCGTTCCCCCCGCTGCCCCTCCCGCCAGCTCGTGTGTGCAGGGACTGGCTGCCAACTTGGCTCACGGGGGGAGCGGGGGCGCACGGCTCCCAGGACCCCGTGGCTGATCTCCGGCTCCCAGCGGAGGACAGCAGAGGACCCTTCCCGGGTCAGCTCAGAGGCACCGGGAGCCGGGACAGAGCCCCAGCCTGCCCCCTATGCGTGGCCCTTCCCGGGTCAGCTCAGAGGCACAGGGAGCCGGGACAGAGCCCCAGCCTGCCCCCTATGCATGACCCTTCCTGGGTCAGCTCAGAGGCACAGGGAGCCGGGACAGAGCCCCAGCCTGCCCCCTATGCGTGACCCTTCCTGGGTCAGGCTCAGAGGCACAGGGAGCCGGGACAGAGCCCCAGCCTGCCCCCTATGCGTGGCCCTTCCCGGGTCAGCTCAGAGGCACAGGGAGCCGGGACAGAGCCCCAGCCTGCCCCCTATGCATGACCCTTCCTGGGTCAGCTCAGAGGCACAGGGAGCCGGGACAGAGCCCCAGCCTGCCCCCTATGCGTGACCCTTCCTGGGTCAGGCTCAGAGGCACAGGGAGCCGGGACAGAGCCCCAGCCTGCCCCCTATGCGTGACCCTTCCTGGGTCAGCTCAGAGGCACAGGGAGCCGGGACAGAGCCCCAGCCTGCCCTCTAGGCGTGCCCCCTGCCCCTCAGCAGCTGCTCACTTCAGCATCTCCAGATCCAGAGGACTCGGGCTGCGGGGAACACAGGCACACGGGGAAAGGGACCCAGGCAGGGTTACTCAGGGTTACCCGAGTTCAAGTCCCAGCTCAGTCAAAGATAAGGAGGGGGGACTGGGGTGACCAGGAGGGGGCTCAGCTTCCCCGTCTATTCAGGGGAGGCATCTGCGCGGGGGAGTCAGATGGGGCCTGCACCCAGCACCCACTGGACGGTCCACCCTGGGGCCTGCGGTCCTAGAAACGCCACCAGGACTCGGGGAGGGGGCTCCTCTTGCACCTGGGTCTCTACCCACCCCTGGGGGCAGTGTGTCTACTTCCCTCTTCCTGAACTGAGTGCGCCTCCTCCCCTGGGGACACCAGCCCGCACTCTGCTCCGTCCAAGCCTCAGGGTGCCCAGCTGGGACAGCAGGTACCCTGAGGTGCCCCCTTGACCACCTAACTCATCAGGACACAGAGGGTGTAGGGCCTGGGAGCTGGACTTCCAGCACCCCCCACCCCCAGAGTTCCCTGGCTTCCTTCCCAGCTGAGCTTTGCTGCCCCCTGGTCTCTTTACCCATCCAGGCAGAGCAGAGAAACTGAGGCAGAGAGAGGGATACGCCCACACAGTCACACAGTCTGCCAGGCCCCATCCCGAGCCCCTGCCAGCCTGAGCCAGAGGGACTCCTGGGCCAGCAGGCCGCCTCTCGGGGTTGGAAGGGCTGCGGACTCCTCTCGCCTCCCCCCCACCCCAGGGACCCTCAAACCTCAGTGACATTGCTCAACCAGGAAGCAGGAGTGCATTCCTGGGCTGCGGCCAGTCCACCCTCGGGGAGGCTGGGGCAGCAGGCACCGAGGGGGTGGGCCAGGGTCAGGGTGGGACCTCTTCTTCCTCTCCAGGAGGTGAGGGGCAGGAGAAAGACAGGAAGCCAGGACCCCAGGGGGCCCTCAGCCGGGCTCCGCAGCACCAGGGGAACTGGGGGTGCCCTGCCCGCCTGCTGGGGCTCAGGGAGCTCCAGGCCAGCTCCCACCTCCACGGGAGCAAGGCCTCAGTCTTCTCCCCTGCAAAGGAGCTGTAGCCTCCTCGGGCTAAAACGAGGGCAGAGGAGAGACGTGCCCAGCTGAGCAGCTCAGCCTCCATCCCATTCCCCAAGGACCTCAGGGACGTGCGGTCCAGGGCTCAGACCTGGGGGCAGGGGATCTCTCGGGGGCAGGGGATCTCTCGGGGGCAGGGGATCTCTCGGGGGCAGGGCTCCCAGGACCCCACGGCTGCTCCCCGGTTCCCAGCAAAGCCCCGCTTCCCGGAGGGCACTTTGGAATCACTAGGATTCCTGCCTCCCTGAGGAGAGCCCAGACCTGGCCCCCCTGGCCGTGTCCCTGCCCTCGGGGGGTGCTCACTGGGCTGTCAAGCTAGGCCCCTCTCTGCCCTGCCCACCTCCCCAGGTGCTTTCCCAGCACCTCCCCTCCCACCTTATAACTCTGTGTCAAAGATGAGTTAAGAGGCCCCGAGGGCCGGCGGGAGGGGCCACCCCGAGGAGGAGGCTGGGGGCCTGGCATCTCCAGGTGCCCCCCTCCCACCCAGAGCAGCCCTAACCCCGGGCAACCGTCCAAGCCCTGACCCTTGGGGACCTGGGGACCTCTTCCAGCTCACTGATCCCGGAGAACCGGGCCTGCTTCTTGGAGCGTATCGCAGCTTGGATCTCTGGGTTTCCATTTGGAAAGCCCCCCCGGGGCCTGGCCCTGACCGGCATCTTTTTCTCCAGCTTCTTGCCCAACCCTGCCTCCCTCAAAGCTCGGTTTCCCCTCAGTGCCTGCCAGCCGCGCACCAGCGAGCGGAGGAGGTCTCCCGGTTCCCGGAACTGCGGACAAATCGCCAGGGGCCGCGCGCCCACTGGTGGCCGACACCGGGATGTGTCCCGGGGCGGCCCGGCCCTGGTGCCGGGACTCGGGGGTGCAGTCCACCCCGCCTCCCGGGGCCCAGCGCCCGCGCTGCCGAGGCCTCCGAGTCCCGTCTCCACCCTCCCCCCAGGCGGCCCCACCTCACACAGCGCGCTGAGCCCAGGCAGTGGAGAGCCGGAGGCAGGACGGCCTGGAGCCCGGCGCGCCGCCGTATTTATTGTCCTGCCGCGCCGCTCCCAGGGGAAGCCAGCCCCCCAAGTCCCACCCCGGCCCCCGCCCCGGCGGGCCTCCCCTCCCCGCAGCGCTCAGTAGCCCGCGGGCTCCCCGCCTTTCCTGGAGTCCGAGGCGGCCGCCCAGCCGCCGGCTGTGCGCACGACGGCCTGGACCACGGCGATGTAGGTGGACGTCTCCTCGATGGCGTGGTGCCGGGCCTTCAGGGCCTCGACCACCGCCTGCGGGCGGGAGGGGGCGCGGCCTCAGGGGGGACCCGGGCCGCCCGCGTGGGCTTCACACACCCCGGGGCCGCGGCTGCGGGCTGAGGGGCCAGGAAGGGCAGGCCAGGGGCCGCGGGGCCGGCCGGGTCTCATCCGCGCGGCTGGCCCGGGCCTCTCTGGACCGGGGGCGAGGAGACCCGGGCGGTGGGCGAGACGGGTTCGGTTCCCCCTCCCCCGCCCCGCCCCCACCGGGACCCCGTTCCCCCTCCCCCACCCCACCCGGTTCCCCCTCCCCCGCCCCGCCCCCACCGGGACTCGGCGCCCCTCCCCCGCCCCACCCGGTTCCCCCTCCCCCGCCCCACCCCCACCGGACCCGGTTCCCCCTCCCCCACCCCACCCGGTTCCCCCTCCCCCGCCCCGCCCCCACCGGGACTCGGCGCCCCTCCCCCGCCCCACCTGGTCGATGCCTTTCTCCAGCACCGTGGTGTTGGGCAGAAGCTGATTGTGAAGCCGGGGCTCCTCCACCGCCTGTTTGGCATCATAGCCGAACCACAGGCTGTTGATGATGGCCTGCGGGGTGTGGGGATGGGGTCAGCGCGGCCCAGTAGGCAAGGGGCTGGGCGCTCAGGCGAGGGGGGGTGGGGCTCGTACCAGCGCCGTGGACGTGGTGATCTGGGTGCCCCCGGAGGCGCCCACCACCATGCGGACCTGGCCGTCCTCACCCACGATGATCGCGGGGCACATGGACGAGAGCGGCTGTTTGCCTGCAGCAGTAGGGGGGCGGGGGACACAGCCCCAGGTCAGCGGCCGCGGGGACTCCAGCCCGCCCCCCGCCCAGGCCCTGCGCCCCGCACCTGGCGCGATGAAGTTGGCTGGCGAGGGGGGCACCCCAAACTGGTTGATGATGTTGGGGGAGCTGAAGTCATCCATCTCATCGTTGAACAGGATCCCGCTGACCCGTGACCGCACCTTGGAACCAAAGCTGCCGACCGGCAGGGTCAGAGGGGGGCCGGCCCGCCCCGTGCCCACCAACACACACTCCCCAGAAAGGCACTCTGCCAACGTGGAGCCCCTCACTTCTGAGACACGCGGGCAGCCCCTGGCCCACCCGGCCGCCCTGCAGCCCTACTAGAGGTTGATGGTGCTGGTGGCCGACACAGCGCTGCCGTCCTCTGAGACCACTGACAGGTGGGCGGTGCCCCCGCCGTCGGGCGTGTAGAACTCAGGCTCGTAGTAGGAGGCCAGGTGAGTGGTGCTGTCGGAGATCCGGGCGCGGAGCTGGGCGGCAAAGAACTCGGAGGTCATGTTGCGGACCACCTGCCGAGACCCCAGAGCTGCCCTGAGGAGGTGAAGGAGGCGAGGAGGGGCACAGGCTTGTGCGAGCGGTTCTCAGGAAGCCCCCGACCGTGGCTCCAACCACAACCCTCCTGTCTGAGTCTCACATGGCCCACCCGAACCCCCTCTCCCCAGCCTCTGTCTCTGTCGCTGCCCAGCAACTCTGAATGACTGTCTGCCCTCTGAACCCTGACTCTCGCTGCACCCAAGCATTCATTCACTCATTCACGGAGCTTGTAAGTTGTGTCCAGCACTGGGGGACCACCAGAAAACAGACACGCCTGTCCCCACCCTCACAGCAGGGAAGACAAAGGCAGGCAGGGATGTGCTAGAAAGAACAAGTACGGGGAGGGGAGGGAGCGAGAGGGATGGAAGGATGAGAGTGGTCAGGGAGGGCTTCTCGGAGGAGGTGACATCTGAAAAAAGCCACCTGACTGGTAATGCAAAGGGCCTGAGGCCGGCTTATGAGTGACACAGACAGTGACAGGAGTTAGGGAGAGAGGAGGCTGCAGATGCTGGCAGGGGCTGCTCCCACAGGACCTTGCTGCTGCTGCTGGTGAGTCACTTCAGTCGTGTCCCACTCTGTGCAACCCCATGGACGGCAGCCCACCAGGCTCCCCCATCCCTAGGATTCTCCAAGCAAGAGTACTGGAGTGGGTTGCCATTTCCTTCTCCAGTGCATGAAAGTGAAAAGTGAAAGTGAAGTCGCTCAGTCATGCCTGACTCTTCACGACCCCATCGACTGCAGCCCACCAGTCTCCCCTGTCCATGGGATTTTCCAGGCAAGAGTACTGGAGTGGGGTGCCATTGCCTTCTCCCCACAGGTCCTTACTGGCCCTAAAAGGCTTTAAAACCTCCCACACTTGGGGCGGAGAAATGACCAGCTGACGGGTGTTAACCCTCTGGCCCTGTGTTGGGGGCGGAACACCACCGGGAGGGGCCGTGAGCTTCGCCCGGGAGGCGCGCGGCACAGAAGGGGCGGCTGGGGACAGCGGGAGCCTGACTGGAGACGCGCGCTTGTCGGACCCTGAAGACCCTGTCCCGGGTGTGAGATGGGCCGCCCCTGACCTGTAGAGTTCCCTGGCAAGGCAAGGCCCTGGAGGCCGAGCAGAGGCCATGGGTTCTTGCAACATCCACGGATTAATTGGCTAATCCAAGGGGAGAACGTTAAGCTCAAATCTACTTCCAAGAGAGCAGCTGGACCAGGGACTGGGACATCCTACGAGCCACCTGCCCCGGGCCTTAAAATCCACACGACAGCAGCCCGGGGCGGGGTCCATCGAGGCTAAGAGATTGGAGGCGAGAAGGACGGGGCCCCGGGGCCTCAAGACGCAGGCGGGACCCTCGGGAAAAGGCAGAGCCAGGTGTCCTAACGGGAGAAGAAGCAGGCAGAGCAGAGGGAGCCGGAGGCGGGAGAGGGAGGAAACGTGCTGCGTGGCCACAGCCTTGGCCAGGAAGCAGCCGAGGGGAGGAGGCACTGGTGAAGGCGTGGGATGCCGCGGAGGGGCCGGCCGGAGGGGAGCGGAGGCTCGGAGCTCCGTCAGGGCCTGGAGAGGGTGGAGGGGGGAAGGGCTCGCAGGCAGGCGGACCAAGTAGGGGATGAGCGCCATGATGGGGATGGAGGCAGGGGTCCAGCCTGGACCCTGGGTGTGTGTGGGAGGGCACTTGGGGAGCAAGCGGGTTGGGCGGTGGGGATCTGGGAAGCTGGTGTGACCGGGAGCTTGTGTGGCCGGGGCCTCTGCCTGGATAGAACCTCGTCATCAGCCCTGTGGGCTGGGACGCCCCTGTGCGCTCCTGCCCCCCGCCACCCCCCCACCTCAGCGCTGATGGCTCCAGGGGCTTCCAGGCCAAGGACGCGGCTCGTGCTGAGGCCCCGAAGCCGGAGGGTGGTGGAGGAGGCAGGCACTAAGGACCGCCCCCAGCACCCCCACTCCCCCGGCGAGAGCGCCCTGGCGCAGAGGCCAGCACTCAGGGTCAGCAGTCCACCCCAGCACCCGGTGGCCCCGAGGCCAAAGTGGGCGGTGCAAACAGAGGAATGAAGCAGAGTGGGGCTGAGCCCCCTGCCCCCTTACCTCAGTCACATTGACAAACTTGGGGTCCCCAAGCAGGGTCCTCTTGGCATAGGCAAAGCGGAAGGCCTCCACGATGCGGTGGTAGGTCAGGCCCTTCTGCTCAGGCGTCTCCACGCTCGCCCGGGAGAAGTTGTACCCTGGTCGGGCAGAGCCACAGTGACCCCAGCGTCCCGGGTCCCCTTGGCCAGGACAACGGGGGCCCCGGGAGGCCTCCCTGAGTCACTCGGCTCACCCTGAGAAGGGGAACATTTACTGCCCAACGGCAGTGCCTGCTTGGGAGGCGGGGGAAGGAAGCAAAGGTACCCGTGTTGGGCAGCACACGCCAGCCACAGGGTTACCCAGGCCCCGGGGTGGCAGATGACCGCCCAGATCCACCGGGCGTGCCCCCTGGCCCAGGCCGCCCAGCCCGCAGCCCGGGGCATGGCTGACCTTTGAGGATGTTGATGATCAGCGCCAGCACGGGCCCGCTGAGCGGGGCACTGGGCACGTAGAGCTGGGCACCCCCGAGGCTGACGCTCAGCGGCTGCTCAACCAGCTCCGCCTGGTAGCTGTTCAGGTCCTCGGCCGTCACGATGCCCCCTGCAGCGGGGGGCCCAGGGATGGGACACACTTCTGGGGGACCGTCAAGAGGGGAGCCCCGTCCACCGTCCCCCCCACGCCCCCCCAACCATGCCACCTCCCCGGGGCCAGGCCCAGGCCAGCATCCTCCACCTGCTGCGCCTCTGGCCTCCAGATCTGACATCTGTCCTCTTGGGCGGCCAGAGGTCCCCTGTCTCCCATCAGCTTCCTCCTCCTCTGACTAGTGAATGGAGGGAGGCCCTTATTCTCCAGGGAAACTGGCTCCAGACAGATGAAGTGTTTGAAGTATTTTTAGGCTAATTTCCGGTGTCGGTGGTAAAGGTCAATAAGCTAATCGCCCTCCTCCCTGACACACACAGCTCAGGGAGGCAGGGGCAGGAAAGAGAGGCAACCGGGACTCCTAAACCCACCAGAACATGCCCATAAGATCCCTGCGTGCAGCACCCCCACACCCCTCTCAGCAAGCCCACCCTCCTTCCCTGTGATCCTCCTGGAGAATTAAAACCCCTCTATCCAAGCCTCAGACCGTTCTCTCTGCCTGCAAAGTCCAACGTCACCTGTGGCTCAGGTGCCACCTCCTCCAGGAAGTCCTCCGGGGTTTGCACCTTCGTGCTCTCCCCATTCCTCACTCCTGCCCACCCCTCAATGCCCCCAAGCCTGCCGCCCCGGGCTTCCTGTTCTAGACTGCAGGAATTCCCTCAGCTTTGACTCAACCAGGAGCCGTGGATCCATGCTGCAGACACAGTTGTGTCCCACTCCCCTGCCAGGCACTCCCCGAGGGCCCAGCGTCCAGGCAAGGCCCGAAGACCCCAGGCTCAGGGCTCCTGCTGCGGAGCTTCCGGCCGCAGGCCCCTGGCGTCGCCCACTCACCAGCCTCCTGGATGTCCTTGACAATCTGGGCCGTGAGGCTCCCGTTGTAGAAGGCCTGGGCGCCCTCCGAGGCCAGCGTTTCCAAGGTGTCGGCCAGCCGGGGCATGGTCACGCGGTCCCCCTCCCGCAGCACCTTCCCGTCGCGGCAAAACACCTCGCTGGAGCGGTGGGGGGGCTCTCATGAGGCAGGCGTGGGGGCGGGCTCAGCCATCCAGCCCCCACCCCACACAGGAGACCAGAGGACGGGGCACCCCTGCCCGCGGTGTGCAGCCCAGCTGGGTCAGGGCTCTGGCCCCGGGGTGGGCGCCCACGGCAGGGGGCCAGGCGTACCACAGCGCGGGGTGCCGCTCCACCGCCTCCCGCTGCCTCTCCAGGGCTCCCGCCAAGGCCTTGCCCACCGGGAAGCCCTGGCGGGCCAGCTCGATGCTGGGCTGGAAGAGGCGCGCCCAGGGCAGCCGCCCGTGCCGCCGGTGCGCCAGCTCGTAGCCGCGGAGCTCGCCCGGAACCGCCACCGACAGCCCGCCTGCGAAAGGAGAGGCACCCGCTGGTGGTCCACACGTCCTGAGTGGGACTCAGAGGCTTAGGAAGGAAATGCAAGCTTGCGGCTGTGCCTGGTAAAGGGTAAAGAATCCGCCTGCAGGGCAGGAGACCTGAATTCGATCCCTGGATTGGGAAGACCCCCCTGGAGAAGGAAATGGCAACCCACTCCGGTATTCTTGCCTGGAGAATCCCATGGACAGAGGAGCCTGGCGGGCTGCAGTCCATGGGGTCTCAAAGAGTCAGACACGACTGAGCGACTGACACAGTTGACCTGGCAGACAGCAATGAGACTCTGCTCGGGGTGTCTGCTGAGGGCACGGAGGGGCACGTGCGGGGGTCCCGCTGTCCCCCAGGCCTACACGTCTGTCTCCACAGCGGCCCCGTGTCTGAAAACCTGGTCCAGGCGCACGGCTGTGCAGCGAGAGCGGACGGAAGCCGGACCTCACCACCCCTCAGTCTGAGCCTCCTGGGTCACGAGCCCCTTCACCCTGTACGATTCAAGGGTTCCCCTGGAACCCACCAAGGCCCCCAGTCGAAGCCGCAGACCACCCGCAAGGCTGGGCTGGTGCCAAAGCAAGGGCCCCTCTCCCTCTCTTCTGCCGTCCCGGATCCCTGCGCCGCACCCTCTCTGGGCCTCAGTTTCCCCGTATGACCATGAAGGGGTTTGGCTCCCAGCTCCGTCCTTTGAGGAGCCAGGAAGCCACTGGAGACACAGCCGCGGACCCCAGCTCCCCGCCAGGCCCCACCGCCCGCCGGCGTGCCCTAGGGCCCGGCTCTGACACAGAGAGCCTCAACACAGCCCCGGCTCGCAGGCGCCTTCCTGCTTTCACCCGAGATGCGGGCCGGGGGAGCGTGTTTCGGCCACTCTCGAGCGGCCTCGCCCACCCTGAAGTCAGGCACGAGGTTCCAAGAGCCAGGCTGTTACCACGTCACCTCCTGGAAGGTCTGCCAGCCAGCAGGCGTCCATCCCCTTCAGCACGTGCGGGCCTGACCTCAGGCGCGTGAGGCCCTGGGCCGCCCTCTCGGCAGGGAGCCGGGCCCCTTTCTCATCTCACCGTGCCCGACGCCCTCTCCCCGGGTTGCTTCTCTATCTCCCGGCCCCTCCTCTGTCCGCCCCCTGCACACCAGGCGCCTGGTCCAGACTGTGTGTACACACGAGGTCGTGCCCGACTCTGAGGACCCCATGGACTGCAGCCCGCTGCCAGGCTTCTCCGTCCATGGGAATCTCCAGGCAAGAACACGGAGAGGGTTGCCATTTTCTCCTCCAAGGGATCTTCAGTCCCGACCCCAGGATTGAACCCAGGTCTCTCGCACCTCCGGCCTTGGCAGGCGGATTCTTTACCACTGAGCCGCATTACGTGCTGACAGCCCCCAGGCTGAACTCTTGAGGCTGCTCCCCGATGGCCAGATCTGAGGGTCAAAAAAGGCATCTCAAGGGGGACTCACTGGGAGCCTTGCTGGCCTCCATGAGGGCCACCTGTCCTCCCCGGGACCCCCGGATATGTGTCACAGCAGACCCACGGCTCCGCCCTCCGAGTGTGCTGGGCACCAGCCCTCAGCATCCCTGCCCATCGCGGGACTTCCCGACAGGCCACCTGACTGGCAGCCTGAGGGGTCCCGTCGGAAAAGAGCCAGATCCCCCCCAGTGCCCTCCGACGCAGGGAACACCCATCCCTCCTTCAGACACAAGGCCGGGTCTTCACAATGACCCACCACGGGGTCCAACCTGACCCTGCGTCCTCCTGCTCCCCCCAGATGCCCACCCCCCACCCCAGCCCCAGCCTCCGGGTCTTTGCACCGGGTAAGCCCACGTGCCCTCTCGCCCTGCCCGCGTCCGCCCTCCAGGCCGCGCAGTGGCGCTGGGCACACCCGTGCCATCTCCCCTCTGCTCCTCCTGGACGGTGCCCTTCACCTGCTACCTTTGTTTCTACTGGCTGGGGAACAGCCCCAACGCCCGACAAGCCCGAGTCAAACACATGAATCTCAAGAATGCAAAATGCCAAGTCTGTAAGATTCTTGCAGTCTCATACCCTGAATGACTTCATCACTACACCTGGTGAGCTTCCCAGCCGGTGAAAATTCACAGACTGTGTCTTGGAGAGAAAGAGAATTCCAAAAGGGCTGCTCTGGAGCCCTCTCAGTCCCCCAGGGGCAGAGCCTGCAGGAGGCGGTCAGACCCACAGGGCCTTTAATCTCCATCCCTCCTCCCTCCAGCCTTGTCTTGCAGTCCACCGGGGTCCTTGCAGGGCGAACCCTGGAGCTGAAGGGCAGGTTAGTAAAGAAACTCCGCCCTGTAATCTAGACAGCTAACCCCACAGGTGAACAATGAGTGACTTGGATGCTCTTTAAAAACACAACAGGTGCGTTCAAACTCAGCTTTCCCATCATCCAGCTGGGTGATTGTGTGTGTGTGGGTGTGGGTGACTGTGTGGGTGTGGGTGACTGTGTGTGTGTGTGTGTGTGTGACTGTGTGTGTGTGTGCGCACGCTCAGTCGTGTCTGACTCTGTGACCCCGTGGTCTGTAGCCCCCCAGGCCCTTCTGTCCCTGGGATTCTCCAGGCAAGAATACTGGAGTGGGTTGCCATGCCCTTCTCCAGGGGGTCTTCCCAACCCAGGGATTGAACCTGGGTCTCCCACACTGTGGGCAGATTCTTTACCACTGAGCCACCTGGGACGCTGTGTGTGGCCTCGGTCGGCCTACATGGCCTCTCTGGGTGGGCCTCCGCGTCCCCGGCTGTACGATGGGAATCCGCACCGAGCTCCCCCGCCAAGTGTGCAGGGAGGGCTGAAGGGGCTCGCCGTGGGTGCAAAGGACAGCAGGGCGCTGGCCTGACCCATACGCGCTGCCGCAACAGGGGGCGTTCCGCTTCTCTAGCTCCCTGTGGCCCAGGAGGGGCCTGAGCAGAAACGCCCTTCACTCTGTGATAACGAGCTTGATCCCCCACGGTGGGGGTGCTGTGGGCCCTGGGAAGGGATGGGAGGGCCACCCCCAGCCGCAGACAGCTCGTTCTGGCCCCACATCCGCCCTGAGCCCGCTCTCACCTTCCTCCGACTGCTCCGAGCTGTTGAACATGCCGGCGGAGGCCAGCCGCGGGGCCACCTCGCGGGCGTTGATGACCTCAGCCTTCCCTGGAAGGACCGGGCGGGTGGGCGGGCTGCATGGCCCCCGGCTCCTCCCCATCCCTGGAGCCCACCCCACAGGGCACTCACGCGTGGTGCTGTTGTAGATGGTGAGGAACAGGCCGCCCCCGATGCCCATGCTGTGGGCATTCAGGAGCCCCATGCACAGCAGGGCCGCGATGGCTGCGTCCACCGCCGAGCCGCCGTCTCGCAGCGTGTCCCTGCCGGTGGCACGGGCGGGGGTGAGCGGCTCGGAGGGGCCACCCCTCCCCAGGGTGGACCGAGAGGAGCCCACAGGTTTTATTTTTTAACGCAAAAAATTTGCCGTATTTGAAAACCAACAGGCTTTTCACGCCAACAGATGAACATGGCTTTGATGATTGGAAAAGAATGAAAACCTGTTCCTTTTTTTATTATTAACATCTTTTTCCCATGTGAGGCCTGACTTCTGTATACGTGAGCTGTGGGCCTACAAAGAGCTGGGAGACCCCCACACCCTGCCCTCGGCTCCAGGGTCCCCTTCGCCCCTGACCGGAGGCTGCCGGGAAGGCCCACGGACAGGAGGGGCAGCCCTGGGTGCTCGAACACGGCTCGCTCAGGTAGCCCGATGACCAGGGCCGGTGGGGCTGGGGATTGAGCCCCAGAGGGGCGAGGGTGGAGCCTCAGAGGGGCGAGGGTGACGCCCCAGGGCACTGACGGGGGCGGTCCCCCGGGCCCGGGGCCCCACTCACCTGCCGATCTCTGAGCAGCGCTTGGCGTCCGCGGCCACTGCGGCCCTGGGGTACACGTGGCTATGCTGCTTGGAGGCCTCGGGCAGCCAGATGCAGAGCCCAATGATGAGGAGGACCAAGACCACGGCCGCCAAAGCCAGCAGCATGGACCGCTTCTTCATGTTCTGCAGGCGCCAGGCGCGGGGGTGGCAGGTCAGGGGACCGACCGCCGACCGGACCCCGGGGCACAGCCTCGGCCCCCAGGGCACGGCACACAGTCCGGCCTCAGGAGGACAGGCCAGGCCTCCTTCCCGTCTTTGCTCTGGCCATGCCCTCTCTCAGCAGCTCCTGACCCACCTCTGCCCCCTAAATCCTCCTGCTTAGCCTCGGGACCCCCTCTGGCAGGGACCCTTCCTGGGAGGGGAGCCTCCCGGACCTGCCTGGCCCCTTATGGTGGTCGAGCCCTCACAGTGGCCTTCAGGTCACCCTAGGAGGGACAGGCCTGGCCTGACTCCTTCCCGACACTGTCCTTGGGGCCCCAGGTGACCGGCCGCAGAGTGTGGGGCCCAGCTTCCGGTGCGCTCAAAGCCAGAGGGGGGCACCCATGTCTCCCGACTGCCGCGGGGCCGGAGCCTACCTTCCTCAGCGGGTGGGCGGCCCAAGCCTCCCAGGGAGGGGGCCACAGAGACAGTGTGGGCTGGACCGGCTGCAGAAATAGCTGGGGCCTCCTTCACGCTCCGCGGGAGCCCGTGACTACAGAACCTGCTCCAGGGAGGCTTCCAGAGCACACAGCCTGCTTGTCCTCCTGCAAACGGAGAGGGTGTCTCTGAAGCTCAGGGGGCTCTGTGAGGAGTCTGTGTGTCTCCAAGAGGAAGCTGTCAGCCGCTCCCAGGTTGGTGTGTATTCCACCCCCAGGGCCTTTCTCCCAGGCATGGGGTGGGTGTGTGTGTGCCTGTGTGCGTCTGTGTGTCTCCCAGGCATGGGGTGTGTGTATATGTGTGTGTGTGTGTGTCCGTGTGCGTCTGTGTGTCTCCCAGGCATGGGGAGGGTGTGTGTGTGCCTGTGTGCGCCTGTGTGTCTCCCAGGCATGGGGTGGGTGGGTGTGTGCCTGTGTGCGTCTGTGTGTCTCCCAGGCATGGGGGGTGTGTGTGTGTGCCTGTGTGCGTCTATCTCCCAGGCATGGGGGTGTGTGTGTGTGTGCCTGTGTGTGCCTGAGTGTCTCCCAGGCATGGGGTGGGTGGGTGTCTGTGCCTGTGTGCGTCTGTGTGTCTCCCAGGCATGGGGTGGGTGGGTGTGTGTCTGTGTGTCAGTCACAGGGAGCTGGCATGTGACCCACGGGTGAGGGCCAGCCTGCATCTCACCTGCGTGCGGTCTTGGGAAAGTCACTGGCCGTCTGTCCAGTGCAATGAGAGATGAAGTGGGTTGTAAAGTGTGAACGTGTAAGCTGCCCAGCCGTGTCTGACTCTCTGCAACCCCACAGACTGCAGCCCGCCAGGCTTCTCTGTCCATGGGTTTCTCCAGGCGAGGGTGCTTTGGAGCGGGTTGCCATTTTCCTCCTCCCGGGGGCCTTCCGCACCCAGGGGTGAGCCCTGCGCTCCTGCGCAGCAGGCAGATGCTGTGCCCTTGAGCCAGGTGTCAAGCGTTAGCTAAGTACTGGCTTCGCTGGGGGGATGCCGGAGGCCCGTGGGCGGGAGGGGAGCCGGTCGTCCTCACCTCACCCTGACACCGTGGGCTTCTCTGGAGACTTCCTGCCAGGCTGGACTGGGACAGCCTTTAACCATGGGGTCCCAGTGGCAAGGACGGCAGGTGAGGGCTGTGTGACCCAACGGGTCAGAGGGGGAAGGCCCCCTCTCCCAAACTCAGGTCCCCCATGAAGGGCGATGTTCTGCTGGAAAACCCCGGGCCGGGACTCCTCTGCCTCGCCCTATCCCTACTCAGAGGGGCCCACCCTGGGATGGTTCCGTGCCCTCTGCCCTCCACCCTCCGCAGGGCCGGAGAGCCCTCAGGGCATGTCCTGGGCCCCAGGCCTGTTCACGCTGGGCACCTCGAGGGCATGCTGGGCATTTCTCCTGGGCTTGGGACCCTCAGCTGAGACCCTGGTCCTACTCTGCGTCCTCTCCCCACCCAGGCCCCGGGGAGAAGCCAGCCAAGGCCCCCTGAGGTCCGCACTCTGGCCTCGCCTCTGTGCACCTTTCTACCAAGGGCCCAAGGGGGCTCCCCACAGGGCCAGGGGGTACCTGTGAGGCTCAGCCTTCCGGGGAATGGGGAAGCGGTGGGCCGCAGTGACCGGCGCCCTCTCCCTGGGCGGGAGGCCTGGCCCAGCCCCCACAGGAAGCCCGGAGGAAGACACCCTGCTGAGGGACTGGCTTTGGTCTCCCATCCCCGCCCCCCACATTTTTGGACTGGCCAAAACCACATCCAAGCCCCGCCCCCGCCACCAGGCTGGCTCTCACCCAAATCCGTGTCAGGAGGGGAAACTGAGGCCAGAGCAGGGGTGCTGGGCCTCCAGCAGCGGAGCTGCTGCTCCTCCTGGGCTCCTCCTGACCCTGGTCGGCTTACCCGAGGCCTAGGGGGCCACGGGGGCTGCACGATACCCCCAACTGCCTCCCAAAAGACGGCGGTGGGCTGGGGCATTGGCCGGGGAGGAAGAGGCCAACTTGTCTGCCTGGGAAAGTCTCTCCAGGTACAGGCCGGGCCCCCCACCCCAAGAGCCACCCGGAGCCATGCCCGTGGGCCCTGCAGAGCTCCTCAGGGGCCCCAGAGCTGGGCAGGGAGCTGGGGGCTGGGAGCTGGGGTGGGTCCTGCTCCACGCCGCTGCAGGCCAAGGCCACCCGTGATCAGGTGGGCTCCCCCACGAGGAGCAGAGGGGCTGAGGAACCCTCACCTAGTCTCGAGGAGGGCACAGGGGGCCAGAGGCCCTCCCGGGGGCGTGGAGTCCTATCCCAAGGCCACAGCCCCGGAGCCCAGAATGAAGGTCGTCTCCGGGACGGACTGAGCCCCACTGGGACCATTGTCGAAAGCCTCCCTGACCCTTACCAGCCAGCTTCCTGACCCCCAGTGATGCAAAAATGCCCACCCAGTTCTCACCCTATAGCACCCTAACCAATCACCTAATGCCACCCTTCCTGCAGGAATTTTCTTTGTCTTAAGGCTATAAAAATTTTCTACTCACCCATGGAAAGCATCAGTTCTCAGTGGGCTGTCAGGAGGTCAGATGCCCCCTCCCCCCACCAGGATAAAGCCATCAGAGTTTCAGTCTTTCAACCGAAACTCCAAGATAAGAACAGCAGGACAAGTAAGGGAGGAGGCTGGGCCCTGCATGGATCGCAGAGTTCTTGTCCCTGACCACACATGCACAGAAGAGGCTCCTTGGAGGCCGACGGGGAGTCATGTCAAGGGGTGCTCTACCCACAGCCCTCCTCAGTAGAATCCCTTTTGGCCGGGAGACTCATGCGCACACACGGCAGGGTCCTGAGATACACCAAACACGTGAGGCAGGCAAATCACAAGGACTGGCTAGAGGGGAACGGAAAGAAACGCCCCATAAAGTGATCTGAACTGCCACGTGGACGTGGCCCGGGTCTCTCCCTCCGAGTCCGCTGCGCGCCTGTGCACACGCACTGCGCTCTTTGCCTAGTAACCGCTTTCCGTGCTTCACTGCTTTCCATCTTGGTGGAAATTCTTTCCAGCAAAGCTGAAGGGCCAGCGCTCTTGTCGCTGACCACTGGTCTAGCGGCTGGGACCTGGTGGTCTCAGCACTGCGAATGGGCCCGGCCTCTGCTTGGGAAGCCAGGTCCTGCTCCACGCCGCTGCAGGCCGAGGCCACCCGTGACCAGGCCCTCTCACTAGGGCAGCGCAGGAGACCCAAGTTCAGCCCCTGGCTCGGGACGACCCCCTGGAGGAGGGCATGGCGAGCCGCACCAGTGCTCTCGCCTGGAGAATCCCCATGGACAGAGGAGCCTGGCGGGCCACAGCCCACGGGGCCACAAGGAGTGGCAGCTAACATTTCCACTATCTCTGCTGCTTATTCTCCCAAAGCTCACTGCTTTCTGAAACGCTCTGTGTCTGGAAATGCTCTCCCAAGCCGCGCTCAGACTGTGATGGGGCACTTTGAATCCCTGGGGGGAGTGGGCAGTCCCCGAAGACAGCACGTGGCAGGGAGGGCGGCCAGAGGCTGTGTCCGGTCTGGTCCCGACCTGTCACGGCGGCCCGGGGACTCCGCCCATCACCAGGCGGCTAAAGTTCACGCAGCCCTGGGAGGGCCCTGGAGGTGGCAGGTGCTGTCAGCGGTGACCCCTGGGTGGTGGCAGCAGGTGAGGGGTGTGGCTCCAATGGGGAAGAAGCGGAGCTTGACAGAGGCAAGGCAATCCTTGTCCCAGAGGATGGTGTCTGTGAGCCTCTCCGCGAGCCCCAGGGTGGGTCTCCCGCCGGCCCGCCTTGTCCTGGCTCAGAGTGTCTGAACGCCAGGCCCAGAGATCGTTCCTGAGGCTGTGCAGCAGGGCCGGGGTGGCACCACCTCCCTTCTGCTTCACGCCTAGAAGCTTCCACCATCTGTCCAATAATGGTAGCGTTCCAGGCCCGAGGAACCAGCTGCCCAGCCTGGAAAGGCAGGGTCCAGAGAGGGCAAGAGCGGGTCCAAGGCCACACAGACCAGCAGGGCACACACACCTGGCCACCCCGTACCTGCCCCAAGGGGCTGTGTGTCCTGGACATGAGGGAGTGGAGTCAGGAGCAGCTCCAGATTCGCCCTGGGGGACTTGGACATTGCCCCACCTCGCCTTGGCCTTCATCTGCCAAGGGTGAGGATCAGCCGCTTCCCAAGTCAGGCCTTCCTCTCCTGGTGCCCGGCTCGCTGTATCTAGGCTGCCCCAAAGCCTCCAGCCCCACACCTGCATTATCTAATCTGCAAAAAGCCCACAAGGCCACGCCAGCTGATGGAAGGAGACGCAGAGGCGGAGCAGACACTGCCGCCCCTGGGGCCTCACAGCCGAAACACACCACTGCCCTTGGGCGGGCTCCACGTGGGACCTCGAGCTCTCCACTCCCGCGAGCTCCCCACTCCTGCGAGCTCTCCACCACAACCCCAGGCTGGGGGTGCCCCGACCTCTCTTTCCCTGGATGTCATCCTGTCCCCTGCAGACCAGGGTGACTGAGAAGATGGGACGAGGCAGGACCCAGGGACTGAGGCTCAAGACCCGTCCCCAAGGGCTGGACGCCGGCCAGCAACACCGGGGCACTTGGTCCTGCCTGAGCGGCTGCATGACCGGACCATTGGCAGGGAGGCTTCTGTGGTGGGAAACCACAGGGCTCTGCCCCACCTGCCTGAGCTTGCTCAATGGTTTCCTTCCTGCCTGGGGTAGCAGGGAGGTCAGAAAAAGGCCTGAATGGACAGAGAAGGACCCAGACCCTACAGGTGACCCCAGCAGGAAGACCCTGGGCTGGGACCAGCTGGAGGGCCTGCCATGGGGCCCAGGAGAAGCCGAGCAGCGGCTGCAGGTTCTCAGGAAGGATGAGTGTGACGGCGTCCCACAGGCCGAGTCAACAGAGGCAAGACGTTCGGAACAATAAAGCCCGTCCTCCCACGTCGAGTGTGTCACACTCCGTCCCGGATGGCCCCCCACCTCCACTCCAGGGGGGTCTGGGGGCAGGGGGTCTGGGCTGGAGGTCCCCGCCATACCCTAGGGCTCCTGTGCTAGGCACAGAAGGTGGTGAGCTCCCTGCCCCCAGGAGTATGCAAGTCTCACCCATCCAGAGATGCTGAGTCTGCCACGCACCGCCTGCTCCCAATGAATGCACGTGTGCGCACACACGCGTGCGCACGCACACACTTACGCCCATGAGGAACCTGGGCTGAGCGAGCAGGTTCCATGACACACAGTGAGGGTGTGAAGAGATGTGGCGTGCCGACGGCCCGGGGTTTCTCTGCTAATCCTCCCGCCAGGATCAGAGGGGTGAAACTGGGCTGAGCCCCAGAGCCATTCAGAGGCCGGCCGGAAGCCGAGGCTCAGGCAGGGGTGACTCGGGCCCGCAGGTACGTGGACGGGCAGGTAGGCACCCCGGCACCCCACTTACCACCTGGTGGGCAGTGAAGAGCCGCGTCCCCCGGGTCCAAGAGCACAGCCCTGGGCAGGAAGCTCAGCACCACACCCGGACCGGAGCTGGGGTCCGTGCCCCCTGCTGCCCACCCTGGTGGGACAGGGTCAAGAATTAGAAACGGCTCCTTCTCCTGAGACCCGATGACCCCACTTTCGGCCGGAAGCCTGTCCAAGTGGCTGTCGGAGCCTGTGAGGACCACAAGGGGGTGGGCGCCCCCTGGGGCTGCGCAGTCACCCCCCTGCACCACCAGCCTGCCCCTCCGCCCCCCAGAGCCCAAGCGGGGCAGATGTGGTCTGAGGGCACGGCACCCAGCCCCCAGCACCGCCCGCCTCCACTCCAGACCCCCCAGCGACCTCCCCACGAGCCCAGACTCCCCCACCCTTCCAGGCCTCAGTTTCTCCACACTGGGCCCCCCCTCCCTCTCAGTCCGAGAAGCCCACTCCCCCGGC
Source organism: Budorcas taxicolor (assembly GCF_023091745.1). Classification (NCBI taxonomy): domain Eukaryota; kingdom Metazoa; phylum Chordata; class Mammalia; order Artiodactyla; family Bovidae; genus Budorcas; species Budorcas taxicolor. The sequence continues at coordinate 71,447,122 of NC_068926.1, forward strand.
CTCCTCCACCCACCCCACACCCGTGGCCAGGTCAGCCGGGAAGCCTGGTCAGCGGGCCTCAGACCACTTACCAGACAACAAACAGGAGGCTCCCAGGCCAGACCCAGTCAGGCCAAGGGCCTCAGGCTCTGCCCCTCGCTCGACCTCCCTGCGCGACCCCTCTGCGTGACCCGGCCGCACCAGCCCCGCCCCCATCACCCTGAAGGGCTGCCCACTCCCATTACACAGGCGCATAAACTGAGGCTCAGAGAGGAGGAGCGACCTGTTGAGAGCACAGCCGGGACAGAACAGAGCTGGGGCTGGGACCCAGCGCTCCAGATGCCCCGGAAAAGGCCCCAGGTCTGGGCTGCCCTCTCCCATGCCCCCCGGCAGCTCAGAGAGGGTGAGCAGCGGCTTCGGGGTCACACAGCGCCAGGGCACAGCCAGACCCCCGCCCTGCCCCAGCTCACCTGGCTGCAAGGCTGGTCCTCCGTCCGCTCCAGCACTAGGCACAGAGCTCAGTCCCTGCCGGCTCCTCCCCTCCTCCCCCTGCGCCCGCCTCACCGCCGCGGGCCGGAGTGGGGGAGGCTTTAAAGGCACAGGCACTCTTCCAGGTAGGGCGAGGAGCGGCCCTGGGTCCTGCCCCAGGGGGCCGTGTGACCCGGACAGTGGCCAGCCTCTTCCAGCCCAGTGGGTCTCCAGTCCAGGGTAAAAGGACCTGAGTTCTGAGGGCCTCTGTGGAGCTGAATGAGACCGGGCTCCGGGCAGGGGCAGGTCAGGCAATGGGTCTCTCCTGGCCCCTTAGGATATCCGGGGGGCAGCCCCCACTTGTGGCCGCGGGATGCCCTCTCCCCCAGCCCCAGGGCCGCAGGCATCCACAGGCTGTCACTCAAAGGACCCTCGTCACGGGGACAGAAGGGAGTTACATGACCCGGGGAGTCTTTCCTCAGCCCCCCAACTTTCTGGCGTCGCAAGCAGGCGGGTTGATGGACGACGGGGCGCTCTGCTCATGCCCCTGCCCAACGGGATGGGGTGGGGTGCTTGCCCCCACAAGGCTGGCAGGTGCGGGCCTGCCCGAGCCTCTGAGGCCCACGCGCTGCATGCAGCCTGCAGCTACGCACCCATCGTTCATTCGCTCCCTCGCTCTCCCCTCTGGCCCCTGCCGTTTCTTCTCTCCAGGAGCCCCCAGCTGGACCCAAGATGGGGTGGTGCGGTCAGCCGTGGAGGGGGAGCCCAGGACCCTGAGGGGGGCCCCACGCTGTCGCGGGGGGAGGTGTCTGGCACCTGGGATTGGACTGGGGAGGCCAGCCTGGCAGAGGGGCCACTGGAGCCCAGAGGCCAGGCCCTGGGGGGGCATCTCTGGAGCAGGGAGGCCACAAGAGAGACCTTTGACCTTCCTGACCCTTCCAGAGCCCTGAGGCATCAGAGCTGGAACAGGAAGGTGCTGAGCTCAGACCCTGAAGGCCAGGCCAGCGCGTCTGGACTTTGAGAGCCCGGGGAAGCTGGTGAATGTGTCACTGGGCTGGTAACCCATTAACCCTGGCTCACTCATTAAAGGGCTTCTCCGATAGCTCAGCTGGTAAAGAAAGAATCTGCCTGCAATGGGGGAGACCTGGGTTCGATCCCGGGGTTGGGAAGATGCCCTGGAGAAGGGAAAGGCTCCCCGTCTGGCCTGGAGAACTCCGTGGACTGTGTAGCCCACGACTCAGTGACTTTCAGCTTCACTCATGAAGACCCTGGTGGGCAACCACGAATCCCGTCGCCACCCCGGGAGCTGGGCGGAGGGTGGGGCTGAGAGCTGGGCTCTGCGTCCTCGCTCCCAGAGGAGCTGCCTGGGTGTAGCCAGCCTCCAGCCAGGGGCAGCTGCCCAGGCAGCCTCGGGCCCCGCCCCACCCTCCTGGAGCCTTTCATCTGCTAAAGATCCGGGAGAGCCTGCAGGGCCTGGCCAGACAGAAGACTAAGGCCCTGGGGAGCAGGGGCGGGGGCGGCACCCGGCCCATCCCAACACCACCCTGGGAGGGCGGGCGAGCAGGATGCTCCTGGCCCAGGAAACCGCAGCCTAAGAGGAAAAAGGACTTGCCCAAAGCTACCTGGCAGGACAGCAACCTAGGAAACAGAGAAGGCCCTGAACACACTTCCTTCCCCCTGGGGCGCCCCACCCACCCCTGGCTGTCAGGCCCTGGGGAGTGGCTGGGCCTGAACCCCTGGAAGTGCCGGTGAGCCTGTGCCCTAGATGGGCCCCACCCGGCAGAGACAGCTTCCTGGGAGTTCCTGGCGGCCCAGTGGTCAGGACCCCGGGCTTTCATGGTTGGGGTTCAACCCCCGGCCAGGGAGCTGAGATCCCGCAAGGAGGGTGAAGTGGCCAGAAAGAAAACGAAAAAGGAGAAGCAGCATCCTGTAACGCCATCGCAGCGAGAGAGCCGGGTGGGGGCCCAGACGCAAGGCGCACCGCACCCAGCCTCTGGAACTTGCGGGAGCCAGGAAGCATGATGTCATCGGGGACATTTTGTGTACCCTGGGGTCTGCACCAAGGAGGCCCTTGGTCAGCTGGCTGAACACAAGTCCATCTTCACCAGCTTGAGGGTCACACAGACCCAAATGTTTGGCCTCTGCGCTTCCATCTCCATCACCCCAGAAAGTTTGGCTTGCATACCTGCCCTGACAGGGAACTCACTACCTCTCAGGACAGAGAGATGGTGGGTCGCTGCATGCTCTTCCCAACATCAAGCCCCAGTTGTCTGCTTCCTGGTGCACCTTCTGCACCCGCGTCAGGTGGGCCTGGCCTAACACCCTGCCCACTGTCCGATGCCCCCCACCCTATGGCTGCTCGGCCACTGCCTCTCAGAGCCACAAAGGCCACACCGAAGGGATGGGAGGAGATCCCGGGCTTGGCACAGGGGCTGGTGTGGCCCGCTGGTGGCGGGAGGGGAGCTCTGGCCAACTGCAGACAGGGGCGGGGCCCTGCTGCCCCCAGACACCTGCCAGCAGCCTTGCAGGGGCTTCCCACCTCAGCACCCGCCTTCGGTGTGAGGACAGAGACTGGCGCTAGGCCAGGTGCATGGGCCTCCGGGGCAATCGGCTCGTTAACAACCGGGAGCTTCGGGCTGCAGAGCCCGCGTGGCACCTGGCAGACCAGGTCCAATTCCCAACCTCAGAGGCGGTTTGGCAGGACGACCAAGGGCACGGGCTCCATGTGCAGGGCCCAGGTTCACGTTCAACCCCAGGCTTGACGGCCCAGAGTCTCCTCTCCTTCCTTGCCCTCTGTTTTCTGTCTGGAGAGCATGGATCCTTCAAATAGTTGCTGGGCAGATGTGCTGAGGCCGGCCGCCCCCGGGGCCTGTAGCCGCCGCCCCCTGCCTGCCCACGGCTCCCTGCACAGGTAGCATTTATCGCACCACCTCGTAATTATCCGAGAGTCTGGGAGCTCCAGGGGGCGGGGGAGGAAGGCGGTGTCCCGTCCGCACCCCAGCCCCCAACCCTGACCTGGGTGCGTCTCCAGGTGGGGGGCGGGTGCGATGCCCAAGCCTCCTGTCCACGGCTACGACCCTGCACGGGGCTACGTGGACATGGGGTTTCACCGATGCGCTCACCTCTGTGCTCACCTCTGTGCACGGCCGGCTCGGCATGCCTGGGCTTCTGGAAGCTCTCTCCCCGCCCCCTTCCTCAGCCTCTCTTTGGCCCCCTTCACGTCTCAGCCCTGGACACAGTTCCTCTCTCTAGCTGCGTCCTGCTGAAACACCCTGTCGGCTGATGCTTCAACCAACAAGCCTGAACCTGAGCTAAGCGGCGACCCTCCCCAGACCTTCACTGGCCGTGGTAGGCAGAGACCCACCCTGGGGAGGGGCCTGGGCGTCTTCACTGCCCTGTCCAGCAGTGCCAAGCCCTCCCCCGCTCCGCTGCCCCCGGCCACACCTGACCCCAGCCCGCCCCACCCCCTGGAGCCTCCCCTTCTCATTCATGTGGCGGGAGCCCCACGAGATCCCCAGGCTCCCCTCTCCACCCCCCTGCAGCCCCAGCACTCAGATCACTTCCCTCCCCGACTAAGACACCCTTCAGAGGTGCACACTGCCCTCCAGGTCAGTGCCCATGGCCGGGCCGGACCCTCCTCCGAGCGGTTCACCCGCTGCCTGGACTCGTCTTCCCTCAGGCCCGACCTCAACACTGCCTCCTCCTCTTGGAAGCACTCCCTTGCCTCCTGGTTGGGGGCTGCCCCAGCTCCCACAGGGCCCCGGGACCCTCATCACAGCTCCCCACCTCTGCTCTCCCACCGGCCTCCTGCATCTCTGTCTCGGGGGCGCCCACGGGGCCCAGTGATCGTGGCTAAATGGACGTGATGGCTGTCACGTGGCCGGGAGGCTTGGGCACAGGGCCACAGAAGCGTGGTTAGAGCCCCAGGCGCTCAGCACTGACCCATGAATGCGCGCTGGACGCCTTCCCTGCTGCGTCTAAGCCTCCGCCTTTGCCAGGCGGGCATCGTATTTTCCCCATTTTCCAGAAGAGGAAATGGTTTTGCAGAAGCTGCTACAGTGGGTTGAACAATCTCCCCCAGATCCTCATCTACCTGGGGGCTCTGAATGGGACCCTGTCTGGAAAGGAGGTCTTTGCAGAAGTCATCAATAATGGGGAGGTTATCCTGGGTGGGGGCGGGCTCCTAAGTCAGTAAGCAGTGTCCCCGTAAGAAGGGAGTCATGCGGCTTCCCTGGCGGCTCAGCGGGTAGAGAATCTGCCTGCGATGCACAGAAGATGCGGGTTCGATCCCTGGGTCGGGAAGATCCCCTGGAGGACGGCACGGCCACCCACTTCAGTATTCTTCCCAGAAGCATCCCATGGACTGAGGAGCCTGGGACATTACAGTCCACGGGTTGCAGAGTCAGACGTGACTGAGTGACTAAGGGCGCACACGCCAACGCAGGAGACGGGGGTCCCAGGCCCGATCCGGGAGGGCCCCACACACCAGGAAGCAGCTGAGCTCTGCAGCCAGAGACGCCACCGCCACGAGAAGCCTGTGCGCCATAGCTCGAGAGGAGCCCCGCTCTCTGCACCTAGAGAAAGCGCACGTGCGGCCCACGCCGCCTAACTAAAGAGCCGGGCCCTGGCACTAAAGAGCGGGGGACACACAGACACGCGGAAGGCGCCCTTGGGACCAGGGAGGCGGAGACTGGAGGGAAGCCACTGCAAGGCCAGGCCGGTGAGGACGCTGGCCACTGCCCGAAGCTGGCGGCAGGCAGAGAGAGAGGCTTCTGAAGCATCTTAGAGGGCACAGCCCTGCCAGCGCCTCGGTTGGTTTCTGACTTCTGGCCTCCAGAACTGGGAGAGGATACGCTCCTGTCGTTTTAAACTATCACCAAGTTTGTGGTTCACGTGTTATGAAACCCACAGAAAACTCAGCGCTGCATGTTTCTGGACCCCCAGAAGGGCAGGTCCAGGGGTTTGGAGCCGGGGCCTGAGGCCACCCCGACCCTGCAGGAAGCTCCCAACCCGCCCCTTGGAGCAGCTCCAGGGGAAATGGTCTCCGCAGAGTGTCCATCTGCTTCCTGCTTCCCCATCCTAGTGAGTGCTCCCTTGTCTCTCTGCGGTGGCTGCCGGGAGGCTCCGTGGCTCCTGGCTGCTTGCTGAGGTGCCCGGGCTGGGCTTCCTCCTCCTGGGCTTGGACATACACACTGGGTGGGTAGAGAAGAGGCCCAAAGGTGGGACACATCCAGCACAGGGCCAGCCCCAGCCCTCCCCCCACCTGCTGGGTCATCCGGACCCTGGTTCCCTGTCATGGCAGCTGGGCCACCAGCTGTCGGGGCTCCTGGTCTCCTGGCAGGTCCCACTCGGGGCCCAGGACGTCCTCAGCATCCTCACCCACCCGCCTGACTCTCCAGCTCCTCCACCTCCCGGCCTGCTGGCTCCTGGGGGCGGCAGGGCCGCCCGAGAGACTGGGTGCTGTGCTCACCCCTGCCCGACTTCCCGGGACCCCATGGACTGGAGCCCTCCAGGCTCCTCTGACCAGGGGATTTCAGGCAAGAAGATGGGGGTGGGGCATCGTTTCCTCCTCCAGGGGAGCTTCCCCACCCAGGGGCCGAGCCCGAGCCACCCAAGGCTTCTGCACTGGCCGGCAGCCTCTTTACCACTAGCGCCAGCTGGGGAGCCGGAGACACTGGATACAAGTTTCTGAACCTCGACCTCAGCCCTGGGGGCTTGGAGGGCAACACCACAGCTCCCGCCCCATCCCACGGGGTCTCCCCAAACACAGCTCAGCTGCCCAGGGCAACTCCACGCATAGGGAGCTGCAGGCTTTAGTTTAGCACATACGGGAGCCGGCCCTTGGGGCACGCTGCCCCCACCCGAGGGCACAGCTCTGCCTCTGGGGCCTCTGTCCAACGCAGACTGGGACAGTCAACCTGGCCGCCCCCACGGGAGGCCGGGGGAGGCCTGTCCAGGGATCCGAGCCCAGATGCCACCCCCCTTTCCTGGAAAACACCCTCCAGGAATCTCTCAGCCAAGGACACAGAGGGTGGGGCGGGGATGAGACTCAGGGCTGAGGAGCAGTTCTCCACTTCCCACGGGAGTCCGAGCTCTGGGCGTAACCCCTCACCCCACCATGGTCTGGCCACCCCTTCACGACATCCAGGCTTGGCCCTCCCCTGCCCACCCCACCCGCCGACTCCACGCCCCCTCCTGGGCCTTCTCACTCTCCGGGGGGATGGGGTCCAGGCCTGGCTCAGCCTCTGGAAGGATGTGGTCAGGACCTGGGAGGCATCCCAGCTCTGGCTCCGGTCCTGGGATGGGGCACAGCGTGGAGTGTGTGGGTTACCGGGCCTCCGGCTCTGGGAAGGGGTCTGCAAGGCCCCTGG